>NW_027288807.1:0-342249 GCF_037038585.1 Patagioenas fasciata
CCTGCACCCCAAGATCCTGAATTCCAAAGTCTGCACCCCGTGATCATCCATCCCCAAACCCTGCACCCCCAAATCCTTCACCTCAAAACCCGGCACCCCAGAATCCCGAACCACCAAATCTTGCACCCCCAAATCCTGCCCCCTCAAACCCTGCACTTCAAAACCCTGCAGCCCCAAATTGTCCCCCCCAAGCCCCTGTACCCCTAAACCATGCACCCCATTATTCTTTCCCCCAAACCCTTCACCCCCCAGCCGTACAACCCCAAGTCCTGCACCCTAAATCCTACATCCCCAAACCCTGGACCCCCAAATCCGGTCCCCCAACAATGCACCCCCAAACCCTGCACCCCAAATCCTGCCCCCCAGCTTGCACTCTGCACCCCCAAACCGTGCACTCCCAATCCCTGAATGCCCAAGTCCTGCACCCCCACGTCCTTAACGCCCAAAATGTGCACCCCAGATCCTCCCCACCCAGTCCTGCACCCCTAATATTCCACCCTCTAATAATGCACCCCTAAGCCTCGCACCCTGAAAGCTGCATCCCCAGGTCCTGAGTCCCCAAACCCTGCACCCCCAAATCCTGCGCCTTTAAATCCTGTCCTCCTAAAACCCAGGACCCCCATAATTTGCCTCCCTAAACCCTGCTCCCCAAACCACTGCACCCCCAATGCAGCACCCCCAGGTCCTGAACACCCAAACCCTGCACCCCCAAACCCTGCACCCCCAAACACAGCACCCCGAAAGAATTCCCTCCCAAACCTTGCACCTCCAAATCCTGCACCTCCAAGGCCTGGCAACCCAAGCCCTTCAACCCCATCCCTGCAACACCAAATCCTGTGCCCCAAAACCCAGCACCCCAGAATCCTGCACCCCAAATCCTGCCCTACCAAACCTTTCACTGCAAACCCCTGCACCCCAAGATTGTGCTGCCCTAAACAATGAACCCCCAAATCCTGCAGCCCCAGGTCCTTGCCTCCCAAAACTCTGCACCCCCAAATGCTGCACCCCAAATCTCTCACCCCCAAATCCTTCCGCACAGAGTCCCAGAATGTCAGGGGTTGGAAGGGACCTGGAAAGCTCGTCCGGTGCAATCCCCCCGTGGAGCAGGAACACCCAGCTGAGGTGACACAGGAAGGCCTGTACCCCACCACCCTGCACCCCCAAATCCTTCACCCCCAAACCCTGCCCCCCAAAACTCCACCCCTCCACATCCTGAACCCTGAAACCCCGCACCCCCAAATCCTCTGCCCCAATGCTCTGCACCCTTAACACTCTGCAACCTTAAACTTCCCCCCAAACCCTGAACTCTGAAACTCTGCACCCCAAAACCCTGATCCCCCAAATTCTTTCCCAAACCCTGCACCCTTGATTCCTGCACCCCCAGTTCCTGAACTCATGAAACCTGCACCCCCAAACCCCTGCACCCCAAATACTGCACTCTTAGACCTGACTTCTAAACCCTGCACCCCCAACAGTGCACCCCCAAATCCTGAAGCCCCAGATCCTTCCCTCCCATACCCTGCACCCCCACATCCTGAACCCCCAAATCCTGAACTCCAGGATCTTGCACCCCCAGACCCTGTACCCCCAAATCAGGCCCCAAAAACCCTGCACTCCCAACCCTGCACCCCCAAATCCTGCACCTCTAATCCTCCACCACCTTAACACTGCATCCCCAAAACCTGCACCACCATATCTTGCACCCTCAAAACCTGAACCACCAAACCTTGCACCTCCAAAACCTCCCTCCTCCAAACCCTGCCCTTCAAAATGCTGCACCCCGAATCCTTCTCCCCAACACCCTGCACCCCCAGATCCTGACCCCAAAACCCTGCACCCCAAATCCTGTACCCCAAAGCCCTGCACTCTCAAATCATACACACCCAAAACGTGTGCACCCTAAACCGTGCACCCCAAAATCCTAAACCCCTTAACCCTGCACCCTCAAATCCTCCAGACCCATGTCCCGAACCCAGCACCCCAAAATCTACCCCCCAAAACCTACATCCCCAAATAATGCACCCCCAGGTCCTGAACACCCAAAATCTGCACCCCCAAACCCTTAACTCCCAAAACCTGCACCCCCAATTCTGCCTCCCCAGGATCTGCAACTCAATCCCTGCTCCACTAAATCCTGCACCCACAAACCCTGGACCCCCAATCCCCTGTACCCCAAATCCTGAACCCCACAAGTTGCACCCTAAAATCCTGCACCCCAAATCCTGTCCTACCCAACCCTTCACCCCAAACCCCTTCACCCCAAGATCCTGCTGAACTAAACCCTGCACCCCCAAATCATCCCTCCCAACCCTGCCCCCCAAACCCTGTCCCCCTAAAGCCTGACCCCGAAACCCTGCTCCCCAAAACCCTGCTACCCCAAACCTTGTACCCTCAGATCCTGCACCCAATATCCTGCAATCCCAAACAATGCACCCCCATATTCTGATCCCTACAACCTGCACCCCCAGATCCTTATCTCCCAAAACCTGTACCCCTGAATCCTGCACCCTTCAACCCTGCACCCCAAAACGCTGCACCCCCAACTTCTGCAGCCCCCAGTTCCTTAATGTGTGAAACCCACACCCCCAAGTTCTGCACCCCAAAACCTTACACCCGGAATCCTGCCCCCCCAAACCGTGCACCCCAAAATCAAGGCCCCTCAAACTTGCACTCAAAAGTCCGCACCACAAAATCCTGCCCCCCCAGTTCCTAAAGACATGAAACCTGCACCCCCAAAGCCTCACCCTAAAGCCCTGCAGCCCCAAATCCGGCCCTACCAAACCCTTCAGCCCCGCACCCCACAATCCTCCTACCCTGAACCCCAAGAGCCTGCACCCATAAATCCTGGAGCCCCAGATCCTGCACCCAACACCCTGCACCCCAGAACTCTGCACCTCCAGATCTAAACCCTTCAACCCTGCACCCCAAATCCTCCCCAAAACACTCCACCCCCAAAGCCTACAGCCCTAAATGCTGCCCCACAAACCCTGCACCCCCAGATCTGTCCCCCGAAACTCTGTGCCCCAACAGCACGCACGCTCAAATCCTCCACCCCACATCCTGACCCCCAAATCCCTCACCCCAAAACCCTGCACCCCAATACCCCAGACCACCAAATATTGCACCTCCAAATCCTGCCCCCTTTAGCCCTGCACTTCAAACCCTGCACCCCAAATCCTGCAACCAAACCCTGTACCCCTAAATCCTTGACCTCCACATCCCGAATCTCCAAACGCAGCAACCCCAAACCCTGCACCCCCAATCTCTGCACCCCCAAATCATTGTCCTTCAAATCCCACACCCAAAGCTCGTACACCCCAAGATTTTGCACCCCCACACACTGCACCCCAAATCCTGCACCCCCGAATCCTCCAGCCCCATGTCCCAAACCCCGAAACCCTGCAGCCTCAAATCTTGCATCCCCAAAACCCCAGCACCCCAAACTGTTCTCTCCCAAATCCTGCAAACTGCAAATCCTGCACCTCCTGCACCCCAAAATTCGACACCTCCAAATCTTAAACCCTTAAACCCTGCATCCCCCAAATCCTTCCCCCCAACACAGTGCCCCCCAAACCCTGCACCCCCAGTTCCTGCAGCCGCTAACTCTGCACCCCAAACGCTGCACCCTCAGATCCTGCGTCCCCCAACCCTGCACCCCAAATCCTTTACCCCAAAATTCCCCAAACCTGCAAACCCAAATCCTGCACCCCCAGTTCCTGAACATGCGAACCCTGCACCCCCAAACCTGCAGCCCAAAGCCCTGCACCCCCAAATCCTGCCGTACACAACCCTTCACCCCAAACCTCTTCAACCCAAGATACTGAAACCCTAAGCCCTGCCCCCACCAAACCTACATCCCCAAATCCTGCACCCCCAGGTCCTGAACACCCAAAATCTGCACCCCCAAATCCCTTAACTCCAAAAACCTGCACCCCCAATTCTGCCTCCACAAGACCTGCACCCCCAAACCCTGCACCACTAAACCCTGCACCCCAAACCCTGTACCCCAAATCCTGACCCCCACAAGTTGCACCCTAAAAACCTGCACCCCAAATCCTGTCCTACCAAACCCTTCACCCCAAACCCCTTCACCCCAAGATCCTGCTGCCCTAAACCCTGCACCCCAAAATCATCCCTCCCAGCCCTGCCCCCCAAACCCTGTCCCCCTAAAGCCTGACCCCGAAACCCTGCTCCCCAAAACCCTGCTACCCCCAATCTTGCACCCCCCAACTCTGCACCCCCAGATCCTGCTGCTCCAAACCCTGCACCCCCAAATCCTCCAGCCCCACGTACCGATCTCCCAAACCCTGCACCCCACAACCCTGCACCCCACAACCCCTTCACCCCCAAATCCTGCACCCCCAGCCCTACCCCCAAAACTTTCCACCCCCAAATCCTGCCCTACCAAGCCCCCCACCCCAAACCCCTGCACCCCAAGATCCTGCTCCCCTAAACCCTGCACCCCCATATCCTCCTTCCCCAAACCCTGCACCCCAAAACACTGCACTCCAAACAACTGCACCCATAAATCCTGCAACCCCAAATCCTGGCCCCCAAACCCGGCACCCCAAACTCCTGCACCCAAAGACCCTACTGCCCTACACCCTGAACCCCCAAAACCTGCACCCCTGAAACCTGCAACCCCAGACCCTGTAGCCCCAAATCAGGCCCCGCAAAATCCTGCTCCCCCGGCCTTGCACCCCCAAATCCTGCACCACCTAATCCTCCAACCCCCTAACACAACCCCCTAACCCCTTCTCCCCAGGGCCCATTGTGAACCATGGGGGACCCCCTTGTCACTGGGGACCCATTGTGACACCATGGAGACCTCCCCTTGTCCTCAGGGACCATTGTGACATCCTGGGGACCCCCCTTTGTCCCAGAGCCCCTTGTGGCACCATGGGGACCCCCTTTGTCCCCAGGGAAAGTTGTGACATCCCAGCACCACCCATTGCCCCCAGGGCCCATGGTGACATCCCAGGACCCCCCATTGTCCCCAAGGCCCATTGTGACATTCAGGGGACCCCACTTTCTCCCCAAGGTCGATGGTGACACCCTGGGGACCCGTTTCTCTCTTCACTGGAGCAGGCAGACACAGCCAACGCACATCAAGTGTCAAGAGACACGCTCTGCTGAGCTCAACGCTTGTGCAGATGCACATGTGCAACGAAGTCAACACACGTGCTTGTGGAGAGAAAGAAAGGGACTCCCAGGCGTGTGGAGCGACGGGGAGAAAGAGCGGGCGCTGAGGAACACAGTTTCAAACAGACTGTCTCCACACAAACAGGCACCTGTCTGCAGGTATCCTAGATCTTGATTCTTGAACTTGAGGAAACACGCGTCTGAGCAAAACTCCCAAACGCTTCCAGGAAAGACACAGGCTCTCCCACAAGCACACAAGTGTTTGCCCTCAGCTATAGATCAGGGACAAGCTTGTGAAGAGATGCCCTGCTATTCTTTCGCCTTATGGCATCATGTGTTTCGTTCCTCTTGGAGATCGATTGTTAAACGTCTTTCCTCGGGCGACTGTGAAGCATTTGCCAGCGGAGGAGAAGTAGCACGGAGCAGCATTCAGTACTGCCTACGAGTGTCTTTGCTACCCTACTAGCGGAGCTCCAAGAACAGGCACACATCTTCAGGTACCTTCCAAATGTGGATTCCCCTGCAGCCCCGTAGGCGGGCGTGCAGTACGCCAACCATGAATGGACGTTTTTCCCCTCAAGCCTGTCAGGACGTTGCTCGTCCGTCTTTCCCTCAATAGATGGGAGTAGGCGCGCTTGCGGATGTGTGCGTGTGTGTGGCCACGCGTTTGCTTAGGCATCAGTGTGTGAAAAGGTAGGTGCTTTTCTCTAGCTGCGTGTGCGTGCACGTGGTGCTGGGTGCACATCCCTGGGTGCTCGTGGAAAGGTTTCTGCATGGTTTTCGCTGAGGAATCGTGTGTGTGCACATGGACAAAGAGAAGGCGCAGCAACCAGGTTCCAGCGCCGAAGAAGGCAAAAGGCGAGGTTTCCGGCGCTATCTCCTTCTCTCCCCAGAGCTAGTCGCGCAAAGCAAGCCGCTAAGCCGGCGACCGGCAAGAGAGCTACAACGAAGCATGCCGAACGGAGAAAATAGCAGCAGCTCATCTGTTCACACCTTGTTTCTGCCATGTGCTTGAACGCCAAGACGTTCGCGCTTCTGTGAGATGAAAGACGTCCTTCTGCATATGGGGTTGCCCACACCGGTGCACTTGTTAGTGTATCCATTCAGTCCTGGGCTGCGGGGCATTCAGAAGTGGCTCTGTGGAGACGTCTGCATAGAGGCAGCTGTCAGAACACGCACACTCGATTGTTCACCAAAACATATGCAGACGCGTCCTTAGCCTGTAGATTTGGATGCACAGAGTTCCCTGTGTTCGCAAGAGACAAGGGAATCGCGTCTGTACGCACAGAAGCAATAGCGGACCGTTTCCCTCGGAGTGAACGCGAAGAGCCGTCTATATACTCGCAGACACGGGAACGTGCCTCAATGCGGTCACAGAGGCAGCAGCTTTTGCACAGATGCTCTGGTGATTCTGGCACTTTCCAGGCACGCTCCTGAAAGTCGCGCACACTGCTGTTCACTCGCTAAACGACCTCTTGGGAAACACGTCTCCGGTCGACGGACCGCTCAGATTGCTTCTCGTGTAACTGTGAACTGTGTCAGCGCAGGGAATCCGTCTCTGTTGAGCAGATGTCAATCCTGCCTCGCTTTTGCTTTGTTGCCTCTACCAAGATGATTTCCCGTTTCTCTCTTCACTGGAGCAGGCAGACACAGCCAACGCACATCAAGTGTCAAGAGACACGCTCTGCTGAGCTCAACGCTTGTGCAGATGCACATGTGCGACGAAGTCAACACACGTGCTTGTGGAGAGAAAGAAAGGGACTCCCAGGCGTGTGGAGCGACGGGGAGAAAGAGCGGGCGCTGAGGAACACAGTTTCAAACAGACTGTCTCCACACAAACAGGCACCTGTCTGCAGGTATCCTAGATCTTGATTCTTGAACTTGAGGAAACACGCGTCTGAGCAAAACTCCCAAACGCTTCCAGGAAAGACACAGGCTCTCCCACAAGCACACAAGTGTTTGCCCTCAGCTATAGATCAGGGACAAGCCTGTGAAGAGATGCCCTGCTATTCTTTCGCCTTATGGCATCATGTGTTTCGTTCCTCTTGGAGATCGATTGTTAAACGTCTTTCCTCGGGCGACTGTGAAGCATTTGCCAGCGGAGGAGAAGTAGCACGGAGCAGCATTCAGTACTGCCTACGAGTGTCTTTGCTACCCTACTAGCGGAGCTCCAAGAACAGGCACACATCTTCAGGTACCTTCCAAATGTGGATTCCCCTGCAGCCCCGTAGGCGGGCGTGCAGTACGCCAACCGTCAACGGACGTTTTTCCCCTCAAGCCTGTCAGGACGTTGCTCGTCCGTCTTTCCCTCAATAGATGGGAGTAGGCGCGCTTGCGGATGTGTGCGTGTGTGTGGCCACGCGTTTGCTTAGGCATCAGTGTGTGAAAAGGTAGGTGCTTTTCTCTAGCTGCGTGTGCGTGCACGTGGTGCTGGGTGCACATCCCTGGGTGCTCGTGGAAAGGTTTCTGCATGGTTTTCGCTGAGGAATCGTGTGTGTGCACATGGACAAAGAGAAGGCGCAGCAACCAGGTTCCAGCGCCGAAGAAGGCAAAAGGCGAGGTTTCCGGCGCTATCTCCTTCTCTCCCCAGAGCTAGTCGCGCAAAGCAAGCCGCTAAGCCGGCGACCGGCAAGAGAGCTACAACGAAGCATGCCGAACGGAGAAAATAGCAGCAGCTCATCTGTTCACACCTTGTTTCTGCCATGTGCTTGAACGCCAAGACGTTCGCGCTTCTGTGAGATGAAAGACGTCCTTCTGCATATGTGGTTGCTCACACCGGTGCACTTGTTAGTGTATCCATTCAGTCCTGGGCTGCGGGGCATTCAGAAGTGGCTCTGTGGAGACGTCTGCATAGAGGCAGCTGTCAGAACACGCACACTCGATTGTTCACCAAAACATATGCAGACGCGTCCTTAGCCTGTAGATTTGGATGCACAGAGTTCCCTGTGTTCGCAAGAGACAAGGGAATCGCGTCTGTGCGCACAGAAGCAATAGCGGACCGTTTCCCTCGGAGTGAACGCGAAAGAGCCGTCTATATACTCGCAGACACGCGAACGTGCCTCAATGCGGTCACAGAGGCAGCAGCTTTTGCACAGATGCTCCTGGTGATTCTGGCACTTTCCAGGCACACTCCTGAAAGTCGCGCACACTGCTGTTCACTCGCTAAACGACCTCTTGGGAAACACGTCTCCGGTCGACGGACCGCTCAGATTGCTTCTCGTGTAACTGTGAACTGTGTCAGCGCAGGGAATCCGTCTCTGTTGAGCAGATGTCAATCCTGCCTCGCTTTTGCTTTGTTGCCTCTACCAAGATGATTTCCCGTTTCTCTCTTCACTGGAGCAGGCAGACACAGCCAACGCACATCAAGTGTCAAGAGACACGCTCTGCTGAGCTCAACGCTTGTGCAGATGCACATGTGCGACGAAGTCAACACACGTGCTTGTGGAGAGAAAGAAAGGGACTCCCAGGCGTGTGGAGCGACGGGGAGAAAGAGCGGGCGCTGAGGAACACAGTTTCAAACAGACTGTCTCCACACAAACAGGCACCTGTCTGCAGGTATCCTAGATCTTGATTCTTGAACTTGAGGAAACACGCGTCTGAGCAAAACTCCCAAACGCTTCCAGGAAAGACACAGGCTCTCCCACAAGCACACAAGTGTTTGCCCTCAGCTATAGATCAGGGACAAGCCTGTGAAGAGATGCCCTGCTATTCTTTCGCCTTATGGCATCATGTGTTTCGTTCCTCTTGGAGATCGATTGTTAAACGTCTTTCCTCGGGCGACTGTGAAGCATTTGCCAGCGGAGGAGAAGTAGCACGGAGCAGCATTCAGTACTGCCTACGAGTGTCTTTGCTACCCTACTAGCGGAGCTCCAAGAACAGGCACACATCTTCAGGTACCTTCCAAATGTGGATTCCCCTGCAGCCCCGTAGGCGGGCGTGCAGTACGCCAACCGTCAACGGACGTTTTTCCCCTCAAGCCTGTCAGGACGTTGCTCGTCCGTCTTTCCCTCAATAGATGGGAGTAGGCGCGCTTGCGGATGTGTGCGTGTGTGTGGCCACGCGTTTGCTTAGGCATCAGTGTGTGAAAAGGTAGGTGCTTTTCTCTAGCTGCGTGTGCGTGCACGTGGTGCTGGGTGCACATCCCTGGGTGCTCGTGGAAAGGTTTCTGCATGGTTTTCGCTGAGGAATCGTGTGTGTGCACATGGACAAAGAGAAGGCGCAGCAACCAGGTTCCAGCGCCGAAGAAGGCAAAAGGCGAGGTTTCCGGCGCTATCTCCTTCTCTCCCCAGAGCTAGTCGCGCAAAGCAAGCCGCTAAGCCGGCGACCGGCAAGAGAGCTACAACGAAGCATGCCGAACGGAGAAAATAGCAGCAGCTCATCTGTTCACACCTTGTTTCTGCCATGTGCTTGAACGCCAAGACGTTCGCGCTTCTGTGAGATGAAAGACGTCCTTCTGCATATGTGGTTGCTCACACCGGTGCACTTGTTAGTGTATCCATTCAGTCCTGGGCTGCGGGGCATTCAGAAGTGGCTCTGTGGAGACGTCTGCATAGAGGCAGCTGTCAGAACACGCACACTCGATTGTTCACCAAAACATATGCAGACGCGTCCTTAGCCTGTAGATTTGGATGCACAGAGTTCCCTGTGTTCGCAAGAGACAAGGGAATCGCGTCTGTGCGCACAGAAGCAATAGCGGACCGTTTCCCTCGGAGTGAACGCGAAAGAGCCGTCTATATACTCGCAGACACGCGAACGTGCCTCAATGCGGTCACAGAGGCAGCAGCTTTTGCACAGATGCTCCTGGTGATTCTGGCACTTTCCAGGCACACTCCTGAAAGTCGCGCACACTGCTGTTCACTCGCTAAACGACCTCTTGGGAAACACGTCTCCGGTCGACGGACCGCTCAGATTGCTTCTCGTGTAACTGTGAACTGTGTCAGCGCAGGGAATCCGTCTCTGTTGAGCAGATGTCAATCCTGCCTCGCTTTTGCTTTGTTGCCTCTACCAAGATGATTTCCCGTTTCTCTCTTCACTGGAGCAGGCAGACACAGCCAACGCACATCAAGTGTCAAGAGACACGCTCTGCTGAGCTCAACGCTTGTGCAGATGCACATGTGCGACGAAGTCAACACACGTGCTTGTGGAGAGAAAGAAAGGGACTCCCAGGCGTGTGGAGCGACGGGGAGAAAGAGCGGGCGCTGAGGAACACAGTTTCAAACAGACTGTCTCCACACAAACAGGCACCTGTCTGCAGGTATCCTAGCTCTTGATTCTTGAACTTGAGGAAACACGCGTCTGAGCAAAACTCCCAAACGCTTCCAGGAAAGACACAGGCTCTCCCACAAGCACACAAGTGTTTGCCCTCAGCTATAGATCAGGGACAAGCCTGTGAAGAGATGCCCTGCTATTCTTTCGCCTTATGGCATCATGTGTTTCGTTCCTCTTGGAGATCGATTGTTAAACGTCTTTCCTAGGGCGACTGTGAAGCATTTGCCAGCGGAGGAGAAGTAGCACGGAGCAGCATTCAGTACTGCCTACGAGTGTCTTTGCTACCCTACTAGCGGAGCTCCAAGAACAGGCACACATCTTCAGGTACCTTCCAAATGTGGATTCCCCTGCAGCCCCGTAGGCGGGCGTGCAGTACGCCAACCGTCAACGGACGTTTTTCCCCTCAAGCCTGTCAGGACGTTGCTCGTCCGTCTTTCCCTCAATAGATGGGAGTAGGCGCGCTTGCGGATGTGTGCGTGTGTGTGGCCACGCGTTTGCTTAGGCATCAGTGTGTGAAAAGGTAGGTGCTTTTCTCTAGCTGCGTGTGCGTGCACGTGGTGCTGGGTGCACATCCCTGGGTGCTCGTGGAAAGGTTTCTGCATGGTTTTCGCTGAGGAATCGTGTGTGTGCACATGGACAAAGAGAAGGCGCAGCAACCAGGTTCCAGCGCCGAAGAAGGCAAAAGGCGAGGTTTCCGGCGCTATCTCCTTCTCTCCCCAGAGCTAGTCGCGCAAAGCAAGCCGCTAAGCCGGCGACCGGCAAGAGAGCTACAACGAAGCATGCCGAACGGAGAAAATAGCAGCAGCTCATCTGTTCACACCTTGTTTCTGCCATGTGCTTGAACGCCAAGACGTTCGCGCTTCTGTGAGATGAAAGACGTCCTTCTGCATATGTGGTTGCTCACACCGGTGCACTTGTTAGTGTATCCATTCAGTCCTGGGCTGCGGGGCATTCAGAAGTGGCTCTGTGGAGACGTCTGCATAGAGGCAGCTGTCAGAACACGCACACTCGATTGTTCACCAAAACATATGCAGACGCGTCCTTAGCCTGTAGATTTGGATGCACAGAGTTCCCTGTGTTCGCAAGAGACAAGGGAATCGCGTCTGTGCGCACAGAAGCAATAGCGGACCGTTTCCCTCGGAGTGAACGCGAAAGAGCCGTCTATATACTCGCAGACACGCGAACGTGCCTCAATGCGGTCACAGAGGCAGCAGCTTTTGCACAGATGCTCCTGGTGATTCTGGCACTTTCCAGGCACACTCCTGAAAGTCGCGCACACTGCTGTTCACTCGCTAAACGACCTCTTGGGAAACACGTCTCCGGTCGACGGACCGCTCAGATTGCTTCTCGTGTAACTGTGAACTGTGTCAGCGCAGGGAATCCGTCTCTGTTGAGCAGATGTCAATCCTGCCTCGCTTTTGCTTTGTTGCCTCTACCAAGATGATTTCCCGTTTCTCTCTTCACTGGAGCAGGCAGACACAGCCAACGCACATCAAGTGTCAAGAGACACGCTCTGCTGAGCTCAACGCTTGTGCAGATGCACATGTGCGACGAAGTCAACACACGTGCTTGTGGAGAGAAAGAAAGGGACTCCCAGGCGTGTGGAGCGACGGGGAGAAAGAGCGGGCGCTGAGGAACACAGTTTCAAACAGACTGTCTCCACACAAACAGGCACCTGTGTGCAGGTATCCTAGCTCTTGATTCTTGAACTTGAGGAAACACGCGTCTGAGCAAAACTCCCAAACGCTTCCAGGAAAGACACAGGCTCTCCCACAAGCACACAAGTGTTTGCCCTCAGCTATAGATCAGGGACAAGCCTGTGAAGAGATGCCCTGCTATTCTTTCGCCTTATGGCATCATGTGTTTCGTTCCTCTTGGAGATCGATTGTTAAACGTCTTTCCTAGGGCGACTGTGAAGCATTTGCCAGCGGAGGAGAAGTAGCACGGAGCAGCATTCAGTACTGCCTACGAGTGTCTTTGCTACCCTACTAGCGGAGCTCCAAGAACAGGCACACATCTTCAGGTACCTTCCAAATGTGGATTCCCCTGCAGCCCCGTAGGCGGGCGTGCAGTACGCCAACCGTCAACGGACGTTTTTCCCCTCAAGCCTGTCAGGACGTTGCTCGTCCGTCTTTCCCTCAATAGATGGGAGTAGGCGCGCTTGCGGATGTGTGCGTGTGTGTGGCCACGCGTTTGCTTAGGCATCAGTGTGTGAAAAGGTAGGTGCTTTTCTCTAGCTGCGTGTGCGTGCACGTGGTGCTGGGTGCACATCCCTGGGTGCTCGTGGAAAGGTTTCTGCATGGTTTTCGCTGAGGAATCGTGTGTGTGCACATGGACAAAGAGAAGGCGCAGCAACCAGGTTCCAGCGCCGAAGAAGGCAAAAGGCGAGGTTTCCGGCGCTATCTCCTTCTCTCCCCAGAGCTAGTCGCGCAAAGCAAGCCGCTAAGCCGGCGACCGGCAAGAGAGCTACAACGAAGCATGCCGAACGGAGAAAATAGCAGCAGCTCATCTGTTCACACCTTGTTTCTGCCATGTGCTTGAACGCCAAGACGTTCGCGCTTCTGTGAGATGAAAGACGTCCTTCTGCATATGTGGTTGCTCACACCGGTGCACTTGTTAGTGTATCCATTCAGTCCTGGGCTGCGGGGCATTCAGAAGTGGCTCTGTGGAGACGTCTGCATAGAGGCAGCTGTCAGAACACGCACACTCGATTGTTCACCAAAACATATGCAGACGCGTCCTTAGCCTGTAGATTTGGATGCACAGAGTTCCCTGTGTTCGCAAGAGACAAGGGAATCGCGTCTGTGCGCACAGAAGCAATAGCGGACCGTTTCCCTCGGAGTGAACGCGAAAGAGCCGTCTATATACTCGCAGACACGCGAACGTGCCTCAATGCGGTCACAGAGGCAGCAGCTTTTGCACAGATGCTCCTGGTGATTCTGGCACTTTCCAGGCACACTCCTGAAAGTCGCGCACACTGCTGTTCACTCGCTAAACGACCTCTTGGGAAACACGTCTCCGGTCGACGGACCGCTCAGATTGCTTCTCGTGTAACTGTGAACTGTGTCAGCGCAGGGAATCCGTCTCTGTTGAGCAGATGTCAATCCTGCCTCGCTTTTGCTTTGTTGCCTCTACCAAGATGATTTCCCGTTTCTCTCTTCACTGGAGCAGGCAGACACAGCCAACGCACATCAAGTGTCAAGAGACACGCTCTGCTGAGCTCAACGCTTGTGCAGATGCACATGTGCGACGAAGTCAACACACGTGCTTGTGGAGAGAAAGAAAGGGACTCCCAGGCGTGTGGAGCGACGGGGAGAAAGAGCGGGCGCTGAGGAACACAGTTTCAAACAGACTGTCTCCACACAAACAGGCACCTGTCTGCAGGTATCCTAGCTCTTGATTCTTGAACTTGAGGAAACACGCGTCTGAGCAAAACTCCCAAACGCTTCCAGGAAAGACACAGGCTCTCCCACAAGCACACAAGTGTTTGCCCTCAGCTATAGATCAGGGACAAGCCTGTGAAGAGATGCCCTGCTATTCTTTCGCCTTATGGCATCATGTGTTTCGTTCCTCTTGGAGATCGATTGTTAAACGTCTTTCCTCGGGCGACTGTGAAGCATTTGCCAGCGGAGGAGAAGTAGCACGGAGCAGCATTCAGTACTGCCTACGAGTGTCTTTGCTACCCTACTAGCGGAGCTCCAAGAACAGGCACACATCTTCAGGTACCTTCCAAATGTGGATTCCCCTGCAGCCCCGTAGGCGGGCGTGCAGTACGCCAACCGTCAACGGACGTTTTTCCCCTCAAGCCTGTCAGGACGTTGCTCGTCCGTCTTTCCCTCAATAGATGGGAGTAGGCGCGCTTGCGGATGTGTGCGTGTGTGTGGCCACGCGTTTGCTTAGGCATCAGTGTGTGAAAAGGTAGGTGCTTTTCTCTAGCTGCGTGTGCGTGCACGTGGTGCTGGGTGCACATCCCTGGGTGCTCGTGGAAAGGTTTCTGCATGGTTTTGGCTGAGGAATCGTGTGTGTGCACATGGACAAAGAGAAGGCGCAGCAACCAGGTTCCAGCGCCGAAGAAGGCAAAAGGCGAGGTTTCCGGCGCTATCTCCTTCTCTCCCCAGAGCTAGTCGCGCAAAGCAAGCCGCTAAGCCGGCGACCGGCAAGAGAGCTACAACGAAGCATGCCGAACGGAGAAAATAGCAGCAGCTCATCTGTTCACACCTTGTTTCTGCCATGTGCTTGAACGCCAAGACGTTCGCGCTTCTGTGAGAGGAAAGACGTCCTTCTGCATATGTGGTTGCTCACACCGGTGCACTTGTTAGTGTATCCATTCAGTCCTGGGCTGCGGGGCATTCAGAAGTGGCTCTGTGGAGACGTCTGCATAGAGGCAGCTGTCAGAACACGCACACTCGATTGTTCACCAAAACATATGCAGACGCGTCCTTAGCCTGTAGATTTGGATGCACAGAGTTCCCTGTGTTCGCAAGAGACAAGGGAATCGCGTCTGTGCGCACAGAAGCAATAGCGGACCGTTTCCCTCGGAGTGAACGCGAAAGAGCCGTCTATATACTCGCAGACACGCGAACGTGCCTCAATGCGGTCACAGAGGCAGCAGCTTTTGCACAGATGCTCCTGGTGATTCTGGCACTTTCCAGGCACACTCCTGAAAGTCGCGCACACTGCTGTTCACTCGCTAAACGACCTCTTGGGAAACACGTCTCCGGTCGACGGACCGCTCAGATTGCTTCTCGTGTAACTGTGAACTGTGTCAGCGCAGGGAATCCGTCTCTGTTGAGCAGATGTCAATCCTGCCTCGCTTTTGCTTTGTTGCCTCTACCAAGATGATTTCCCGTTTCTCTCTTCACTGGAGCAGGCAGACACAGCCAACGCACATCAAGTGTCAAGAGACACGCTCTGCTGAGCTCAACGCTTGTGCAGATGCACATGTGCGACGAAGTCAACACACGTGCTTGTGGAGAGAAAGAAAGGGACTCCCAGGCGTGTGGAGCGACGGGGAGAAAGAGCGGGCGCTGAGGAACACAGTTTCAAACAGACTGTCTCCACACAAACAGGCACCTGTCTGCAGGTATCCTAGCTCTTGATTCTTGAACTTGAGGAAACACGCGTCTGAGCAAAACTCCCAAACGCTTCCAGGAAAGACACAGGCTCTCCCACAAGCACACAAGTGTTTGCCCTCAGCTATAGATCAGGGACAAGCCTGTGAAGAGATGCCCTGCTATTCTTTCGCCTTATGGCATCATGTGTTTCGTTCCTCTTGGAGATCGATTGTTAAACGTCTTTCCTCGGGCGACTGTGAAGCATTTGCCAGCGGAGGAGAAGTAGCACGGAGCAGCATTCAGTACTGCCTACGAGTGTCTTTGCTACCCTACTAGCGGAGCTCCAAGAACAGGCACACATCTTCAGGTACCTTCCAAATGTGGATTCCCCTGCAGCCCCGTAGGCGGGCGTGCAGTACGCCAACCGTCAACGGACGTTTTTCCCCTCAAGCCTGTCAGGACGTTGCTCGTCCGTCTTTCCCTCAATAGATGGGAGTAGGCGCGCTTGCGGATGTGTGCGTGTGTGTGGCCACGCGTTTGCTTAGGCATCAGTGTGTGAAAAGGTAGGTGCTTTTCTCTAGCTGCGTGTGCGTGCACGTGGTGCTGGGTGCACATCCCTGGGTGCTCGTGGAAAGGTTTCTGCATGGTTTTCGCTGAGGAATCGTGTGTGTGCACATGGACAAAGAGAAGGCGCAGCAACCAGGTTCCAGCGCCGAAGAAGGCAAAAGGCGAGGTTTCCGGCGCTATCTCCTTCTCTCCCCAGAGCTAGTCGCGCAAAGCAAGCCGCTAAGCCGGCGACCGGCAAGAGAGCTACAACGAAGCATGCCGAACGGAGAAAATAGCAGCAGCTCATCTGTTCACACCTTGTTTCTGCCATGTGCTTGAACGCCAAGACGTTCGCGCTTCTGTGAGATGAAAGACGTCCTTCTGCATATGTGGTTGCTCACACCGGTGCACTTGTTAGTGTATCCATTCAGTCCTGGGCTGCGGGGCATTCAGAAGTGGCTCTGTGGAGACGTCTGCATAGAGGCAGCTGTCAGAACACGCACACTCGATTGTTCACCAAAACATATGCAGACGCGTCCTTAGCCTGTAGATTTGGATGCACAGAGTTCCCTGTGTTCGCAAGAGACAAGGGAATCGCGTCTGTGCGCACAGAAGCAATAGCGGACCGTTTCCCTCGGAGTGAACGCGAAAGAGCCGTCTATATACTCGCAGACACGCGAACGTGCCTCAATGCGGTCACAGAGGCAGCAGCTTTTGCACAGATGCTCCTGGTGATTCTGGCACTTTCCAGGCACACTCCTGAAAGTCGCGCACACTGCTGTTCACTCGCTAAACGACCTCTTGGGAAACACGTCTCCGGTCGACGGACCGCTCAGATTGCTTCTCGTGTAACTGTGAACTGTGTCAGCGCAGGGAATCCGTCTCTGTTGAGCAGATGTCAATCCTGCCTCGCTTTTGCTTTGTTGCCTCTACCAAGATGATTTCCCGTTTCTCTCTTCACTGGAGCAGGCAGACACAGCCAACGCACATCAAGTGTCAAGAGACACGCTCTGCTGAGCTCAACGCTTGTGCAGATGCACATGTGCGACGAAGTCAACACACGTGCTTGTGGAGAGAAAGAAAGGGACTCCCAGGCGTGTGGAGCGACGGGGAGAAAGAGCGGGCGCTGAGGAACACAGTTTCAAACAGACTGTCTCCACACAAACAGGCACCTGTCTGCAGGTATCCTAGATCTTGATTCTTGAACTTGAGGAAACACGCGTCTGAGCAAAACTCCCAAACGCTTCCAGGAAAGACACAGGCTCTCCCACAAGCACACAAGTGTTTGCCCTCAGCTATAGATCAGGGACAAGCCTGTGAAGAGATGCCCTGCTATTCTTTCGCCTTATGGCATCATGTGTTTCGTTCCTCTTGGAGATCGATTGTTAAACGTCTTTCCTCGGGCGACTGTGAAGCATTTGCCAGCGGAGGAGAAGTAGCACGGAGCAGCATTCAGTACTGCCTACGAGTGTCTTTGCTACCCTACTAGCGGAGCTCCAAGAACAGGCACACATCTTCAGGTACCTTCCAAATGTGGATTCCCCTGCAGCCCCGTAGGCGGGCGTGCAGTACGCCAACCGTCAACGGACGTTTTTCCCCTCAAGCCTGTCAGGACGTTGCTCGTCCGTCTTTCCCTCAATAGATGGGAGTAGGCGCGCTTGCGGATGTGTGCGTGTGTGTGGCCACGCGTTTGCTTAGGCATCAGTGTGTGAAAAGGTAGGTGCTTTTCTCTAGCTGCGTGTGCGTGCACGTGGTGCTGGGTGCACATCCCTGGGTGCTCGTGGAAAGGTTTCTGCATGGTTTTCGCTGAGGAATCGTGTGTGTGCACATGGACAAAGAGAAGGCGCAGCAACCAGGTTCCAGCGCCGAAGAAGGCAAAAGGCGAGGTTTCCGGCGCTATCTCCTTCTCTCCCCAGAGCTAGTCGCGCAAAGCAAGCCGCTAAGCCGGCGACCGGCAAGAGAGCTACAACGAAGCATGCCGAACGGAGAAAATAGCAGCAGCTCATCTGTTCACACCTTGTTTCTGCCATGTGCTTGAACGCCAAGACGTTCGCGCTTCTGTGAGATGAAAGACGTCCTTCTGCATATGTGGTTGCTCACACCGGTGCACTTGTTAGTGTATCCATTCAGTCCTGGGCTGCGGGGCATTCAGAAGTGGCTCTGTGGAGACGTCTGCACAGAGGCAGCTGTCAGAACACGCACACTCGATTGTTCACCAAAACATATGCAGACGCGTCCTTAGCCTGTAGATTTGGATGCACAGAGTTCCCTGTGTTCGCAAGAGACAAGGGAATCGCGTCTATGCGCACAGAAGCAATAGCGGACCGTTTCCCTCGGAGTGAACGCGAAAGAGCCGTCTATATACTCGCAGACACGCGAACGTGCCTCAATGCGGTCACAGAGGCAGCAGCTTTTGCACAGATGCTCCTGGTGATTCTGGCACTTTCCAGGCACACTCCTGAAAGTCGCGCACACTGCTGTTCACTCGCTAAACGACCTCTTGGGAAACACGTCTCCGGTCGACGGACCGCTCAGATTGCTTCTCGTGTAACTGTGAACTGTGTCAGCGCAGGGAATCCGTCTCTGTTGAGCAGATGTCAATCCTGCCTCGCTTTTGCTTTGTTGCCTCTACCAAGATGATTTCCCGTTTCTCTCTTCACTGGAGCAGGCAGACACAGCCAACGCACATCAAGTGTCAAGAGACACGCTCTGCTGAGCTCAACGCTTGTGCAGATGCACATGTGCGACGAAGTCAACACACGTGCTTGTGGAGAGAAAGAAAGGGACTCCCAGGCGTGTGGAGCGACGGGGAGAAAGAGCGGGCGCTGAGGAACACAGTTTCAAACAGACTGTCTCCACACAAACAGGCACCTGTCTGCAGGTATCCTAGATCTTGATTCTTGAACTTGAGGAAACACGCGTCTGAGCAAAACTCCCAAACGCTTCCAGGAAAGACACAGGCTCTCCCACAAGCACACAAGTGTTTGCCCTCAGCTATAGATCAGGGACAAGCCTGTGAAGAGATGCCCTGCTATTCTTTCGCCTTATGGCATCATGTGTTTCGTTCCTCTTGGAGATCGATTGTTAAACGTCTTTCCTCGGGCGACTGTGAAGCATTTGCCAGCGGAGGAGAAGTAGCACGGAGCAGCATTCAGTACTGCCTACGAGTGTCTTTGCTACCCTACTAGCGGAGCTCCAAGAACAGGCACACATCTTCAGGTACCTTCCAAATGTGGATTCCCCTGCAGCCCCGTAGGCGGGCGTGCAGTACGCCAACCGTCAACGGACGTTTTTCCCCTCAAGCCTGTCAGGACGTTGCTCGTCCGTCTTTCCCTCAATAGATGGGAGTAGGCGCGCTTGCGGATGTGTGCGTGTGTGTGGCCACGCGTTTGCTTAGGCATCAGTGTGTGAAAAGGTAGGTGCTTTTCTCTAGCTGCGTGTGCGTGCACGTGGTGCTGGGTGCACATCCCTGGGTGCTCGTGGAAAGGTTTCTGCATGGTTTTCGCTGAGGAATCGTGTGTGTGCACATGGACAAAGAGAAGGCGCAGCAACCAGGTTCCAGCGCCGAAGAAGGCAAAAGGCGAGGTTTCCGGCGCTATCTCCTTCTCTCCCCAGAGCTAGTCGCGCAAAGCAAGCCGCTAAGCCGGCGACCGGCAAGAGAGCTACAACGAAGCATGCCGAACGGAGAAAATAGCAGCAGCTCATCTGTTCACACCTTGTTTCTGCCATGTGCTTGAACGCCAAGACGTTCGCGCTTCTGTGAGATGAAAGACGTCCTTCTGCATATGTGGTTGCTCACACCGGTGCACTTGTTAGTGTATCCATTCAGTCCTGGGCTGCGGGGAATTCAGAAGTGGCTCTGTGGAGACGTCTGCACAGAGGCAGCTGTCAGAACACGCACACTCGATTGTTCACCAAAACATATGCAGACGCGTCCTTAGCCTGTAGATTTGGATGCACAGAGTTCCCTGTGTTCGCAAGAGACAAGGGAATCGCGTCTGTGCGCACAGAAGCAATAGCGGACCGTTTCCCTCGGAGTGAACGCGAAAGAGCCGTCTATATACTCGCAGACACGCGAACGTGCCTCAATGCGGTCACAGAGGCAGCAGCTTTTGCACAGATGCTCCTGGTGATTCTGGCACTTTCCAGGCACACTCCTGAAAGTCGCGCACACTGCTGTTCACTCGCTAAACGACCTCTTGGGAAACACGTCTCCGGTCGACGGACCGCTCAGATTGCTTCTCGTGTAACTGTGAACTGTGTCAGCGCAGGGAATCCGTCTCTGTTGAGCAGATGTCAATCCTGCCTCGCTTTTGCTTTGTTGCCTCTACCAAGATGATTTCCCGTTTCTCTCTTCACTGGAGCAGGCAGACACAGCCAACGCACATCAAGTGTCAAGAGACACGCTCTGCTGAGCTCAACGCTTGTGCAGATGCACATGTGCGACGAAGTCAACACACGTGCTTGTGGAGAGAAAGAAAGGGACTCCCAGGCGTGCGGAGCGACGGGGAGAAAGAGCGGGCGCTGAGGAACACAGTTTCAAACAGACTGTCTCCACACAAACAGGCACCTGTCTGCAGGTATCCTAGATCTTGATTCTTGAACTTGAGGAAACACGCGTCTGAGCAAAACTCCCAAACGCTTCCAGGAAAGACACAGGCTCTCCCACAAGCACACAAGTGTTTGCCCTCAGCTATAGATCAGGGACAAGCCTGTGAAGAGATGCCCTGCTATTCTTTCGCCTTATGGCATCATGTGTTTCGTTCCTCTTGGAGATCGATTGTTAAACGTCTTTCCTCGGGCGACTGTGAAGCATTTGCCAGCGGAGGAGAAGTAGCACGGAGCAGCATTCAGTACTGCCTACGAGTGTCTTTGCTACCCTACTAGCGGAGCTCCAAGAACAGGCTCACATCTTCAGGTACCTTCCAAATGTGGATTCCCCTGCAGCCCCGTAGGCGGGCGTGCAGTACGCCAACCGTCAACGGACGTTTTTCCCCTCAAGCCTGTCAGGACGTTGCTCGTCCGTCTTTCCCTCAATAGATGGGAGTAGGCGCGCTTGCGGATGTGTGCGTGTGTGTGGCCACGCGTTTGCTTAGGCATCAGTGTGTGAAAAGGTAGGTGCTTTTCTCTAGCTGCGTGTGCGTGCACGTGGTGCTGGGTGCACATCCCTGGGTGCTCGTGGAAAGGTTTCTGCATGGTTTTCGCTGAGGAATCGTGTGTGTGCACATGGACAAAGAGAAGGCGCAGCAACCAGGTTCCAGCGCCGAAGAAGGCAAAAGGCGAGGTTTCCGGCGCTATCTCCTTCTCTCCCCAGAGCTAGTCGCGCAAAGCAAGCCGCTAAGCCGGCGACCGGCAAGAGAGCTACAACGAAGCATGCCGAACGGAGAAAATAGCAGCAGCTCATCTGTTCACACCTTGTTTCTGCCATGTGCTTGAACGCCAAGACGTTCGCGCTTCTGTGAGATGAAAGACGTCCTTCTGCATATGTGGTTGCTCACACCGGTGCACTTGTTAGTGTATCCATTCAGTCCTGGGCTGCGGGGCATTCAGAAGTGGCTCTGTGGAGACGTCTGCACAGAGGCAGCTGTCAGAACACGCACACTCGATTGTTCACCAAAACATATGCAGACGCGTCCTTAGCCTGTAGATTTGGATGCACAGAGTTCCCTGTGTTCGCAAGAGACAAGGGAATCGCGTCTATGCGCACAGAAGCAATAGCGGACCGTTTCCCTCGGAGTGAACGCGAAAGAGCCGTCTATATACTCGCAGACACGCGAACGTGCCTCAATGCGGTCACAGAGGCAGCAGCTTTTGCACAGATGCTCCTGGTGATTCTGGCACTTTCCAGGCACACTCCTGAAAGTCGCGCACACTGCTGTTCACTCGCTAAACGACCTCTTGGGAAACACGTCTCCGGTCGACGGACCGCTCAGATTGCTTCTCGTGTAACTGTGAACTGTGTCAGCGCAGGGAATCCGTCTCTGTTGAGCAGATGTCAATCCTGCCTCGCTTTTGCTTTGTTGCCTCTACCAAGATGATTTCCCGTTTCTCTCTTCACTGGAGCAGGCAGACACAGCCAACGCACATCAAGTGTCAAGAGACACGCTCTGCTGAGCTCAACGCTTGTGCAGATGCACATGTGCGACGAAGTCAACACACGTGCTTGTGGAGAGAAAGAAAGGGACTCCCAGGCGTGTGGAGCGACGGGGAGAAAGAGCGGGCGCTGAGGAACACAGTTTCAAACAGACTGTCTCCACACAAACAGGCACCTGTCTGCAGGTATCCTAGATCTTGATTCTTGAACTTGAGGAAACACGCGTCTGAGCAAAACTCCCAAACGCTTCCAGGAAAGACACAGGCTCTCCCACAAGCACACAAGTGTTTGCCCTCAGCTATAGATCAGGGACAAGCCTGTGAAGAGATGCCCTGCTATTCTTTCGCCTTATGGCATCATGTGTTTCGTTCCTCTTGGAGATCGATTGTTAAACGTCTTTCCTCGGGCGACTGTGAAGCATTTGCCAGCGGAGGAGAAGTAGCACGGAGCAGCATTCAGTACTGCCTACGAGTGTCTTTGCTACCCTACTAGCGGAGCTCCAAGAACAGGCACACATCTTCAGGTACCTTCCAAATGTGGATTCCCCTGCAGCCCCGTAGGCGGGCGTGCAGTACGCCAACCGTCAACGGACGTTTTTCCCCTCAAGCCTGTCAGGACGTTGCTCGTCCGTCTTTCCCTCAATAGATGGGAGTAGGCGCGCTTGCGGATGTGTGCGTGTGTGTGGCCACGCGTTTGCTTAGGCATCAGTGTGTGAAAAGGTAGGTGCTTTTCTCTAGCTGCGTGTGCGTGCACGTGGTGCTGGGTGCACATCCCTGGGTGCTCGTGGAAAGGTTTCTGCATGGTTTTCGCTGAGGAATCGTGTGTGTGCACATGGACAAAGAGAAGGCGCAGCAACCAGGTTCCAGCGCCGAAGAAGGCAAAAGGCGAGGTTTCCGGCGCTATCTCCTTCTCTCCCCAGAGCTAGTCGCGCAAAGCAAGCCGCTAAGCCGGCGACCGGCAAGAGAGCTACAACGAAGCATGCCGAACGGAGAAAATAGCAGCAGCTCATCTGTTCACACCTTGTTTCTGCCATGTGCTTGAACGCCAAGACGTTCGCGCTTCTGTGAGATGAAAGACGTCCTTCTGCATATGTGGTTGCTCACACCGGTGCACTTGTTAGTGTATCCATTCAGTCCTGGGCTGCGGGGAATTCAGAAGTGGCTCTGTGGAGACGTCTGCACAGAGGCAGCTGTCAGAACACGCACACTCGATTGTTCACCAAAACATATGCAGACGCGTCCTTAGCCTGTAGATTTGGATGCACAGAGTTCCCTGTGTTCGCAAGAGACAAGGGAATCGCGTCTGTGCGCACAGAAGCAATAGCGGACCGTTTCCCTCGGAGTGAACGCGAAAGAGCCGTCTATATACTCGCAGACACGCGAACGTGCCTCAATGCGGTCACAGAGGCAGCAGCTTTTGCACAGATGCTCCTGGTGATTCTGGCACTTTCCAGGCACACTCCTGAAAGTCGCGCACACTGCTGTTCACTCGCTAAACGACCTCTTGGGAAACACGTCTCCGGTCGACGGACCGCTCAGATTGCTTCTCGTGTAACTGTGAACTGTGTCAGCGCAGGGAATCCGTCTCTGTTGAGCAGATGTCAATCCTGCCTCGCTTTTGCTTTGTTGCCTCTACCAAGATGATTTCCCGTTTCTCTCTTCACTGGAGCAGGCAGACACAGCCAACGCACATCAAGTGTCAAGAGACACGCTCTGCTGAGCTCAACGCTTGTGCAGATGCACATGTGCGACGAAGTCAACACACGTGCTTGTGGAGAGAAAGAAAGGGACTCCCAGGCGTGCGGAGCGACGGGGAGAAAGAGCGGGCGCTGAGGAACACAGTTTCAAACAGACTGTCTCCACACAAACAGGCACCTGTCTGCAGGTATCCTAGATCTTGATTCTTGAACTTGAGGAAACACGCGTCTGAGCAAAACTCCCAAACGCTTCCAGGAAAGACACAGGCTCTCCCACAAGCACACAAGTGTTTGCCCTCAGCTATAGATCAGGGACAAGCCTGTGAAGAGATGCCCTGCTATTCTTTCGCCTTATGGCATCATGTGTTTCGTTCCTCTTGGAGATCGATTGTTAAACGTCTTTCCTCGGGCGACTGTGAAGCATTTGCCAGCGGAGGAGAAGTAGCACGGAGCAGCATTCAGTACTGCCTACGAGTGTCTTTGCTACCCTACTAGCGGAGCTCCAAGAACAGGCTCACATCTTCAGGTACCTTCCAAATGTGGATTCCCCTGCAGCCCCGTAGGCGGGCGTGCAGTACGCCAACCGTCAACGGACGTTTTTCCCCTCAAGCCTGTCAGGACGTTGCTCGTCCGTCTTTCCCTCAATAGATGGGAGTAGGCGCGCTTGCGGATGTGTGCGTGTGTGTGGCCACGCGTTTGCTTAGGCATCAGTGTGTGAAAAGGTAGGTGCTTTTCTCTAGCTGCGTGTGCGTGCACGTGGTGCTGGGTGCACATCCCTGGGTGCTCGTGGAAAGGTTTCTGCATGGTTTTCGCTGAGGAATCGTGTGTGTGCACATGGACAAAGAGAAGGCGCAGCAACCAGGTTCCAGCGCCGAAGAAGGCAAAAGGCGAGGTTTCCGGCGCTATCTCCTTCTCTCCCCAGAGCTAGTCGCGCAAAGCAAGCCGCTAAGCCGGCGACCGGCAAGAGAGCTACAACGAAGCATGCCGAACGGAGAAAATAGCAGCAGCTCATCTGTTCACACCTTGTTTCTGCCATGTGCTTGAACGCCAAGACGTTCGCGCTTCTGTGAGATGAAAGACGTCCTTCTGCATATGTGGTTGCTCACACCGGTGCACTTGTTAGTGTATCCATTCAGTCCTGGGCTGCGGGGCATTCAGAAGTGGCTCTGTGGAGACGTCTGCATAGAGGCAGCTGTCAGAACACGCACACTCGATTGTTCACCAAAACATATGCAGACGCGTCCTTAGCCTGTAGATTTGGATGCACAGAGTTCCCTGTGTTCGCAAGAGACAAGGGAATCGCGTCTGTGCGCACAGAAGCAATAGCGGACCGTTTCCCTCGGAGTGAACGCGAAAGAGCCGTCTATATACTCGCAGACACGCGAACGTGCCTCAATGCGGTCACAGAGGCAGCAGCTTTTGCACAGATGCTCCTGGTGATTCTGGCACTTTCCAGGCACACTCCTGAAAGTCGCGCACACTGCTGTTCACTCGCTAAACGACCTCTTGGGAAACACGTCTCCAGTCGACGGACCGCTCAGATTGCTTCTCGTGTAACTGTGAACTGTGTCAGCGCAGGGAATCCGTCTCTGTTGAGCAGATGTCAATCCTGCCTCGCTTTTGCTTTGTTGCCTCTACCAAGATGATTTCCCGTTTCTCTCTTCACTGGAGCAGGCAGACACAGCCAACGCACATCAAGTGTCAAGAGACACGCTCTGCTGAGCTCAACGCTTGTGCAGATGCACATGTGCGACGAAGTCAACACACGTGCTTGTGGAGAGAAAGAAAGGGACTCCCAGGCGTGTGGAGCGACGGGGAGAAAGAGCGGGCGCTGAGGAACACAGTTTCAAACAGACTGTCTCCACACAAACAGGCACCTGTCTGCAGGTATCCTAGATCTTGATTCTTGAACTTGAGGAAACACGCGTCTGAGCAAAACTCCCAAACGCTTCCAGGAAAGACACAGGCTCTCCCACAAGCACACAAGTGTTTGCCCTCAGCTATAGATCAGGGACAAGCCTGTGAAGAGATGCCCTGCTATTCTTTCGCCTTATGGCATCATGTGTTTCGTTCCTCTTGGAGATCGATTGTTAAACGTCTTTCCTCGGGCGACTGTGAAGCATTTGCCAGCGGAGGAGAAGTAGCACGGAGCAGCATTCAGTACTGCCTACGAGTGTCTTTGCTACCCTACTAGCGGAGCTCCAAGAACAGGCACACATCTTCAGGTACCTTCCAAATGTGGATTCCCCTGCAGCCCCGTAGGCGGGCGTGCAGTACGCCAACCGTCAACGGACGTTTTTCCCCTCAAGCCTGTCAGGACGTTGCTCGTCCGTCTTTCCCTCAATAGATGGGAGTAGGCGCGCTTGCGGATGTGTGCGTGTGTGTGGCCACGCGTTTGCTTAGGCATCAGTGTGTG
Source organism: Patagioenas fasciata (assembly GCF_037038585.1). Classification (NCBI taxonomy): domain Eukaryota; kingdom Metazoa; phylum Chordata; class Aves; order Columbiformes; family Columbidae; genus Patagioenas; species Patagioenas fasciata. The sequence continues at coordinate 26,217 of NW_027288807.1, forward strand.
AAAAGGTAGGTGCTTTTCTCTAGCTGCGTGTGCGTGCACGTGGTGCTGGGTGCACATCCCTGGGTGCTCGTGGAAAGGTTTCTGCATGGTTTTCGCTGAGGAATCGTGTGTGTGCACATGGACAAAGAGAAGGCGCAGCAACCAGGTTCCAGCGCCGAAGAAGGCAAAAGGCGAGGTTTCCGGCGCTATCTCCTTCTCTCCCCAGAGCTAGTCGCGCAAAGCAAGCCGCTAAGCCGGCGACCGGCAAGAGAGCTACAACGAAGCATGCCGAACGGAGAAAATAGCAGCAGCTCATCTGTTCACACCTTGTTTCTGCCATGTGCTTGAACGCCAAGACGTTCGCGCTTCTGTGAGATGAAAGACGTCCTTCTGCATATGTGGTTGCTCACACCGGTGCACTTGTTAGTGTATCCATTCAGTCCTGGGCTGCGGGGCATTCAGAAGTGGCTCTGTGGAGACGTCTGCACAGAGGCAGCTGTCAGAACACGCACACTCGATTGTTCACCAAAACATATGCAGACGCGTCCTTAGCCTGTAGATTTGGATGCACAGAGTTCCCTGTGTTCGCAAGAGACAAGGGAATCGCGTCTATGCACACAGAAGCAATAGCGGACCGTTTCCCTCGGAGTGAACGCGAAAGAGCCGTCTATATACTCGCAGACACGCGAACGTGCCTCAATGCGGTCACAGAGGCAGCAGCTTTTGCACAGATGCTCCTGGTGATTCTGGCACTTTCCAGGCACACTCCTGAAAGTCGCGCACACTGCTGTTCACTCGCTAAACGACCTCTTGGGAAACACGTCTCCGGTCGACGGACCGCTCAGATTGCTTCTCGTGTAACTGTGAACTGTGTCAGCGCAGGGAATCCGTCTCTGTTGAGCAGATGTCAATCCTGCCTCGCTTTTGCTTTGTTGCCTCTACCAAGATGATTTCCCGTTTCTCTCTTCACTGGAGCACGCAGACACAGCCAACGCACATCAAGTGTCAAGAGACACGCTCTGCTGAGCTCAACGCTTGTGCAGATGCACATGTGCGACGAAGTCAACACACGTGCTTGTGGAGAGAAAGAAAGGGACTCCCAGGCATGCGGAGCGACGGGGAGAAAGAGCGGGCGCTGAGGAACACAGTTTCAAACAGACTGTCTCCACACAAACAGGCACCTGTCTGCAGGTATCCTAGATCTTGATTCTTGAACTTGAGGAAACACGCGTCTGAGCAAAACTCCCAAACGCTTCCAGGAAAGACACAGGCTCTCCCACAAGCACACAAGTGTTTGCCCTCAGCTATAGATCAGGGACAAGCCTGTGAAGAGATGCCCTGCTATTCTTTCGCCTTATGGCATCATGTGTTTCGTTCCTCTTGGAGATCGATTGTTAAACGTCTTTCCTCGGGCGACTGTGAAGCATTTGCCAGCGGAGGAGAAGTAGCACGGAGCAGCATTCAGTACTGCCTACGAGTGTCTTTGCTACCCTACTAGCGGAGCTCCAAGAACAGGCACACATCTTCAGGTACCTTCCAAATGTGGATTCCCCTGCAGCCCCGTAGGCGGGCGTGCAGTACGCCAACCGTCAACGGACGTTTTTCCCCTCAAGCCTGTCAGGACGTTGCTCGTCCGTCTTTCCCTCAATAGATGGGAGTAGGCGCGCTTGCGGATGTGTGCGTGTGTGTGGCCACGCGTTTGCTTAGGCATCAGTGTGTGAAAAGGTAGGTGCTTTTCTCTAGCTGCGTGTGCGTGCACGTGGTGCTGGGTGCACATCCCTGGGTGCTCGTGGAAAGGTTTCTGCATGGTTTTCGCTGAGGAATCGTGTGTGTGCACATGGACAAAGAGAAGGCGCAGCAACCAGGTTCCAGCGCCGAAGAAGGCAAAAGGCGAGGTTTCCGGCGCTATCTCCTTCTCTCCCCAGAGCTAGTCGCGCAAAGCAAGCCGCTAAGCCGGCGACCGGCAAGAGAGCTACAACGAAGCATGCCGAACGGAGAAAATAGCAGCAGCTCATCTGTTCACACCTTGTTTCTGCCATGTGCTTGAACGCCAAGACGTTCGCGCTTCTGTGAGATGAAAGACGTCCTTCTGCATATGTGGTTGCTCACACCGGTGCACTTGTTAGTGTATCCATTCAGTCCTGGGCTGCGGGGCATTCAGAAGTGGCTCTGTGGAGACGTCTGCATAGAGGCAGCTGTCAGAACACGCACACTCGATTGTTCACCAAAACATATGCAGACGCGTCCTTAGCCTGTAGATTTGGATGCACAGAGTTCCCTGTGTTCGCAAGAGACAAGGGAATCGCGTCTGTGCGCACAGAAGCAATAGCGGACCGTTTCCCTCGGAGTGAACGCGAAAGAGCCGTCTATATACTCGCAGACACGCGAACGTGCCTCAATGCGGTCACAGAGGCAGCAGCTTTTGCACAGATGCTCCTGGTGATTCTGGCACTTTCCAGGCACACTCCTGAAAGTCGCGCACACTGCTGTTCACTCGCTAAACGACCTCTTGGGAAACACGTATCCGGTCGACGGACCGCTCAGATTGCTTCTCGTGTAACTGTGAACTGTGTCAGCGCAGGGAATCCGTCTCTGTTGAGCAGATGTCAATCCTGCCTCGCTTTTGCTTTGTTGCCTCTACCAAGATGATTTCCCGTTTCTCTCTTCACTGGAGCAGGCAGACACAGCCAACGCACATCAAGTGTCAAGAGACACGCTCTGCTGAGCTCAACGCTTGTGCAGATGCACATGTGCGACGAAGTCAACACACGTGCTTGTGGAGAGAAAGAAAGGGACTCCCAGGCGTGCGGAGCGACGGGGAGAAAGAGCGGGCGCTGAGGAACACAGTTTCAAACAGACTGTCTCCACACAAACAGGCACCTGTCTGCAGGTATCCTAGATCTTGATTCTTGAACTTGAGGAAACACGCGTCTGAGCAAAACTCCCAAACGCTTCCAGGAAAGACACAGGCTCTCCCACAAGCACACAAGTGTTTGCCCTCAGCTATAGATCAGGGACAAGCCTGTGAAGAGATGCCCTGCTATTCTTTCGCCTTATGGCATCATGTGTTTCGTTCCTCTCGGAGATCGATTGTTAAACGTCTTTCCTAGGGCGACTGTGAAGCATTTGCCAGCGGAGGAGAAGTAGCACGGAGCAGCATTCAGTACTGCCTACGAGTGTCTTTGCTACCCTACTAGCGGAGCTCCAAGAACAGGCACACATCTTCAGGTACCTTCCAAATGTGGATTCCCCTGCAGCCCCGTAGGCGGGCGTGCAGTACGCCAACCGTCAACGGACGTTTTTCCCCTCAAGCCTGTCAGGACGTTGCTCGTCCGTCTTTCCCTCAATAGATGGGAGTAGGCGCGCTTGCGGATGTGTGCGTGTGTGTGGCCACGCGTTTGCTTAGGCTTCAGTGTGTGAAAAGGTAGGTGCTTTTCTCTAGCTGCGTGTGCGTGCACGTGGTGCTGGGTGCACATCCCTGGGTGCTCGTGGAAAGGTTTCTGCATGGTTTTCGCTGAGGAATCGTGTGTGTGCACATGGACAAAGAGAAGGCGCAGCAACCAGGTTCCAGCGCCGAAGAAGGCAAAAGGCGAGGTTTCCGGCGCTATCTCCTTCTCTCCCCAGAGCTAGTCGCGCAAAGCAAGCCGCTAAGCCGGCGACCGGCAAGAGAGCTACAACGAAGCATGCCGAACGGAGAAAATAGCAGCAGCTCATCTGTTCACACCTTGTTTCTGCCATGTGCTTGAACGCCAAGACGTTCGCGCTTCTGTGAGATGAAAGACGTCCTTCTGCATATGTGGTTGCTCACACCGGTGCACTTGTTAGTGTATCCATTCAGTCCTGGGCTGCGGGGCATTCAGAAGTGGCTCTGTGGAGACGTCTGCACAGAGGCAGCTGTCAGAACACGCACACTCGATTGTTCACCAAAACATATGCAGACGCGTCCTTAGCCTGTAGATTTGGATGCACAGAGTTCCCTGTGTTCGCAAGAGACAAGGGAATCGCGTCTGTGCGCACAGGAGCAATAGCGGACCGTTTCCCTCGGAGTGAACGCGAAAGAGCCGTCTATATACTCGCAGACACGCGAACGTGCCTCAATGCGGTCACAGAGGCAGCAGCTTTTGCACAGATGCTCCTGGTGATTCTGGCACTTTCCAGGCACACTCCTGAAAGTCGCGCACACTGCTGTTCACTCGCTAAACGACCTCTTGGGAAACACGTCTCCGGTCGACGGACCGCTCAGATTGCTTCTCGTGTAACTGTGAACTGTGTCAGCGCAGGGAATCCGTCTCTGTTGAGCAGATGTCAATCCTGCCTCGCTTTTGCTTTGTTGCCTCTACCAAGATGATTTCCCGTTTCTCTCTTCACTGGAGCAGGCAGACACAGCCAACGCACATCAAGTGTCAAGAGACACGCTCTGCTGAGCTCAACGCTTGTGCAGATGCACATGTGCGACGAAGTCAACACACGTGCTTGTGGAGAGAAAGAAAGGGACTCCCAGGCGTGCGGAGCGACGGGGAGAAAGAGCGGGCGCTGAGGAACACAGTTTCAAACAGACTGTCTCCACACAAACAGGCACCTGTCTGCAGGTATCCTAGATCTTGATTCTTGAACTTGAGGAAACACGCGTCTGAGCAAAACTCCCAAACGCTTCCAGGAAAGACACAGGCTCTCCCACAAGCACACAAGTGTTTGCCCTCAGCTATAGATCAGGGACAAGCCTGTGAAGAGATGCCCTGCTATTCTTTCGCCTTATGGCATCATGTGTTTCGTTCCTCTTGGAGATCGATTGTTAAACGTCTTTCCTCGGGCGACTGTGAAGCATTTGCCAGCGGAGGAGAAGTAGCACGGAGCAGCATTCAGTACTGCCTACGAGTGTCTTTGCTACCCTACTAGCGGAGCTCCAAGAACAGGCTCACATCTTCAGGTACCTTCCAAATGTGGATTCCCCTGCAGCCCCGTAGGCGGGCGTGCAGTACGCCAACCGTCAACGGACGTTTTTCCCCTCAAGCCTGTCAGGACGTTGCTCGTCCGTCTTTCCCTCAATAGATGGGAGTAGGCGCGCTTGCGGATGTGTGCGTGTGTGTGGCCACGCGTTTGCTTAGGCATCAGTGTGTGAAAAGGTAGGTGCTTTTCTCTAGCTGCGTGTGCGTGCACGTGGTGCTGGGTGCACATCCCTGGGTGCTCGTGGAAAGGTTTCTGCATGGTTTTCGCTGAGGAATCGTGTGTGTGCACATGGACAAAGAGAAGGCGCAGCAACCAGGTTCCAGCGCCGAAGAAGGCAAAAGGCGAGGTTTCCGGCGCTATCTCCTTCTCTCCCCAGAGCTAGTCGCGCAAAGCAAGCCGCTAAGCCGGCGACCGGCAAGAGAGCTACAACGAAGCATGCCGAACGGAGAAAATAGCAGCAGCTCATCTGTTCACACCTTGTTTCTGCCATGTGCTTGAACGCCAAGACGTTCGCGCTTCTGTGAGATGAAAGACGTCCTTCTGCATATGTGGTTGCTCACACCGGTGCACTTGTTAGTGTATCCATTCAGTCCTGGGCTGCGGGGCATTCAGAAGTGGCTCTGTGGAGACGTCTGCATAGAGGAGGCTGTCAGAACACGCACACTCGATTGTTCACCAAAACATATGCAGACGCGTCCTTAGCCTGTAGATTTGGATGCACAGAGTTCCCTGTGTTCGCAAGAGACAAGGGAATCGCGTCTGTGCGCACAGGAGCAATAGCGGACCGTTTCCCTCGGAGTGAACGCGAAAGAGCCGTCTATATACTCGCAGACACGCGAACGTGCCTCAATGCGGTCACAGAGGCAGCAGCTTTTGCACAGATGCTCCTGGTGATTCTGGCACTTTCCAGGCACACTCCTGAAAGTCGCGCACACTGCTGTTCACTCGCTAAACGACCTCTTGGGAAACACGTCTCCGGTCGACGGACCGCTCAGATTGCTTCTCGTGTAACTGTGAACTGTGTCAGCGCAGGGAATCCGTCTCTGTTGAGCAGATGTCAATCCTGCCTCGCTTTTGCTTTGTTGCCTCTACCAAGATGATTTCCCGTTTCTCTCTTCACTGGAGCAGGCAGACACAGCCAACGCACATCAAGTGTCAAGAGACACGCTCTGCTGAGCTCAACGCTTGTGCAGATGCACATGTGCGACGAAGTCAACACACGTGCTTGTGGAGAGAAAGAAAGGGACTCCCAGGCGTGTGGAGCGACGGGGAGAAAGAGCGGGCGCTGAGGAACACAGTTTCAAACAGACTGTCTCCACACAAACAGGCACCTGTCTGCAGGTATCCTAGCTCTTGATTCTTGAACTTGAGGAAACACGCGTCTGAGCAAAACTCCCAAACGCTTCCAGGAAAGACACAGGCTCTCCCACAAGCACACAAGTGTTTGCCCTCAGCTATAGATCAGGGACAAGCTTGTGAAGAGATGCCCTGCTATTCTTTCGCCTTATGGCATCATGTGTTTCGTTTCTCTTGGAGATCGATTGTTAAACGTCTTTCCTCAGGCGACTGTGAAGCATTTGCCAGCGGAGGAGAAGTAGCACGGAGCAGCATTCAGTACTGCCTACGAGTGTCTTTGCTACCCTACTAGCGGAGCTCCAAGAACAGGCACACATCTTCAGGTACCTTCCAAATGTGGATTCCCCTGCAGCCCCGTAGGCGGGCGTGCAGTACGCCAACCGTCAACGGACGTTTTTCCCCTCAAGCCTGTCAGGACGTTGCTCGCCCGTCTTTCCCTCAATAGATGGGAGTAGGCGCGCTTGCGGATGTGTGCGTGTGTGTGGCCACGCGTTTGCTTAGGCATCAGTGTGTGAAAAGGTAGGTGCTTTTCTCTAGCTGCGTGTGCGTGCACGTGGTGCTGGGTGCACATCCCTGGGTGCTCGTGGAAAGGTTTCTGCATGGTTTTCGCTGAGGAATCGTGTGTGTGCACATGGACAAAGAGAAGGCGCAGCAACCAGGTTCCAGCGCCGAAGAAGGCAAAAGGCGAGGTTTCCGGCGCTATCTCCTTCTCTCCCCAGAGCTAGTCGCGCAAAGCAAGCCGCTAAGCCGGCGACCGGCAAGAGAGCTACAACGAAGCATGCCGAACGGAGAAAATAGCAGCAGCTCATCTGTTCACACCTTGTTTCTGCCATGTGCTTGAACGCCAAGACGTTCGCGCTTCTGTGAGATGAAAGACGTCCTTCTGCATATGTGGTTGCTCACACCGGTGCACTTGTTAGTGTATCCATTCAGTCCTGGGCTGCGGGGCATTCAGAAGTGGCTCTGTGGAGACGTCTGCATAGAGGCAGCTGTCAGAACACGCACACTCGATTGTTCACCAAAACATATGCAGACGCGTCCTTAGCCTGTAGATTTGGATGCACAGAGTTCCCTGTGTTCGCAAGAGACAAGGGAATCGCGTCTGTGCGCACAGAAGCAATAGCGGACCGTTTCCCTCGGAGTGAACGCGAAAGAGCCGTCTATATACTCGCAGACACGCGAACGTGCCTCAATGCGGTCACAGAGGCAGCAGCTTTTGCACAGATGCTCCTGGTGATTCTGGCACTTTCCAGGCACACTCCTGAAAGTCGCGCACACTGCTGTTCACTCGCTAAACGACCTCTTGGGAAACACGTCTCCGGTCGACGGACCGCTCAGATTGCTTCTCGTGTAACTGTGAACTGTGTCAGCGCAGGGAATCCGTCTCTGTTGAGCAGATGTCAATCCTGCCTCGCTTTTGCTTTGTTGCCTCTACCAAGATGATTTCCCGTTTCTCTCTTCACTGGAGCACGCAGACACAGCCAACGCACATCAAGTGTCAAGAGACACGCTCTGCTGAGCTCAACGCTTGTGCAGACGCACATGTGCGACGAAGTCAACACACGTGCTTGTGGAGAGAAAGAAAGGGACTCCCAGGCGTGTGGAGCGACGGGGAGAAAGAGCGGGCGCTGAGGAACACAGTTTCAAACAGACTGTCTCCACACAAACAGGCACCTGTCTGCAGGTATCCTAGCTCTTGATTCTTGAACTTGAGGAAACACGCGTCTGAGCAAAACTCCCAAACGCTTCCAGGAAAGACACAGGCTCTCCCACAAGCACACAAGTGTTTGCCCTCAGCTATAGATCAGGGACAAGCCTGTGAAGAGATGCCCTGCTATTCTTTCGCCTTATGGCATCATGTGTTTCGTTCCTCTTGGAGATCGATTGTTAAACGTCTTTCCTCGGGCGACTGTGAAGCATTTGCCAGCGGAGGAGAAGTAGCACGGAGCAGCATTCAGTACTGCCTACGAGTGTCTTTGCTACCCTACTAGCGGAGCTCCAAGAACAGGCACACATCTTCAGGTACCTTCCAAATGTGGATTCCCCTGCAGCCCCGTAGGCGGGCGTGCAGTACGCCAACCGTCAACGGACGTTTTTCCCCTCAAGCCTGTCAGGACGTTGCTCGTCCGTCTTTCCCTCAATAGATGGGAGTAGGCGCGCTTGCGGATGTGTGCGTGTGTGTGGCCACGCGTTTGCTTAGGCATCAGTGTGTGAAAAGGTAGGTGCTTTTCTCTAGCTGCGTGTGCGTGCACGTGGTGCTGGGTGCACATCCCTGGGTGCTCGTGGAAAGGTTTCTGCATGGTTTTGGCTGAGGAATCGTGTGTGTGCACATGGACAAAGAGAAGGCGCAGCAACCAGGTTCCAGCGCCGAAGAAGGCAAAAGGCGAGGTTTCCGGCGCTATCTCCTTCTCTCCCCAGAGCTAGTCGCGCAAAGCAAGCCGCTAAGCCGGCGACCGGCAAGAGAGCTACAACGAAGCATGCCGAACGGAGAAAATAGCAGCAGCTCATCTGTTCACACCTTGTTTCTGCCATGTGCTTGAACGCCAAGACGTTCGCGCTTCTGTGAGAGGAAAGACGTCCTTCTGCATATGTGGTTGCTCACACCGGTGCACTTGTTAGTGTATCCATTCAGTCCTGGGCTGCGGGGCATTCAGAAGTGGCTCTGTGGAGACGTCTGCATAGAGGCAGCTGTCAGAACACGCACACTCGATTGTTCACCAAAACATATGCAGACGCGTCCTTAGCCTGTAGATTTGGATGCACAGAGTTCCCTGTGTTCGCAAGAGACAAGGGAATCGCGTCTGTGCGCACAGAAGCAATAGCGGACCGTTTCCCTCGGAGTGAACGCGAAAGAGCCGTCTATATACTCGCAGACACGCGAACGTGCCTCAATGCGGTCACAGAGGCAGCAGCTTTTGCACAGATGCTCCTGGTGATTCTGGCACTTTCCAGGCACACTCCTGAAAGTCGCGCACACTGCTGTTCACTCGCTAAACGACCTCTTGGGAAACACGTCTCCGGTCGACGGACCGCTCAGATTGCTTCTCGTGTAACTGTGAACTGTGTCAGCGCAGGGAATCCGTCTCTGTTGAGCAGATGTCAATCCTGCCTCGCTTTTGCTTTGTTGCCTCTACCAAGATGATTTCCCGTTTCTCTCTTCACTGGAGCAGGCAGACACAGCCAACGCACATCAAGTGTCAAGAGACACGCTCTGCTGAGCTCAACGCTTGTGCAGATGCACATGTGCGACGAAGTCAACACACGTGCTTGTGGAGAGAAAGAAAGGGACTCCCAGGCGTGTGGAGCGACGGGGAGAAAGAGCGGGCGCTGAGGAACACAGTTTCAAACAGACTGTCTCCACACAAACAGGCACCTGTCTGCAGGTATCCTAGATCTTGATTCTTGAACTTGAGGAAACACGCGTCTGAGCAAAACTCCCAAACGCTTCCAGGAAAGACACAGGCTCTCCCACAAGCACACAAGTGTTTGCCCTCAGCTATAGATCAGGGACAAGCCTGTGAAGAGATGCCCTGCTATTCTTTCGCCTTATGGCATCATGTGTTTCGTTCCTCTTGGAGATCGATTGTTAAACGTCTTTCCTCGGGCGACTGTGAAGCATTTGCCAGCGGAGGAGAAGTAGCACGGAGCAGCATTCAGTACTGCCTACGAGTGTCTTTGCTACCCTACTAGCGGAGCTCCAAGAACAGGCACACATCTTCAGGTACCTTCCAAATGTGGATTCCCCTGCAGCCCCGTAGGCGGGCGTGCAGTACGCCAACCGTCAACGGACGTTTTTCCCCTCAAGCCTGTCAGGACGTTGCTCGTCCGTCTTTCCCTCAATAGATGGGAGTAGGCGCGCTTGCGGATGTGTGCGTGTGTGTGGCCACGCGTTTGCTTAGGCATCAGTGTGTGAAAAGGTAGGTGCTTTTCTCTAGCTGCGTGTGCGTGCACGTGGTGCTGGGTGCACATCCCTGGGTGCTCGTGGAAAGGTTTCTGCATGGTTTTCGCTGAGGAATCGTGTGTGTGCACATGGACAAAGAGAAGGCGCAGCAACCAGGTTCCAGCGCCGAAGAAGGCAAAAGGCGAGGTTTCCGGCGCTATCTCCTTCTCTCCCCAGAGCTAGTCGCGCAAAGCAAGCCGCTAAGCCGGCGACCGGCAAGAGAGCTACAACGAAGCATGCCGAACGGAGAAAATAGCAGCAGCTCATCTGTTCACACCTTGTTTCTGCCATGTGCTTGAACGCCAAGACGTTCGCGCTTCTGTGAGATGAAAGACGTCCTTCTGCATATGTGGTTGCTCACACCGGTGCACTTGTTAGTGTATCCATTCAGTCCTGGGCTGCGGGGCATTCAGAAGTGGCTCTGTGGAGACGTCTGCATAGAGGCAGCTGTCAGAACACGCACACTCGATTGTTCACCAAAACATATGCAGACGCGTCCTTAGCCTGTAGATTTGGATGCACAGAGTTCCCTGTGTTCGCAAGAGACAAGGGAATCGCGTCTGTGCGCACAGAAGCAATAGCGGACCGTTTCCCTCGGAGTGAACGCGAAAGAGCCGTCTATATACTCGCAGACACGCGAACGTGCCTCAATGCGGTCACAGAGGCAGCAGCTTTTGCACAGATGCTCCTGGTGATTCTGGCACTTTCCAGGCACACTCCTGAAAGTCGCGCACACTGCTGTTCACTCGCTAAACGACCTCTTGGGAAACACGTCTCCGGTCGACGGACCGCTCAGATTGCTTCTCGTGTAACTGTGAACTGTGTCAGCGCAGGGAATCCGTCTCTGTTGAGCAGATGTCAATCCTGCCTCGCTTTTGCTTTGTTGCCTCTACCAAGATGATTTCCCGTTTCTCTCTTCACTGGAGCACGCAGACACAGCCAACGCACATCAAGTGTCAAGAGACACGCTCTGCTGAGCTCAACGCTTGTGCAGATGCACATGTGCGACGAAGTCAACACACGTGCTTGTGGAGAGAAAGAAAGGGACTCCCAGGCGTGTGGAGCGACGGGGAGAAAGAGCGGGCGCTGAGGAACACAGTTTCAAACAGACTGTCTCCACACAAACAGGCACCTGTCTGCAGGTATCCTAGCTCTTGATTCTTGAACTTGAGGAAACACGCGTCTGAGCAAAACTCCCAAACGCTTCCAGGAAAGACACAGGCTCTCCCACAAGCACACAAGTGTTTGCCCTCAGCTATAGATCAGGGACAAGCCTGTGAAGAGATGCCCTGCTATTCTTTCGCCTTATGGCATCATGTGTTTCGTTCCTCTTGGAGATCGATTGTTAAACGTCTTTCCTCGGGCGACTGTGAAGCATTTGCCAGCGGAGGAGAAGTAGCACGGAGCAGCATTCAGTACTGCCTACGAGTGTCTTTGCTACCCTACTAGCGGAGCTCCAAGAACAGGCACACATCTTCAGGTACCTTCCAAATGTGGATTCCCCTGCAGCCCCGTAGGCGGGCGTGCAGTACGCCAACCGTCAACGGACGTTTTTCCCCTCAAGCCTGTCAGGACGTTGCTCGTCCGTCTTTCCCTCAATAGATGGGAGTAGGCGCGCTTGCGGATGTGTGCGTGTGTGTGGCCACGCGTTTGCTTAGGCATCAGTGTGTGAAAAGGTAGGTGCTTTTCTCTAGCTGCGTGTGCGTGCACGTGGTGCTGGGTGCACATCCCTGGGTGCTCGTGGAAAGGTTTCTGCATGGTTTTCGCTGAGGAATCGTGTGTGTGCACATGGACAAAGAGAAGGCGCAGCAACCAGGTTCCAGCGCCGAAGAAGGCAAAAGGCGAGGTTTCCGGCGCTATCTCCTTCTCTCCCCAGAGCTAGTCGCGCAAAGCAAGCCGCTAAGCCGGCGACCGGCAAGAGAGCTACAACGAAGCATGCCGAACGGAGAAAATAGCAGCAGCTCATCTGTTCACACCTTGTTTCTGCCATGTGCTTGAACGCCAAGACGTTCGCGCTTCTGTGAGATGAAAGACGTCCTTCTGCATATGTGGTTGCTCACACCGGTGCACTTGTTAGTGTATCCATTCAGTCCTGGGCTGCGGGGCATTCAGAAGTGGCTCTGTGGAGACGTCTGCATAGAGGCAGCTGTCAGAACACGCACACTCGATTGTTCACCAAAACATATGCAGACGCGTCCTTAGCCTGTAGATTTGGATGCACAGAGTTCCCTGTGTTCGCAAGAGACAAGGGAATCGCGTCTGTGCGCACAGAAGCAATAGCGGACCGTTTCCCTCGGAGTGAACGCGAAAGAGCCGTCTATATACTCGCAGACACGCGAACGTGCCTCAATGCGGTCACAGAGGCAGCAGCTTTTGCACAGATGCTCCTGGTGATTCTGGCACTTTCCAGGCACACTCCTGAAAGTCGCGCACACTGCTGTTCACTCGCTAAACGACCTCTTGGGAAACACGTCTCCGGTCGACGGACCGCTCAGATTGCTTCTCGTGTAACTGTGAACTGTGTCAGCGCAGGGAATCCGTCTCTGTTGAGCAGATGTCAATCCTGCCTCGCTTTTGCTTTGTTGCCTCTACCAAGATGATTTCCCGTTTCTCTCTTCACTGGAGCACGCAGACACAGCCAACGCACATCAAGTGTCAAGAGACACGCTCTGCTGAGCTCAACGCTTGTGCAGATGCACATGTGCGACGAAGTCAACACACGTGCTTGTGGAGAGAAAGAAAGGGACTCCCAGGCGTGTGGAGCGACGGGGAGAAAGAGCGGGCGCTGAGGAACACAGTTTCAAACAGACTGTCTCCACACAAACAGGCACCTGTCTGCAGGTATCCTAGCTCTTGATTCTTGAACTTGAGGAAACACGCGTCTGAGCAAAACTCCCAAACGCTTCCAGGAAAGACACAGGCTCTCCCACAAGCACACAAGTGTTTGCCCTCAGCTATAGATCAGGGACAAGCCTGTGAAGAGATGCCCTGCTATTCTTTCGCCTTATGGCATCATGTGTTTCGTTCCTCTTGGAGATCGATTGTTAAACGTCTTTCCTCGGGCGACTGTGAAGCATTTGCCAGCGGAGGAGAAGTAGCACGGAGCAGCATTCAGTACTGCCTACGAGTGTCTTTGCTACCCTACTAGCGGAGCTCCAAGAACAGGCACACATCTTCAGGTACCTTCCAAATGTGGATTCCCCTGCAGCCCCGTAGGCGGGCGTGCAGTACGCCAACCGTCAACGGACGTTTTTCCCCTCAAGCCTGTCAGGACGTTGCTCGTCCGTCTTTCCCTCAATAGATGGGAGTAGGCGCGCTTGCGGATGTGTGCGTGTGTGTGGCCACGCGTTTGCTTAGGCATCAGTGTGTGAAAAGGTAGGTGCTTTTCTCTAGCTGCGTGTGCGTGCACGTGGTGCTGGGTGCACATCCCTGGGTGCTCGTGGAAAGGTTTCTGCATGGTTTTCGCTGAGGAATCGTGTGTGTGCACATGGACAAAGAGAAGGCGCAGCAACCAGGTTCCAGCGCCGAAGAAGGCAAAAGGCGAGGTTTCCGGCGCTATCTCCTTCTCTCCCCAGAGCTAGTCGCGCAAAGCAAGCCGCTAAGCCGGCGACCGGCAAGAGAGCTACAACGAAGCATGCCGAACGGAGAAAATAGCAGCAGCTCATCTGTTCACACCTTGTTTCTGCCATGTGCTTGAACGCCAAGACGTTCGCGCTTCTGTGAGATGAAAGACGTCCTTCTGCATATGTGGTTGCTCACACCGGTGCACTTGTTAGTGTATCCATTCAGTCCTGGGCTGCGGGGCATTCAGAAGTGGCTCTGTGGAGACGTCTGCATAGAGGCAGCTGTCAGAACACGCACACTCGATTGTTCACCAAAACATATGCAGACGCGTCCTTAGCCTGTAGATTTGGATGCACAGAGTTCCCTGTGTTCGCAAGAGACAAGGGAATCGCGTCTGTGCGCACAGAAGCAATAGCGGACCGTTTCCCTCGGAGTGAACGCGAAAGAGCCGTCTATATACTCGCAGACACGCGAACGTGCCTCAATGCGGTCACAGAGGCAGCAGCTTTTGCACAGATGCTCCTGGTGATTCTGGCACTTTCCAGGCACACTCCTGAAAGTCGCGCACACTGCTGTTCACTCGCTAAACGACCTCTTGGGAAACACGTCTCCGGTCGACGGACCGCTCAGATTGCTTCTCGTGTAACTGTGAACTGTGTCAGCGCAGGGAATCCGTCTCTGTTGAGCAGATGTCAATCCTGCCTCGCTTTTGCTTTGTTGCCTCTACCAAGATGATTTCCCGTTTCTCTCTTCACTGGAGCAGGCAGACACAGCCAACGCACATCAAGTGTCAAGAGACACGCTCTGCTGAGCTCAACGCTTGTGCAGATGCACATGTGCGACGAAGTCAACACACGTGCTTGTGGAGAGAAAGAAAGGGACTCCCAGGCGTGTGGAGCGACGGGGAGAAAGAGCGGGCGCTGAGGAACACAGTTTCAAACAGACTGTCTCCACACAAACAGGCACCTGTCTGCAGGTATCCTAGCTCTTGATTCTTGAACTTGAGGAAACACGCGTCTGAGCAAAACTCCCAAACGCTTCCAGGAAAGACACAGGCTCTCCCACAAGCACACAAGTGTTTGCCCTCAGCTATAGATCAGGGACAAGCCTGTGAAGAGATGCCCTGCTATTCTTTCGCCTTATGACATCATGTGTTTCGTTCCTCTCGGAGATCGATTGTTAAACGTCTTTCCTAGGGCGACTGTGAAGCATTTGCCAGCGGAGGAGAAGTAGCACGGAGCAGCATTCAGTACTGCCTACGAGTGTCTTTGCTACCCTACTAGCGGAGCTCCAAGAACAGGCACACATCTTCAGGTACCTTCCAAATGTGGATTCCCCTGCAGCCCCGTAGGCGGGCGTGCAGTACGCCAACCGTCAACGGACGTTTTTCCCCTCAAGCCTGTCAGGACGTTGCTCGTCCGTCTTTCCCTCAATAGATGGGAGTAGGCGCGCTTGCGGATGTGTGCGTGTGTGTGGCCACGCGTTTGCTTAGGCATCAGTGTGTGAAAAGGTAGGTGCTTTTCTCTAGCTGCGTGTGCGTGCACGTGGTGCTGGGTGCACATCCCTGGGTGCTCGTGGAAAGGTTTCTGCATGGTTTTCGCTGAGGAATCGTGTGTGTGCACATGGACAAAGAGAAGGCGCAGCAACCAGGTTCCAGCGCCGAAGAAGGCAAAAGGCGAGGTTTCCGGCGCTATCTCCTTCTCTCCCCAGAGCTAGTCGCGCAAAGCAAGCCGCTAAGCCGGCGACCGGCAAGAGAGCTACAACGAAGCATGCCGAACGGAGAAAATAGCAGCAGCTCATCTGTTCACACCTTGTTTCTGCCATGTGCTTGAACGCCAAGACGTTCGCGCTTCTGTGAGATGAAAGACGTCCTTCTGCATATGTGGTTGCTCACACCGGTGCACTTGTTAGTGTATCCATTCAGTCCTGGGCTGCGGGGCATTCAGAAGTGGCTCTGTGGAGACGTCTGCATAGAGGCAGCTGTCAGAACACGCACACTCGATTGTTCACCAAAACATATGCAGACGCGTCCTTAGCCTGTAGATTTGGATGCACAGAGTTCCCTGTGTTCGCAAGAGACAAGGGAATCGCGTCTGTGCGCACAGAAGCAATAGCGGACCGTTTCCCTCGGAGTGAACGCGAAAGAGCCGTCTATATACTCGCAGACACGCGAACGTGCCTCAATGCGGTCACAGAGGCAGCAGCTTTTGCACAGATGCTCCTGGTGATTCTGGCACTTTCCAGGCACACTCCTGAAAGTCGCGCACACTGCTGTTCACTCGCTAAACGACCTCTTGGGAAACACGTCTCCGGTCGACGGACCGCTCAGATTGCTTCTCGTGTAACTGTGAACTGTGTCAGCGCAGGGAATCCGTCTCTGTTGAGCAGATGTCAATCCTGCCTCGCTTTTGCTTTGTTGCCTCTACCAAGATGATTTCCCGTTTCTCTCTTCACTGGAGCACGCAGACACAGCCAACGCACATCAAGTGTCAAGAGACACACTCTGCTGAGCTCAACGCTTGTGCAGATGCACATGTGCGACGAAGTCAACACACGTGCTTGTGGAGAGAAAGAAAGGGACTCCCAGGCGTGTGGAGCGACGGGGAGAAAGAGCGGGCGCTGAGGAACACAGTTTCAAACAGACTGTCTCCACACAAACAGGCACCTGTCTGCAGGTATCCTAGCTCTTGATTCTTGAACTTGAGGAAACACGCGTCTGAGCAAAACTCCCAAACGCTTCCAGGAAAGACACAGGCTCTCCCACAAGCACACAAGTGTTTGCCCTCAGCTATAGATCAGGGACAAGCCTGTGAAGAGATGCCCTGCTATTCTTTCGCCTTATGGCATCATGTGTTTCGTTCCTCTTGGAGATCGATTGTTAAACGTCTTTCCTCGGGCGACTGTGAAGCATTTGCCAGCGGAGGAGAAGTAGCACGGAGCAGCATTCAGTACTGCCTACGAGTGTCTTTGCTACCCTACTAGCGGAGCTCCAAGAACAGGCACACATCTTCAGGTACCTTCCAAATGTGGATTCCCCTGCAGCCCCGTAGGCGGGCGTGCAGTACGCCAACCGTCAACGGACGTTTTTCCCCTCAAGCCTGTCAGGACGTTGCTCGTCCGTCTTTCCCTCAATAGATGGGAGTAGGCGCGCTTGCGGATGTGTGCGTGTGTGTGGCCACGCGTTTGCTTAGGCATCAGTGTGTGAAAAGGTAGGTGCTTTTCTCTAGCTGCGTGTGCGTGCACGTGGTGCTGGGTGCACATCCCTGGGTGCTCGTGGAAAGGTTTCTGCATGGTTTTGGCTGAGGAATCGTGTGTGTGCACATGGACAAAGAGAAGGCGCAGCAACCAGGTTCCAGCGCCGAAGAAGGCAAAAGGCGAGGTTTCCGGCGCTATCTCCTTCTCTCCCCAGAGCTAGTCGCGCAAAGCAAGCCGCTAAGCCGGCGACCGGCAAGAGAGCTACAACGAAGCATGCCGAACGGAGAAAATAGCAGCAGCTCATCTGTTCACACCTTGTTTCTGCCATGTGCTTGAACGCCAAGACGTTCGCGCTTCTGTGAGAGGAAAGACGTCCTTCTGCATATGTGGTTGCTCACACCGGTGCACTTGTTAGTGTATCCATTCAGTCCTGGGCTGCGGGGCATTCAGAAGTGGCTCTGTGGAGACGTCTGCATAGAGGCAGCTGTCAGAACACGCACACTCGATTGTTCACCAAAACATATGCAGACGCGTCCTTAGCCTGTAGATTTGGATGCACAGAGTTCCCTGTGTTCGCAAGAGACAAGGGAATCGCGTCTGTGCGCACAGAAGCAATAGCGGACCGTTTCCCTCGGAGTGAACGCGAAAGAGCCGTCTATATACTCGCAGACACGCGAACGTGCCTCAATGCGGTCACAGAGGCAGCAGCTTTTGCACAGATGCTCCTGGTGATTCTGGCACTTTCCAGGCACACTCCTGAAAGTCGCGCACACTGCTGTTCACTCGCTAAACGACCTCTTGGGAAACACGTCTCCGGTCGACGGACCGCTCAGATTGCTTCTCGTGTAACTGTGAACTGTGTCAGCGCAGGGAATCCGTCTCTGTTGAGCAGATGTCAATCCTGCCTCGCTTTTGCTTTGTTGCCTCTACCAAGATGATTTCCCGTTTCTCTCTTCACTGGAGCAGGCAGACACAGCCAACGCACATCAAGTGTCAAGAGACACGCTCTGCTGAGCTCAACGCTTGTGCAGATGCACATGTGCGACGAAGTCAACACACGTGCTTGTGGAGAGAAAGAAAGGGACTCCCAGGCGTGTGGAGCGACGGGGAGAAAGAGCGGGCGCTGAGGAACACAGTTTCAAACAGACTGTCTCCACACAAACAGGCACCTGTCTGCAGGTATCCTAGATCTTGATTCTTGAACTTGAGGAAACACGCGTCTGAGCAAAACTCCCAAACGCTTCCAGGAAAGACACAGGCTCTCCCACAAGCACACAAGTGTTTGCCCTCAGCTATAGATCAGGGACAAGCCTGTGAAGAGATGCCCTGCTATTCTTTCGCCTTATGGCATCATGTGTTTCGTTCCTCTTGGAGATCGATTGTTAAACGTCTTTCCTCGGGCGACTGTGAAGCATTTGCCAGCGGAGGAGAAGTAGCACGGAGCAGCATTCAGTACTGCCTACGAGTGTCTTTGCTACCCTACTAGCGGAGCTCCAAGAACAGGCACACATCTTCAGGTACCTTCCAAATGTGGATTCCCCTGCAGCCCCGTAGGCGGGCGTGCAGTACGCCAACCGTCAACGGACGTTTTTCCCCTCAAGCCTGTCAGGACGTTGCTCGTCCGTCTTTCCCTCAATAGATGGGAGTAGGCGCGCTTGCGGATGTGTGCGTGTGTGTGGCCACGCGTTTGCTTAGGCATCAGTGTGTGAAAAGGTAGGTGCTTTTCTCTAGCTGCGTGTGCGTGCACGTGGTGCTGGGTGCACATCCCTGGGTGCTCGTGGAAAGGTTTCTGCATGGTTTTCGCTGAGGAATCGTGTGTGTGCACATGGACAAAGAGAAGGCGCAGCAACCAGGTTCCAGCGCCGAAGAAGGCAAAAGGCGAGGTTTCCGGCGCTATCTCCTTCTCTCCCCAGAGCTAGTCGCGCAAAGCAAGCCGCTAAGCCGGCGACCGGCAAGAGAGCTACAACGAAGCATGCCGAACGGAGAAAATAGCAGCAGCTCATCTGTTCACACCTTGTTTCTGCCATGTGCTTGAACGCCAAGACGTTCGCGCTTCTGTGAGATGAAAGACGTCCTTCTGCATATGTGGTTGCTCACACCGGTGCACTTGTTAGTGTATCCATTCAGTCCTGGGCTGCGGGGCATTCAGAAGTGGCTCTGTGGAGACGTCTGCATAGAGGCAGCTGTCAGAACACGCACACTCGATTGTTCACCAAAACATATGCAGACGCGTCCTTAGCCTGTAGATTTGGATGCACAGAGTTCCCTGTGTTCGCAAGAGACAAGGGAATCGCGTCTGTGCGCACAGAAGCAATAGCGGACCGTTTCCCTCGGAGTGAACGCGAAAGAGCCGTCTATATACTCGCAGACACGCGAACGTGCCTCAATGCGGTCACAGAGGCAGCAGCTTTTGCACAGATGCTCCTGGTGATTCTGGCACTTTCCAGGCACACTCCTGAAAGTCGCGCACACTGCTGTTCACTCGCTAAACGACCTCTTGGGAAACACGTCTCCGGTCGACGGACCGCTCAGATTGCTTCTCGTGTAACTGTGAACTGTGTCAGCGCAGGGAATCCGTCTCTGTTGAGCAGATGTCAATCCTGCCTCGCTTTTGCTTTGTTGCCTCTACCAAGATGATTTCCCGTTTCTCTCTTCACTGGAGCACGCAGACACAGCCAACGCACATCAAGTGTCAAGAGACACGCTCTGCTGAGCTCAACGCTTGTGCAGATGCACATGTGCGACGAAGTCAACACACGTGCTTGTGGAGAGAAAGAAAGGGACTCCCAGGCGTGTGGAGCGACGGGGAGAAAGAGCGGGCGCTGAGGAACACAGTTTCAAACAGACTGTCTCCACACAAACAGGCACCTGTCTGCAGGTATCCTAGCTCTTGATTCTTGAACTTGAGGAAACACGCGTCTGAGCAAAACTCCCAAACGCTTCCAGGAAAGACACAGGCTCTCCCACAAGCACACAAGTGTTTGCCCTCAGCTATAGATCAGGGACAAGCCTGTGAAGAGATGCCCTGCTATTCTTTCGCCTTATGGCATCATGTGTTTCGTTCCTCTTGGAGATCGATTGTTAAACGTCTTTCCTCGGGCGACTGTGAAGCATTTGCCAGCGGAGGAGAAGTAGCACGGAGCAGCATTCAGTACTGCCTACGAGTGTCTTTGCTACCCTACTAGCGGAGCTCCAAGAACAGGCACACATCTTCAGGTACCTTCCAAATGTGGATTCCCCTGCAGCCCCGTAGGCGGGCGTGCAGTACGCCAACCGTCAACGGACGTTTTTCCCCTCAAGCCTGTCAGGACGTTGCTCGTCCGTCTTTCCCTCAATAGATGGGAGTAGGCGCGCTTGCGGATGTGTGCGTGTGTGTGGCCACGCGTTTGCTTAGGCATCAGTGTGTGAAAAGGTAGGTGCTTTTCTCTAGCTGCGTGTGCGTGCACGTGGTGCTGGGTGCACATCCCTGGGTGCTCGTGGAAAGGTTTCTGCATGGTTTTCGCTGAGGAATCGTGTGTGTGCACATGGACAAAGAGAAGGCGCAGCAACCAGGTTCCAGCGCCGAAGAAGGCAAAAGGCGAGGTTTCCGGCGCTATCTCCTTCTCTCCCCAGAGCTAGTCGCGCAAAGCAAGCCGCTAAGCCGGCGACCGGCAAGAGAGCTACAACGAAGCATGCCGAACGGAGAAAATAGCAGCAGCTCATCTGTTCACACCTTGTTTCTGCCATGTGCTTGAACGCCAAGACGTTCGCGCTTCTGTGAGATGAAAGACGTCCTTCTGCATATGTGGTTGCTCACACCGGTGCACTTGTTAGTGTATCCATTCAGTCCTGGGCTGCGGGGCATTCAGAAGTGGCTCTGTGGAGACGTCTGCATAGAGGCAGCTGTCAGAACACGCACACTCGATTGTTCACCAAAACATATGCAGACGCGTCCTTAGCCTGTAGATTTGGATGCACAGAGTTCCCTGTGTTCGCAAGAGACAAGGGAATCGCGTCTGTGCGCACAGAAGCAATAGCGGACCGTTTCCCTCGGAGTGAACGCGAAAGAGCCGTCTATATACTCGCAGACACGCGAACGTGCCTCAATGCGGTCACAGAGGCAGCAGCTTTTGCACAGATGCTCCTGGTGATTCTGGCACTTTCCAGGCACACTCCTGAAAGTCGCGCACACTGCTGTTCACTCGCTAAACGACCTCTTGGGAAACACGTCTCCGGTCGACGGACCGCTCAGATTGCTTCTCGTGTAACTGTGAACTGTGTCAGCGCAGGGAATCCGTCTCTGTTGAGCAGATGTCAATCCTGCCTCGCTTTTGCTTTGTTGCCTCTACCAAGATGATTTCCCGTTTCTCTCTTCACTGGAGCACGCAGACACAGCCAACGCACATCAAGTGTCAAGAGACACGCTCTGCTGAGCTCAACGCTTGTGCAGATGCACATGTGCGACGAAGTCAACACACGTGCTTGTGGAGAGAAAGAAAGGGACTCCCAGGCGTGTGGAGCGACGGGGAGAAAGAGCGGGCGCTGAGGAACACAGTTTCAAACAGACTGTCTCCACACAAACAGGCACCTGTCTGCAGGTATCCTAGATCTTGATTCTTGAACTTGAGGAAACACGCGTCTGAGCAAAACTCCCAAACGCTTCCAGGAAAGACACAGGCTCTCCCACAAGCACACAAGTGTTTGCCCTCAGCTATAGATCAGGGACAAGCCTGTGAAGAGATGCCCTGCTATTCTTTCGCCTTATGGCATCATGTGTTTCGTTCCTCTCGGAGATCGATTGTTAAACGTCTTTCCTAGGGCGACTGTGAAGCATTTGCCAGCGGAGGAGAAGTAGCACGGAGCAGCATTCAGTACTGCCTACGAGTGTCTTTGCTACCCTACTAGCGGAGCTCCAAGAACAGGCACACATCTTCAGGTACCTTCCAAATGTGGATTCCCCTGCAGCCCCGTAGGCGGGCGTGCAGTACGCCAACCGTCAACGGACGTTTTTCCCCTCAAGCCTGTCAGGACGTTGCTCGTCCGTCTTTCCCTCAATAGATGGGAGTAGGCGCGCTTGCGGATGTGTGCGTGTGTGTGGCCACGCGTTTGCTTAGGCATCAGTGTGTGAAAAGGTAGGTGCTTTTCTCTAGCTGCGTGTGCGTGCACGTGGTGCTGGGTGCACATCCCTGGGTGCTCGTGGAAAGGTTTCTGCATGGTTTTCGCTGAGGAATCGTGTGTGTGCACATGGACAAAGAGAAGGCGCAGCAACCAGGTTCCAGCGCCGAAGAAGGCAAAAGGCGAGGTTTCCGGCGCTATCTCCTTCTCTCCCCAGAGCTAGTCGCGCAAAGCAAGCCGCTAAGCCGGCGACCGGCAAGAGAGCTACAACGAAGCATGCCGAACGGAGAAAATAGCAGCAGCTCATCTGTTCACACCTTGTTTCTGCCATGTGCTTGAACGCCAAGACGTTCGCGCTTCTGTGAGATGAAAGACGTCCTTCTGCATATGTGGTTGCTCACACCGGTGCACTTGTTAGTGTATCCATTCAGTCCTGGGCTGCGGGGCATTCAGAAGTGGCTCTGTGGAGACGTCTGCATAGAGGCAGCTGTCAGAACACGCACACTCGATTGTTCACCAAAACATATGCAGACGCGTCCTTAGCCTGTAGATTTGGATGCACAGAGTTCCCTGTGTTCGCAAGAGACAAGGGAATCGCGTCTGTGCGCACAGAAGCAATAGCGGACCGTTTCCCTCGGAGTGAACGCGAAAGAGCCGTCTATATACTCGCAGACACGCGAACGTGCCTCAATGCGGTCACAGAGGCAGCAGCTTTTGCACAGATGCTCCTGGTGATTCTGGCACTTTCCAGGCACACTCCTGAAAGTCGCGCACACTGCTGTTCACTCGCTAAACGACCTCTTGGGAAACACGTCTCCGGTCGACGGACCGCTCAGATTGCTTCTCGTGTAACTGTGAACTGTGTCAGCGCAGGGAATCCGTCTCTGTTGAGCAGATGTCAATCCTGCCTCGCTTTTGCTTTGTTGCCTCTACCAAGATGATTTCCCGTTTCTCTCTTCACTGGAGCACGCAGACACAGCCAACGCACATCAAGTGTCAAGAGACACACTCTGCTGAGCTCAACGCTTGTGCAGATGCACATGTGCGACGAAGTCAACACACGTGCTTGTGGAGAGAAAGAAAGGGACTCCCAGGCGTGTGGAGCGACGGGGAGAAAGAGCGGGCGCTGAGGAACACAGTTTCAAACAGACTGTCTCCACACAAACAGGCACCTGTCTGCAGGTATCCTAGATCTTGATTCTTGAACTTGAGGAAACACGCGTCTGAGCAAAACTCCCAAACGCTTCCAGGAAAGACACAGGCTCTCCCACAAGCACACAAGTGTTTGCCCTCAGCTATAGATCAGGGACAAGCCTGTGAAGAGATGCCCTGCTATTCTTTCGCCTTATGGCATCATGTGTTTCGTTCCTCTTGGAGATCGATTGTTAAACGTCTTTCCTCGGGCGACTGTGAAGCATTTGCCAGCGGAGGAGAAGTAGCACGGAGCAGCATTCAGTACTGCCTACGAGTGTCTTTGCTACCCTACTAGCGGAGCTCCAAGAACAGGCACACATCTTCAGGTACCTTCCAAATGTGGATTCCCCTGCAGCCCCGTAGGCGGGCGTGCAGTACGCCAACCGTCAACGGACGTTTTTCCCCTCAAGCCTGTCAGGACGTTGCTCGTCCGTCTTTCCCTCAATAGATGGGAGTAGGCGCGCTTGCGGATGTGTGCGTGTGTGTGGCCACGCGTTTGCTTAGGCATCAGTGTGTGAAAAGGTAGGTGCTTTTCTCTAGCTGCGTGTGCGTGCACGTGGTGCTGGGTGCACATCCCTGGGTGCTCGTGGAAAGGTTTCTGCATGGTTTTCGCTGAGGAATCGTGTGTGTGCACATGGACAAAGAGAAGGCGCAGCAACCAGGTTCCAGCGCCGAAGAAGGCAAAAGGCGAGGTTTCCGGCGCTATCTCCTTCTCTCCCCAGAGCTAGTCGCGCAAAGCAAGCCGCTAAGCCGGCGACCGGCAAGAGAGCTACAACGAAGCATGCCGAACGGAGAAAATAGCAGCAGCTCATCTGTTCACACCTTGTTTCTGCCATGTGCTTGAACGCCAAGACGTTCGCGCTTCTGTGAGATGAAAGACGTCCTTCTGCATATGTGGTTGCTCACACCGGTGCACTTGTTAGTGTATCCATTCAGTCCTGGGCTGCGGGGCATTCAGAAGTGGCTCTGTGGAGACGTCTGCATAGAGGCAGCTGTCAGAACACGCACACTCGATTGTTCACCAAAACATATGCAGACGCGTCCTTAGCCTGTAGATTTGGATGCACAGAGTTCCCTGTGTTCGCAAGAGACAAGGGAATCGCGTCTGTGCGCACAGAAGCAATAGCGGACCGTTTCCCTCGGAGTGAACGCGAAAGAGCCGTCTATATACTCGCAGACACGCGAACGTGCCTCAATGCGGTCACAGAGGCAGCAGCTTTTGCACAGATGCTCCTGGTGATTCTGGCACTTTCCAGGCACACTCCTGAAAGTCGCGCACACTGCTGTTCACTCGCTAAACGACCTCTTGGGAAACACGTCTCCGGTCGACGGACTGCTCAGATTGCTTCTCGTGTAACTGTGAACTGTGTCAGCGCAGGGAATCCGTCTCTGTTGAGCAGATGTCAATCCTGCCTCGCTTTTGCTTTGTTGCCTCTACCAAGATGATTTCCCGTTTCTCTCTTCACTGGAGCACGCAGACACAGCCAACGCACATCAAGTGTCAAGAGACACGCTCTGCTGAGCTCAACGCTTGTGCAGATGCACATGTGCGACGAAGTCAACACACGTGCTTGTGGAGAGAAAGAAAGGGACTCCCAGGCGTGTGGAGCGACGGGGAGAAAGAGCGGGCGCTGAGGAACACAGTTTCAAACAGACTGTCTCCACACAAACAGGCACCTGTCTGCAGGTATCCTAGCTCTTGATTCTTGAACTTGAGGAAACACGCGTCTGAGCAAAACTCCCAAACGCTTCCAGGAAAGACACAGGCTCTCCCACAAGCACACAAGTGTTTGCCCTCAGCTATAGATCAGGGACAAGCCTGTGAAGAGATGCCCTGCTATTCTTTCGCCTTATGGCATCATGTGTTTCGTTCCTCTTGGAGATCGATTGTTAAACGTCTTTCCTAGGGCGACTGTGAAGCATTTGCCAGCGGAGGAGAAGTAGCACGGAGCAGCATTCAGTACTGCCTACGAGTGTCTTTGCTACCCTACTAGCGGAGCTCCAAGAACAGGCACACATCTTCAGGTACCTTCCAAATGTGGATTCCCCTGCAGCCCCGTAGGCGGGCGTGCAGTACGCCAACCGTCAACGGACGTTTTTCCCCTCAAGCCTGTCAGGACGTTGCTCGTCCGTCTTTCCCTCAATAGATGGGAGTAGGCGCGCTTGCGGATGTGTGCGTGTGTGTGGCCACGCGTTTGCTTAGGCATCAGTGTGTGAAAAGGTAGGTGCTTTTCTCTAGCTGCGTGTGCGTGCACGTGGTGCTGGGTGCACATCCCTGGGTGCTCGTGGAAAGGTTTCTGCATGGTTTTCGCTGAGGAATCGTGTGTGTGCACATGGACAAAGAGAAGGCGCAGCAACCAGGTTCCAGCGCCGAAGAAGGCAAAAGGCGAGGTTTCCGGCGCTATCTCCTTCTCTCCCCAGAGCTAGTCGCGCAAAGCAAGCCGCTAAGCCGGCGACCGGCAAGAGAGCTACAACGAAGCATGCCGAACGGAGAAAATAGCAGCAGCTCATCTGTTCACACCTTGTTTCTGCCATGTGCTTGAACGCCAAGACGTTCGCGCTTCTGTGAGATGAAAGACGTCCTTCTGCATATGTGGTTGCTCACACCGGTGCACTTGTTAGTGTATCCATTCAGTCCTGGGCTGCGGGGCATTCAGAAGTGGCTCTGTGGAGACGTCTGCATAGAGGCAGCTGTCAGAACACGCACACTCGATTGTTCACCAAAACATATGCAGACGCGTCCTTAGCCTGTAGATTTGGATGCACAGAGTTCCCTGTGTTCGCAAGAGACAAGGGAATCGCGTCTGTGCGCACAGAAGCAATAGCGGACCGTTTCCCTCGGAGTGAACGCGAAAGAGCCGTCTATATACTCGCAGACACGCGAACGTGCCTCAATGCGGTCACAGAGGCAGCAGCTTTTGCACAGATGCTCCTGGTGATTCTGGCACTTTCCAGGCACACTCCTGAAAGTCGCGCACACTGCTGTTCACTCGCTAAACGACCTCTTGGGAAACACGTCTCCGGTCGACGGACCGCTCAGATTGCTTCTCGTGTAACTGTGAACTGTGTCAGCGCAGGGAATCCGTCTCTGTTGAGCAGATGTCAATCCTGCCTCGCTTTTGCTTTGTTGCCTCTACCAAGATGATTTCCCGTTTCTCTCTTCACTGGAGCAGGCAGACACAGCCAACGCACATCAAGTGTCAAGAGACACGCTCTGCTGAGCTCAACGCTTGTGCAGATGCACATGTGCGACGAAGTCAACACACGTGCTTGTGGAGAGAAAGAAAGGGACTCCCAGGCGTGTGGAGCGACGGGGAGAAAGAGCGGGCTCTGAGGAACACAGTTTCAAACAGACTGTCTCCACACAAACAGGCACCTGTCTGCAGGTATCCTAGCTCTTGATTCTTGAACTTGAGGAAACACGCGTCTGAGCAAAACTCCCAAACGCTTCCAGGAAAGACACAGGCTCTCCCACAAGCACACAAGTGTTTGCCCTCAGCTATAGATCAGGGACAAGCCTGTGAAGAGATGCCCTGCTATTCTTTCGCCTTATGGCATGATGTGTTTCGTTCCTCTCGGAGATCGATTGTTAAACGTCTTTCCTAGGGCGACTGTGAAGCATTTGCCAGCGGAGGAGAAGTAGCACGGAGCAGCATTCAGTACTGCCTACGAGTGTCTTTGCTACCCTACTAGCGGAGCTCCAAGAACAGGCACACATCTTCAGGTACCTTCCAAATGTGGATTCCCCTGCAGCCCCGTAGGCGGGCGTGCAGTACGCCAACCGTCAACGGACGTTTTTCCCCTCAAGCCTGTCAGGACGTTGCTCGTCCGTCTTTCCCTCAATAGATGGGAGTAGGCGCGCTTGCGGATGTGTGCGTGTGTGTGGCCACGCGTTTGCTTAGGCTTCAGTGTGTGAAAAGGTAGGTGCTTTTCTCTAGCTGCGTGTGCGTGCACGTGGTGCTGGGTGCACATCCCTGGGTGCTCGTGGAAAGGTTTCTGCATGGTTTTCGCTGAGGAATCGTGTGTGTGCACATGGACAAAGAGAAGGCGCAGCAACCAGGTTCCAGCGCCGAAGAAGGCAAAAGGCGAGGTTTCCGGCGCTATCTCCTTCTCTCCCCAGAGCTAGTCGCGCAAAGCAAGCCGCTAAGCCGGCGACCGGCAAGAGAGCTACAACGAAGCATGCCGAACGGAGAAAATAGCAGCAGCTCATCTGTTCACACCTTGTTTCTGCCATGTGCTTGAACGCCAAGACGTTCGCGCTTCTGTGAGATG
The DNA here is from genome assembly GCF_037038585.1 of Patagioenas fasciata. NCBI lineage: Eukaryota > Metazoa > Chordata > Aves > Columbiformes > Columbidae > Patagioenas > Patagioenas fasciata. The sequence continues at coordinate 53,758 of NW_027288807.1, forward strand.
AAAGACGTCCTTCTGCATATGTGGTTGCTCACACCGGTGCACTTGTTAGTGTATCCATTCAGTCCTGGGCTGCGGGGCATTCAGAAGTGGCTCTGTGGAGACGTCTGCATAGAGGCAGCTGTCAGAACACGCACACTCGATTGTTCACCAAAACATATGCAGACGCGTCCTTAGCCTGTAGATTTGGATGCACAGAGTTCCCTGTGTTCGCAAGAGACAAGGGAATCGCGTCTGTGCGCACAGAAGCAATAGCGGACCGTTTCCCTCGGAGTGAACGCGAAAGAGCCGTCTATATACTCGCAGACATGCGAACGTGCCTCAATGCGGTCACAGAGGCAGCAGCTTTTGCACAGATGCTCCTGGTGATTCTGGCACTTTCCAGGCACACTCCTGAAAGTCGCGCACACTGCTGTTCACTCGCTAAACGACCTCTTGGGAAACACGTCTCCGGTCGACGGACCGCTCAGATTGCTTCTCGTGTAACTGTGAACTGTGTCAGCGCAGGGAATCCGTCTCTGTTGAGCAGATGTCAATCCTGCCTCGCTTTTGCTTTGTTGCCTCTACCAAGATGATTTCCCGTTTCTCTCTTCACTGGAGCAGGCAGACACAGCCAACGCACATCAAGTGTCAAGAGACACGCTCTGCTGAGCTCAACGCTTGTGCAGATGCACATGTGCGACGAAGTCAACACACGTGCTTGTGGAGAGAAAGAAAGGGACTCCCAGGCGTGTGGAGCGACGGGGAGAAAGAGCGGGCGCTGAGGAACACAGTTTCAAACAGACTGTCTCCACACAAACAGGCACCTGTCTGCAGGTATCCTAGATCTTGATTCTTGAACTTGAGGAAACACGCGTCTGAGCAAAACTCCCAAACGCTTCCAGGAAAGACACAGGCTCTCCCACAAGCACACAAGTGTTTGCCCTCAGCTATAGATCAGGGACAAGCCTGTGAAGAGATGCCCTGCTATTCTTTCGCCTTATGGCATCATGTGTTTCGTTCCTCTCGGAGATCGATTGTTAAACGTCTTTCCTAGGGCGACTGTGAAGCATTTGCCAGCGGAGGAGAAGTAGCACGGAGCAGCATTCAGTACTGCCTACGAGTGTCTTTGCTACCCTACTAGCGGAGCTCCAAGAACAGGCACACATCTTCAGGTACCTTCCAAATGTGGATTCCCCTGCAGCCCCGTAGGCGGGCGTGCAGTACGCCAACCGTCAACGGACGTTTTTCCCCTCAAGCCTGTCAGGACGTTGCTCGTCCGTCTTTCCCTCAATAGATGGGAGTAGGCGCGCTTGCGGATGTGTGCGTGTGTGTGGCCACGCGTTTGCTTAGGCTTCAGTGTGTGAAAAGGTAGGTGCTTTTCTCTAGCTGCGTGTGCGTGCACGTGGTGCTGGGTGCACATCCCTGGGTGCTCGTGGAAAGGTTTCTGCATGGTTTTCGCTGAGGAATCGTGTGTGTGCACATGGACAAAGAGAAGGCGCAGCAACCAGGTTCCAGCGCCGAAGAAGGCAAAAGGCGAGGTTTCCGGCGCTATCTCCTTCTCTCCCCAGAGCTAGTCGCGCAAAGCAAGCCGCTAAGCCGGCGACCGGCAAGAGAGCTACAACGAAGCATGCCGAACGGAGAAAATAGCAGCAGCTCATCTGTTCACACCTTGTTTCTGCCATGTGCTTGAACGCCAAGACGTTCGCGCTTCTGTGAGATGAAAGACGTCCTTCTGCATATGTGGTTGCTCACACCGGTGCACTTGTTAGTGTATCCATTCAGTCCTGGGCTGCGGGGCATTCAGAAGTGGCTCTGTGGAGACGTCTGCATAGAGGCAGCTGTCAGAACACGCACACTCGATTGTTCACCAAAACATATGCAGACGCGTCCTTAGCCTGTAGATTTGGATGCACAGAGTTCCCTGTGTTCGCAAGAGACAAGGGAATCGCGTCTGTGCGCACAGAAGCAATAGCGGACCGTTTCCCTCGGAGTGAACGCGAAAGAGCCGTCTATATACTCGCAGACATGCGAACGTGCCTCAATGCGGTCACAGAGGCAGCAGCTTTTGCACAGATGCTCCTGGTGATTCTGGCACTTTCCAGGCACACTCCTGAAAGTCGCGCACACTGCTGTTCACTCGCTAAACGACCTCTTGGGAAACACGTCTCCGGTCGACGGACCGCTCAGATTGCTTCTCGTGTAACTGTGAACTGTGTCAGCGCAGGGAATCCGTCTCTGTTGAGCAGATGTCAATCCTGCCTCGCTTTTGCTTTGTTGCCTCTACCAAGATGATTTCCCGTTTCTCTCTTCACTGGAGCAGGCAGACACAGCCAACGCACATCAAGTGTCAAGAGACACGCTCTGCTGAGCTCAACGCTTGTGCAGATGCACATGTGCGACGAAGTCAACACACGTGCTTGTGGAGAGAAAGAAAGGGACTCCCAGGCGTGTGGAGCGACGGGGAGAAAGAGCGGGCGCTGAGGAACACAGTTTCAAACAGACTGTCTCCACACAAACAGGCACCTGTGTGCAGGTATCCTAGCTCTTGATTCTTGAACTTGAGGAAACACGCGTCTGAGCAAAACTCCCAAACGCTTCCAGGAAAGACACAGGCTCTCCCACAAGCACACAAGTGTTTGCCCTCAGCTATAGATCAGGGACAAGCCTGTGAAGAGATGCCCTGCTATTCTTTCGCCTTATGGCATCATGTGTTTCGTTCCTCTTGGAGATCGATTGTTAAACGTCTTTCCTAGGGCGACTGTGAAGCATTTGCCAGCGGAGGAGAAGTAGCACGGAGCAGCATTCAGTACTGCCTACGAGTGTCTTTGCTACCCTACTAGCGGAGCTCCAAGAACAGGCACACATCTTCAGGTACCTTCCAAATGTGGATTCCCCTGCAGCCCCGTAGGCGGGCGTGCAGTACGCCAACCGTCAACGGACGTTTTTCCCCTCAAGCCTGTCAGGACGTTGCTCGTCCGTCTTTCCCTCAATAGATGGGAGTAGGCGCGCTTGCGGATGTGTGCGTGTGTGTGGCCACGCGTTTGCTTAGGCATCAGTGTGTGAAAAGGTAGGTGCTTTTCTCTAGCTGCGTGTGCGTGCACGTGGTGCTGGGTGCACATCCCTGGGTGCTCGTGGAAAGGTTTCTGCATGGTTTTCGCTGAGGAATCGTGTGTGTGCACATGGACAAAGAGAAGGCGCAGCAACCAGGTTCCAGCGCCGAAGAAGGCAAAAGGCGAGGTTTCCGGCGCTATCTCCTTCTCTCCCCAGAGCTAGTCGCGCAAAGCAAGCCGCTAAGCCGGCGACCGGCAAGAGAGCTACAACGAAGCATGCCGAACGGAGAAAATAGCAGCAGCTCATCTGTTCACACCTTGTTTCTGCCATGTGCTTGAACGCCAAGACGTTCGCGCTTCTGTGAGATGAAAGACGTCCTTCTGCATATGTGGTTGCTCACACCGGTGCACTTGTTAGTGTATCCATTCAGTCCTGGGCTGCGGGGCATTCAGAAGTGGCTCTGTGGAGACGTCTGCATAGAGGCAGCTGTCAGAACACGCACACTCGATTGTTCACCAAAACATATGCAGACGCGTCCTTAGCCTGTAGATTTGGATGCACAGAGTTCCCTGTGTTCGCAAGAGACAAGGGAATCGCGTCTGTACGCACAGAAGCAATAGCGGACCGTTTCCCTCGGAGTGAACGCGAAAGAGCCGTCTATATACTCGCAGACACGCGAACGTGCCTCAATGCGGTCACAGAGGCAGCAGCTTTTGCACAGATGCTCCTGGTGATTCTGGCACTTTCCAGGCACACTCCTGAAAGTCGCGCACACTGCTGTTCACTCGCTAAACGACCTCTTGGGAAACACGTCTCCGGTCGACGGACCGCTCAGATTGCTTCTCGTGTAACTGTGAACTGTGTCAGCGCAGGGAATCCGTCTCTGTTGAGCAGATGTCAATCCTGCCTCGCTTTTGCTTTGTTGCCTCTACCAAGATGATTTCCCGTTTCTCTCTTCACTGGAGCAGGCAGACACAGCCAACGCACATCAAGTGTCAAGAGACACGCTCTGCTGAGCTCAACGCTTGTGCAGATGCACATGTGCGACGAAGTCAACACACGTGCTTGTGGAGAGAAAGAAAGGGACTCCCAGGCGTGTGGAGCGACGGGGAGAAAGAGCGGGCGCTGAGGAACACAGTTTCAAACAGACTGTCTCCACACAAACAGGCACCTGTCTGCAGGTATCCTAGATCTTGATTCTTGAACTTGAGGAAACACGCGTCTGAGCAAAACTCCCAAACGCTTCCAGGAAAGACACAGGCTCTCCCACAAGCACACAAGTGTTTGCCCTCAGCTATAGATCAGGGACAAGCCTGTGAAGAGATGCCCTGCTATTCTTTCGCCTTATGGCATCATGTGTTTCGTTCCTCTTGGAGATCGATTGTTAAACGTCTTTCCTCGGGCGACTGTGAAGCATTTGCCAGCGGAGGAGAAGTAGCACGGAGCAGCATTCAGTACTGCCTACGAGTGTCTTTGCTACCCTACTAGCGGAGCTCCAAGAACAGGCACACATCTTCAGGTACCTTCCAAATGTGGATTCCCCTGCAGCCCCGTAGGCGGGCGTGCAGTACGCCAACCGTCAACGGACGTTTTTCCCCTCAAGCCTGTCAGGACGTTGCTCGTCCGTCTTTCCCTCAATAGATGGGAGTAGGCGCGCTTGCGGATGTGTGCGTGTGTGTGGCCACGCGTTTGCTTAGGCATCAGTGTGTGAAAAGGTAGGTGCTTTTCTCTAGCTGCGTGTGCGTGCACGTGGTGCTGGGTGCACATCCCTGGGTGCTCGTGGAAAGGTTTCTGCATGGTTTTCGCTGAGGAATCGTGTGTGTGCACATGGACAAAGAGAAGGCGCAGCAACCAGGTTCCAGCGCCGAAGAAGGCAAAAGGCGAGGTTTCCGGCGCTATCTCCTTCTCTCCCCAGAGCTAGTCGCGCAAAGCAAGCCGCTAAGCCGGCGACCGGCAAGAGAGCTACAACGAAGCATGCCGAACGGAGAAAATAGCAGCAGCTCATCTGTTCACACCTTGTTTCTGCCATGTGCTTGAACGCCAAGACGTTCGCGCTTCTGTGAGATGAAAGACGTCCTTCTGCATATGTGGTTGCTCACACCGGTGCACTTGTTAGTGTATCCATTCAGTCCTGGGCTGCGGGGCATTCAGAAGTGGCTCTGTGGAGACGTCTGCATAGAGGCAGCTGTCAGAACACGCACACTCGATTGTTCACCAAAACATATGCAGACGCGTCCTTAGCCTGTAGATTTGGATGCACAGAGTTCCCTGTGTTCGCAAGAGACAAGGGAATCGCGTCTGTGCGCACAGAAGCAATAGCGGACCGTTTCCCTCGGAGTGAACGCGAAAGAGCCGTCTATATACTCGCAGACACGCGAACGTGCCTCAATGCGGTCACAGAGGCAGCAGCTTTTGCACAGATGCTCCTGGTGATTCTGGCACTTTCCAGGCACACTCCTGAAAGTCGCGCACACTGCTGTTCACTCGCTAAACGACCTCTTGGGAAACACGTCTCCGGTCGACGGACCGCTCAGATTGCTTCTCGTGTAACTGTGAACTGTGTCAGCGCAGGGAATCCGTCTCTGTTGAGCAGATGTCAATCCTGCCTCGCTTTTGCTTTGTTGCCTCTACCAAGATGATTTCCCGTTTCTCTCTTCACTGGAGCAGGCAGACACAGCCAACGCACATCAAGTGTCAAGAGACACGCTCTGCTGAGCTCAACGCTTGTGCAGATGCACATGTGCGACGAAGTCAACACACGTGCTTGTGGAGAGAAAGAAAGGGACTCCCAGGCGTGTGGAGCGACGGGGAGAAAGAGCGGGCGCTGAGGAACACAGTTTCAAACAGACTGTCTCCACACGAACAGGCACCTGTCTGCAGGTATCCTAGATCTTGATTCTTGAACTTGAGGAAACACGCGTCTGAGCAAAACTCCCAAACGCTTCCAGGAAAGACACAGGCTCTCCCACAAGCACACAAGTGTTTGCCCTCAGCTATAGATCAGGGACAAGCCTGTGAAGAGCAACCAAAGAGCTCGTCCGTCTTTCCCTCAATAGATGGGAGTAGGCGCGCTTGCGGATGTGTGCGTGTGTGTGGCCACGCGTTTGCTTAGGCATCAGTGTGTGAAAAGGTAGGTGCTTTTCTCTAGCTGCGTGTGCGTGCACGTGGTGCTGGGTGCACATCCCTGGGTGCTCGTGGAAAGGTTTCTGCATGGTTTTCGCTGAGGAATCGTGTGTGTGCACATGGACAAAGAGAAGGCGCAGCAACCAGGTTCCAGCGCCGAAGAAGGCAAAAGGCGAGGTTTCCGGCGCTATCTCCTTCTCTCCCCAGAGCTAGTCGCGCAAAGCAAGCCGCTAAGCCGGCGACCGGCAAGAGAGCTACAACGAAGCATGCCGAACGGAGAAAATAGCAGCAGCTCATCTGTTCACACCTTGTTTCTGCCATGTGCTTGAACGCCAAGACGTTCGCGCTTCTGTGAGATGAAAGACGTCCTTCTGCATATGTGGTTGCTCACACCGGTGCACTTGTTAGTGTATCCATTCAGTCCTGGGCTGCGGGGCATTCAGAAGTGGCTCTGTGGAGACGTCTGCATAGAGGCAGCTGTCAGAACACGCACACTCGATTGTTCACCAAAACATATGCAGACGCGTCCTTAGCCTGTAGATTTGGATGCACAGAGTTCCCTGTGTTCGCAAGAGACAAGGGAATCGCGTCTGTGCGCACAGAAGCAATAGCGGACCGTTTCCCTCGGAGTGAACGCGAAAGAGCCGTCTATATACTCGCAGACACGCGAACGTGCCTCAATGCGGTCACAGAGGCAGCAGCTTTTGCACAGATGCTCCTGGTGATTCTGGCACTTTCCAGGCACACTCCTGAAAGTCGCGCACACTGCTGTTCACTCGCTAAACGACCTCTTGGGAAACACGTCTCCGGTCGACGGACCGCTCAGATTGCTTCTCGTGTAACTGTGAACTGTGTCAGCGCAGGGAATCCGTCTCTGTTGAGCAGATGTCAATCCTGCCTCGCTTTTGCTTTGTTGCCTCTACCAAGATGATTTCCCGTTTCTCTCTTCACTGGAGCAGGCAGACACAGCCAACGCACATCAAGTGTCAAGAGACACGCTCTGCTGAGCTCAACGCTTGTGCAGATGCACATGTGCGACGAAGTCAACACACGTGCTTGTGGAGAGAAAGAAAGGGACTCCCAGGCGTGTGGAGCGACGGGGAGAAAGAGCGGGCGCTGAGGAACACAGTTTCAAACAGACTGTCTCCACACAAACAGGCACCTGTCTGCAGGTATCCTAGATCTTGATTCTTGAACTTGAGGAAACACGCGTCTGAGCAAAACTCCCAAACGCTTCCAGGAAAGACACAGGCTCTCCCACAAGCACACAAGTGTTTGCCCTCAGCTATAGATCAGGGACAAGCCTGTGAAGAGCAACCAAAGAGCTCGTCCGTCTTTCCCTCAATAGATGGGAGTAGGCGCGCTTGCGGATGTGTGCGTGTGTGTGGCCACGCGTTTGCTTAGGCATCAGTGTGTGAAAAGGTAGGTGCTTTTCTCTAGCTGCGTGTGCGTGCACGTGGTGCTGGGTGCACATCCCTGGGTGCTCGTGGAAAGGTTTCTGCATGGTTTTCGCTGAGGAATCGTGTGTGTGCACATGGACAAAGAGAAGGCGCAGCAACCAGGTTCCAGCGCCGAAGAAGGCAAAAGGCGAGGTTTCCGGCGCTATCTCCTTCTCTCCCCAGAGCTAGTCGCGCAAAGCAAGCCGCTAAGCCGGCGACCGGCAAGAGAGCTACAACGAAGCATGCCGAACGGAGAAAATAGCAGCAGCTCATCTGTTCACACCTTGTTTCTGCCATGTGCTTGAACGCCAAGACGTTCGCGCTTCTGTGAGATGAAAGACGTCCTTCTGCATATGTGGTTGCTCACACCGGTGCACTTGTTAGTGTATCCATTCAGTCCTGGGCTGCGGGGCATTCAGAAGTGGCTCTGTGGAGACGTCTGCATAGAGGCAGCTGTCAGAACACGCACACTCGATTGTTCACCAAAACATATGCAGACGCGTCCTTAGCCTGTAGATTTGGATGCACAGAGTTCCCTGTGTTCGCAAGAGACAAGGGAATCGCGTCTGTGCGCACAGAAGCAATAGCGGACCGTTTCCCTCGGAGTGAACGCGAAAGAGCCGTCTATATACTCGCAGACACGCGAACGTGCCTCAATGCGGTCACAGAGGCAGCAGCTTTTGCACAGATGCTCCTGGTGATTCTGGCACTTTCCAGGCACACTCCTGAAAGTCGCGCACACTGCTGTTCACTCGCTAAACGACCTCTTGGGAAACACGTCTCCGGTCGACGGACCGCTCAGATTGCTTCTCGTGTAACTGTGAACTGTGTCAGCGCAGGGAATCCGTCTCTGTTGAGCAGATGTCAATCCTGCCTCGCTTTTGCTTTGTTGCCTCTACCAAGATGATTTCCCGTTTCTCTCTTCACTGGAGCAGGCAGACACAGCCAACGCACATCAAGTGTCAAGAGACACGCTCTGCTGAGCTCAACGCTTGTGCAGATGCACATGTGCGACGAAGTCAACACACGTGCTTGTGGAGAGAAAGAAAGGGACTCCCAGGCGTGTGGAGCGACGGGGAGAAAGAGCGGGCGCTGAGGAACACAGTTTCAAACAGACTGTCTCCACACAAACAGGCACCTGTCTGCAGGTATCCTAGATCTTGATTCTTGAACTTGAGGAAACACGCGTCTGAGCAAAACTCCCAAACGCTTCCAGGAAAGACACAGGCTCTCCCACAAGCACACAAGTGTTTGCCCTCAGCTATAGATCAGGGACAAGCCTGTGAAGAGCAACCAAAGAGCTCGTCCGTCTTTCCCTCAATAGATGGGAGTAGGCGCGCTTGCGGATGTGTGCGTGTGTGTGGCCACGCGTTTGCTTAGGCATCAGTGTGTGAAAAGGTAGGTGCTTTTCTCTAGCTGCGTGTGCGTGCACGTGGTGCTGGGTGCACATCCCTGGGTGCTCGTGGAAAGGTTTCTGCATGGTTTTCGCTGAGGAATCGTGTGTGTGCACATGGACAAAGAGAAGGCGCAGCAACCAGGTTCCAGCGCCGAAGAAGGCAAAAGGCGAGGTTTCCGGCGCTATCTCCTTCTCTCCCCAGAGCTAGTCGCGCAAAGCAAGCCGCTAAGCCGGCGACCGGCAAGAGAGCTACAACGAAGCATGCCGAACGGAGAAAATAGCAGCAGCTCATCTGTTCACACCTTGTTTCTGCCATGTGCTTGAACGCCAAGACGTTCGCGCTTCTGTGAGATGAAAGACGTCCTTCTGCATATGTGGTTGCTCACACCGGTGCACTTGTTAGTGTATCCATTCAGTCCTGGGCTGCGGGGCATTCAGAAGTGGCTCTGTGGAGACGTCTGCATAGAGGCAGCTGTCAGAACACGCACACTCGATTGTTCACCAAAACATATGCAGACGCGTCCTTAGCCTGTAGATTTGGATGCACAGAGTTCCCTGTGTTCGCAAGAGACAAGGGAATCGCGTCTGTGCGCACAGAAGCAATAGCGGACCGTTTCCCTCGGAGTGAACGCGAAAGAGTCGTCTATATACTCGCAGACACGCGAACGTGCCTCAATGCGGTCACAGAGGCAGCAGCTTTTGCACAGATGCTCCTGGTGATTCTGGCACTTTCCAGGCACACTCCTGAAAGTCGCGCACACTGCTGTTCACTCGCTAAACGACCTCTTGGGAAACACGTCTCCGGTCGACGGACCGCTCAGATTGCTTCTCGTGTAACTGTGAACTGTGTCAGCGCAGGGAATCCGTCTCTGTTGAGCAGATGTCAATCCTGCCTCGCTTTTGCTTTGTTGCCTCTACCAAGATGATTTCCCGTTTCTCTCTTCACTGGAGCAGGCAGACACAGCCAACGCACATCAAGTGTCAAGAGACACGCTCTGCTGAGCTCAACGCTTGTGCAGATGCACATGTGCGACGAAGTCAACACACGTGCTTGTGGAGAGAAAGAAAGGGACTCCCAGGCGTGTGGAGCGACGGGGAGAAAGAGCGGGCGCTGAGGAACACAGTTTCAAACAGACTGTCTCCACACGAACAGGCACCTGTCTGCAGGTATCCTAGATCTTGATTCTTGAACTTGAGGAAACACGCGTCTGAGCAAAACTCCCAAACGCTTCCAGGAAAGACACAGGCTCTCCCACAAGCACACAAGTGTTTGCCCTCAGCTATAGATCAGGGACAAGCCTGTGAAGAGATGCCCTGCTATTCTTTCGCCTTATGGCATCATGTGTTTCGTTCCTCTTGGAGATCGATTGTTAAACGTCTTTCCTCGGGCGACTGTGAAGCATTTGCCAGCGGAGGAGAAGTAGCACGGAGCAGCATTCAGTACTGCCTACGAGTGTCTTTGCTACCCTACTAGCGGAGCTCCAAGAACAGGCACACATCTTCAGGTACCTTCCAAATGTGGATTCCCCTGCAGCCCCGTAGGCGGGCGTGCAGTACGCCAACCGTCAACGGACGTTTTTCCCCTCAAGCCTGTCAGGACGTTGCTCGTCCGTCTTTCCCTCAATAGATGGGAGTAGGCGCGCTTGCGGATGTGTGCGTGTGTGTGGCCACGCGTTTGCTTAGGCATCAGTGTGTGAAAAGGTAGGTGCTTTTCTCTAGCTGCGTGTGCGTGCACGTGGTGCTGGGTGCACATCCCTGGGTGCTCGTGGAAAGGTTTCTGCATGGTTTTCGCTGAGGAATCGTGTGTGTGCACATGGACAAAGAGAAGGCGCAGCAACCAGGTTCCAGCGCCGAAGAAGGCAAAAGGCGAGGTTTCCGGCGCTATCTCCTTCTCTCCCCAGAGCTAGTCGCGCAAAGCAAGCCGCTAAGCCGGCGACCGGCAAGAGAGCTACAACGAAGCATGCTGAACGGAGAAAATAGCAGCAGCTCATCTGTTCACACCTTGTTTCTGCCATGTGCTTGAACGCCAAGACGTTCGCGCTTCTGTGAGATGAAAGACGTCCTTCTGCATATGTGGTTGCTCACACCGGTGCACTTGTTAGTGTATCCATTCAGTCCTGGGCTGCGGGGCATTCAGAAGTGGCTCTGTGGAGACGTCTGCATAGAGGCAGCTGTCAGAACACGCACACTCGATTGTTCACCAAAACATATGCAGACGCGTCCTTAGCCTGTAGATTTGGATGCACAGAGTTCCCTGTGTTCGCAAGAGACAAGGGAATCGCGTCTGTGCGCACAGAAGCAATAGCGGACCGTTTCCCTCGGAGTGAACGCGAAAGAGCCGTCTATATACTCGCAGACACGCGAACGTGCCTCAATGCGGTCACAGAGGCAGCAGCTTTTGCACAGATGCTCCTGGTGATTCTGGCACTTTCCAGGCACACTCCTGAAAGTCGCGCACACTGCTGTTCACTCGCTAAACGACCTCTTGGGAAACACGTCTCCGGTCGACGGACCGCTCAGATTGCTTCTCGTGTAACTGTGAACTGTGTCAGCGCAGGGAATCCGTCTCTGTTGAGCAGATGTCAATCCTGCCTCGCTTTTGCTTTGTTGCCTCTACCAAGATGATTTCCCGTTTCTCTCTTCACTGGAGCAGGCAGACACAGCCAACGCACATCAAGTGTCAAGAGACACGCTCTGCTGAGCTCAACGCTTGTGCAGATGCACATGTGCGACGAAGTCAACACACGTGCTTGTGGAGAGAAAGAAAGGGACTCCCAGGCGTGTGGAGCGACGGGGAGAAAGAGCGGGCGCTGAGGAACACAGTTTCAAACAGACTGTCTCCACACGAACAGGCACCTGTCTGCAGGTATCCTAGATCTTGATTCTTGAACTTGAGGAAACACGCGTCTGAGCAAAACTCCCAAACGCTTCCAGGAAAGACACAGGCTCTCCCACAAGCACACAAGTGTTTGCCCTCAGCTATAGATCAGGGACAAGCCTGTGAAGAGCAACCAAAGAGCTCGTCCGTCTTTCCCTCAATAGATGGGAGTAGGCGCGCTTGCGGATGTGTGCGTGTGTGTGGCCACGCGTTTGCTTAGGCATCAGTGTGTGAAAAGGTAGGTGCTTTTCTCTAGCTGCGTGTGCGTGCACGTGGTGCTGGGTGCACATCCCTGGGTGCTCGTGGAAAGGTTTCTGCATGGTTTTCGCTGAGGAATCGTGTGTGTGCACATGGACAAAGAGAAGGCGCAGCAACCAGGTTCCAGCGCCGAAGAAGGCAAAAGGCGAGGTTTCCGGCGCTATCTCCTTCTCTCCCCAGAGCTAGTCGCGCAAAGCAAGCCGCTAAGCCGGCGACCGGCAAGAGAGCTACAACGAAGCATGCCGAACGGAGAAAATAGCAGCAGCTCATCTGTTCACACCTTGTTTCTGCCATGTGCTTGAACGCCAAGACGTTCGCGCTTCTGTGAGATGAAAGACGTCCTTCTGCATATGTGGTTGCTCACACCGGTGCACTTGTTAGTGTATCCATTCAGTCCTGGGCTGCGGGGCATTCAGAAGTGGCTCTGTGGAGACGTCTGCATAGAGGCAGCTGTCAGAACACGCACACTCGATTGTTCACCAAAACATATGCAGACGCGTCCTTAGCCTGTAGATTTGGATGCACAGAGTTCCCTGTGTTCGCAAGAGACAAGGGAATCGCGTCTGTGCGCACAGAAGCAATAGCGGACCGTTTCCCTCGGAGTGAACGCGAAAGAGTCGTCTATATACTCGCAGACACGCGAACGTGCCTCAATGCGGTCACAGAGGCAGCAGCTTTTGCACAGATGCTCCTGGTGATTCTGGCACTTTCCAGGCACACTCCTGAAAGTCGCGCACACTGCTGTTCACTCGCTAAACGACCTCTTGGGAAACACGTCTCCGGTCGACGGACCGCTCAGATTGCTTCTCGTGTAACTGTGAACTGTGTCAGCGCAGGGAATCCGTCTCTGTTGAGCAGATGTCAATCCTGCCTCGCTTTTGCTTTGTTGCCTCTACCAAGATGATTTCCCGTTTCTCTCTTCACTGGAGCAGGCAGACACAGCCAACGCACATCAAGTGTCAAGAGACACGCTCTGCTGAGCTCAACGCTTGTGCAGATGCACATGTGCGACGAAGTCAACACACGTGCTTGTGGAGAGAAAGAAAGGGACTCCCAGGCGTGTGGAGCGACGGGGAGAAAGAGCGGGCGCTGAGGAACACAGTTTCAAACAGACTGTCTCCACACGAACAGGCACCTGTCTGCAGGTATCCTAGATCTTGATTCTTGAACTTGAGGAAACACGCGTCTGAGCAAAACTCCCAAACGCTTCCAGGAAAGACACAGGCTCTCCCACAAGCACACAAGTGTTTGCCCTCAGCTATAGATCAGGGACAAGCCTGTGAAGAGCAACCAAAGAGCTCGTCCGTCTTTCCCTCAATAGATGGGAGTAGGCGCGCTTGCGGATGTGTGCGTGTGTGTGGCCACGCGTTTGCTTAGGCATCAGTGTGTGAAAAGGTAGGTGCTTTTCTCTAGCTGCGTGTGCGTGCACGTGGTGCTGGGTGCACATCCCTGGGTGCTCGTGGAAAGGTTTCTGCATGGTTTTCGCTGAGGAATCGTGTGTGTGCACATGGACAAAGAGAAGGCGCAGCAACCAGGTTCCAGCGCCGAAGAAGGCAAAAGGCGAGGTTTCCGGCGCTATCTCCTTCTCTCCCCAGAGCTAGTCGCGCAAAGCAAGCCGCTAAGCCGGCGACCGGCAAGAGAGCTACAACGAAGCATGCCGAACGGAGAAAATAGCAGCAGCTCATCTGTTCACACCTTGTTTCTGCCATGTGCTTGAACGCCAAGACGTTCGCGCTTCTGTGAGATGAAAGACGTCCTTCTGCATATGTGGTTGCTCACACCGGTGCACTTGTTAGTGTATCCATTCAGTCCTGGGCTGCGGGGCATTCAGAAGTGGCTCTGTGGAGACGTCTGCATAGAGGCAGCTGTCAGAACACGCACACTCGATTGTTCACCAAAACATATGCAGACGCGTCCTTAGCCTGTAGATTTGGATGCACAGAGTTCCCTGTGTTCGCAAGAGACAAGGGAATCACGTCTGTGCGCACAGAAGCAATAGCGGACCGTTTCCCTCGGAGTGAACGCGAAAGAGCCGTCTATATACTCGCAGACACGCGAACGTGCCTCAATGCGGTCACAGAGGCAGCAGCTTTTGCACAGATGCTCCTGGTGATTCTGGCACTTTCCAGGCACACTCCTGAAAGTCGCGCACACTGCTGTTCACTCGCTAAACGACCTCTTGGGAAACACGTCTCCGGTCGACGGACCGCTCAGATTGCTTCTCGTGTAACTGTGAACTGTGTCAGCGCAGGGAATCCGTCTCTGTTGAGCAGATGTCAATCCTGCCTCGCTTTTGCTTTGTTGCCTCTACCAAGATGATTTCCCGTTTCTCTCTTCACTGGAGCAGGCAGACACAGCCAACGCACATCAAGTGTCAAGAGACACGCTCTGCTGAGCTCAACGCTTGTGCAGATGCACATGTGCGACGAAGTCAACACACGTGCTTGTGGAGAGAAAGAAAGGGACTCCCAGGCGTGTGGAGCGACGGGGAGAAAGAGCGGGCGCTGAGGAACACAGTTTCAAACAGACTGTCTCCACACGAACAGGCACCTGTCTGCAGGTATCCTAGATCTTGATTCTTGAACTTGAGGAAACACGCGTCTGAGCAAAACTCCCAAACGCTTCCAGGAAAGACACAGGCTCTCCCACAAGCACACAAGTGTTTGCCCTCAGCTATAGATCAGGGACAAGCCTGTGAAGAGATGCCCTGCTATTCTTTCGCCTTATGGCATCATGTGTTTCGTTCCTCTTGGAGATCGATTGTTAAACGTCTTTCCTCGGGCGACTGTGAAGCATTTGCCAGCGGAGGAGAAGTAGCACGGAGCAGCATTCAGTACTGCCTACGAGTGTCTTTGCTACCCTACTAGCGGAGCTCCAAGAACAGGCACACATCTTCAGGTACCTTCCAAATGTGGATTCCCCTGCAGCCCCGTAGGCGGGCGTGCAGTACGCCAACCGTCAACGGACGTTTTTCCCCTCAAGCCTGTCAGGACGTTGCTCGTCCGTCTTTCCCTCAATAGATGGGAGTAGGCGCGCTTGCGGATGTGTGCGTGTGTGTGGCCACGCGTTTGCTTAGGCATCAGTGTGTGAAAAGGTAGGTGCTTTTCTCTAGCTGCGTGTGCGTGCACGTGGTGCTGGGTGCACATCCCTGGGTGCTCGTGGAAAGGTTTCTGCATGGTTTTCGCTGAGGAATCGTGTGTGTGCACATGGACAAAGAGAAGGCGCAGCAACCAGGTTCCAGCGCCGAAGAAGGCAAAAGGCGAGGTTTCCGGCGCTATCTCCTTCTCTCCCCAGAGCTAGTCGCGCAAAGCAAGCCGCTAAGCCGGCGACCGGCAAGAGAGCTACAACGAAGCATGCTGAACGGAGAAAATAGCAGCAGCTCATCTGTTCACACCTTGTTTCTGCCATGTGCTTGAACGCCAAGACGTTCGCGCTTCTGTGAGATGAAAGACGTCCTTCTGCATATGTGGTTGCTCACACCGGTGCACTTGTTAGTGTATCCATTCAGTCCTGGGCTGCGGGGCATTCAGAAGTGGCTCTGTGGAGACGTCTGCATAGAGGCAGCTGTCAGAACACGCACACTCGATTGTTCACCAAAACATATGCAGACGCGTCCTTAGCCTGTAGATTTGGATGCACAGAGTTCCCTGTGTTCGCAAGAGACAAGGGAATCGCGTCTGTGCGCACAGAAGCAATAGCGGACCGTTTCCCTCGGAGTGAACGCGAAAGAGCCGTCTATATACTCGCAGACACGCGAACGTGCCTCAATGCGGTCACAGAGGCAGCAGCTTTTGCACAGATGCTCCTGGTGATTCTGGCACTTTCCAGGCACACTCCTGAAAGTCGCGCACACTGCTGTTCACTCGCTAAACGACCTCTTGGGAAACACGTCTCCGGTCGACGGACCGCTCAGATTGCTTCTCGTGTAACTGTGAACTGTGTCAGCGCAGGGAATCCGTCTCTGTTGAGCAGATGTCAATCCTGCCTCGCTTTTGCTTTGTTGCCTCTACCAAGATGATTTCCCGTTTCTCTCTTCACTGGAGCAGGCAGACACAGCCAACGCACATCAAGTGTCAAGAGACACGCTCTGCTGAGCTCAACGCTTGTGCAGATGCACATGTGCGACGAAGTCAACACACGTGCTTGTGGAGAGAAAGAAAGGGACTCCCAGGCGTGTGGAGCGACGGGGAGAAAGAGCGGGCGCTGAGGAACACAGTTTCAAACAGACTGTCTCCACACGAACAGGCACCTGTCTGCAGGTATCCTAGATCTTGATTCTTGAACTTGAGGAAACACGCGTCTGAGCAAAACTCCCAAACGCTTCCAGGAAAGACACAGGCTCTCCCACAAGCACACAAGTGTTTGCCCTCAGCTATAGATCAGGGACAAGCCTGTGAAGAGCAACCAAAGAGCTCGTCCGTCTTTCCCTCAATAGATGGGAGTAGGCGCGCTTGCGGATGTGTGCGTGTGTGTGGCCACGCGTTTGCTTAGGCATCAGTGTGTGAAAAGGTAGGTGCTTTTCTCTAGCTGCGTGTGCGTGCACGTGGTGCTGGGTGCACATCCCTGGGTGCTCGTGGAAAGGTTTCTGCATGGTTTTCGCTGAGGAATCGTGTGTGTGCACATGGACAAAGAGAAGGCGCAGCAACCAGGTTCCAGCGCCGAAGAAGGCAAAAGGCGAGGTTTCCGGCGCTATCTCCTTCTCTCCCCAGAGCTAGTCGCGCAAAGCAAGCCGCTAAGCCGGCGACCGGCAAGAGAGCTACAACGAAGCATGCCGAACGGAGAAAATAGCAGCAGCTCATCTGTTCACACCTTGTTTCTGCCATGTGCTTGAACGCCAAGACGTTCGCGCTTCTGTGAGATGAAAGACGTCCTTCTGCATATGTGGTTGCTCACACCGGTGCACTTGTTAGTGTATCCATTCAGTCCTGGGCTGCGGGGCATTCAGAAGTGGCTCTGTGGAGACGTCTGCATAGAGGCAGCTGTCAGAACACGCACACTCGATTGTTCACCAAAACATATGCAGACGCGTCCTTAGCCTGTAGATTTGGATGCACAGAGTTCCCTGTGTTCGCAAGAGACAAGGGAATCGCGTCTGTGCGCACAGAAGCAATAGCGGACCGTTTCCCTCGGAGTGAACGCGAAAGAGTCGTCTATATACTCGCAGACACGCGAACGTGCCTCAATGCGGTCACAGAGGCAGCAGCTTTTGCACAGATGCTCCTGGTGATTCTGGCACTTTCCAGGCACACTCCTGAAAGTCGCGCACACTGCTGTTCACTCGCTAAACGACCTCTTGGGAAACACGTCTCCGGTCGACGGACCGCTCAGATTGCTTCTCGTGTAACTGTGAACTGTGTCAGCGCAGGGAATCCGTCTCTGTTGAGCAGATGTCAATCCTGCCTCGCTTTTGCTTTGTTGCCTCTACCAAGATGATTTCCCGTTTCTCTCTTCACTGGAGCAGGCAGACACAGCCAACGCACATCAAGTGTCAAGAGACACGCTCTGCTGAGCTCAACGCTTGTGCAGATGCACATGTGCGACGAAGTCAACACACGTGCTTGTGGAGAGAAAGAAAGGGACTCCCAGGCGTGTGGAGCGACGGGGAGAAAGAGCGGGCGCTGAGGAACACAGTTTCAAACAGACTGTCTCCACACGAACAGGCACCTGTCTGCAGGTATCCTAGATCTTGATTCTTGAACTTGAGGAAACACGCGTCTGAGCAAAACTCCCAAACGCTTCCAGGAAAGACACAGGCTCTCCCACAAGCACACAAGTGTTTGCCCTCAGCTATAGATCAGGGACAAGCCTGTGAAGAGCAACCAAAGAGCTCGTCCGTCTTTCCCTCAATAGATGGGAGTAGGCGCGCTTGCGGATGTGTGCGTGTGTGTGGCCACGCGTTTGCTTAGGCATCAGTGTGTGAAAAGGTAGGTGCTTTTCTCTAGCTGCGTGTGCGTGCACGTGGTGCTGGGTGCACATCCCTGGGTGCTCGTGGAAAGGTTTCTGCATGGTTTTCGCTGAGGAATCGTGTGTGTGCACATGGACAAAGAGAAGGCGCAGCAACCAGGTTCCAGCGCCGAAGAAGGCAAAAGGCGAGGTTTCCGGCGCTATCTCCTTCTCTCCCCAGAGCTAGTCGCGCAAAGCAAGCCGCTAAGCCGGCGACCGGCAAGAGAGCTACAACGAAGCATGCCGAACGGAGAAAATAGCAGCAGCTCATCTGTTCACACCTTGTTTCTGCCATGTGCTTGAACGCCAAGACGTTCGCGCTTCTGTGAGATGAAAGACGTCCTTCTGCATATGTGGTTGCTCACACCGGTGCACTTGTTAGTGTATCCATTCAGTCCTGGGCTGCGGGGCATTCAGAAGTGGCTCTGTGGAGACGTCTGCATAGAGGCAGCTGTCAGAACACGCACACTCGATTGTTCACCAAAACATATGCAGACGCGTCCTTAGCCTGTAGATTTGGATGCACAGAGTTCCCTGTGTTCGCAAGAGACAAGGGAATCACGTCTGTGCGCACAGAAGCAATAGCGGACCGTTTCCCTCGGAGTGAACGCGAAAGAGCCGTCTATATACTCGCAGACACGCGAACGTGCCTCAATGCGGTCACAGAGGCAGCAGCTTTTGCACAGATGCTCCTGGTGATTCTGGCACTTTCCAGGCACACTCCTGAAAGTCGCGCACACTGCTGTTCACTCGCTAAACGACCTCTTGGGAAACACGTCTCCGGTCGACGGACCGCTCAGATTGCTTCTCGTGTAACTGTGAACTGTGTCAGCGCAGGGAATCCGTCTCTGTTGAGCAGATGTCAATCCTGCCTCGCTTTTGCTTTGTTGCCTCTACCAAGATGATTTCCCGTTTCTCTCTTCACTGGAGCAGGCAGACACAGCCAACGCACATCAAGTGTCAAGAGACACGCTCTGCTGAGCTCAACGCTTGTGCAGATGCACATGTGCGACGAAGTCAACACACGTGCTTGTGGAGAGAAAGAAAGGGACTCCCAGGCGTGTGGAGCGACGGGGAGAAAGAGCGGGCGCTGAGGAACACAGTTTCAAACAGACTGTCTCCACACAAACAGGCACCTGTCTGCAGGTATCCTAGATCTTGATTCTTGAACTTGAGGAAACGCGTCTGAGCAAAACTCCCAAACGCTTCCAGGAAAGACACAGGCTCTCCCACAAGCACACAAGTGTTTGCCCTCAGCTATAGATCAGGGACAAGCCTGTGAAGAGCAACCAAAGAGCTCGTCCGTCTTTCCCTCAATAGATGGGAGTAGGCGCGCTTGCGGATGTGTGCGTGTGTGTGGCCACGCGTTTGCTTAGGCATCAGTGTGTGAAAAGGTAGGTGCTTTTCTCTAGCTGCGTGTGCGTGCACGTGGTGCTGGGTGCACATCCCTGGGTGCTCGTGGAAAGGTTTCTGCATGGTTTTCGCTGAGGAATCGTGTGTGTGCACATGGACAAAGAGAAGGCGCAGCAACCAGGTTCCAGCGCCGAAGAAGGCAAAAGGCGAGGTTTCCGGCGCTATCTCCTTCTCTCCCCAGAGCTAGTCGCGCAAAGCAAGCCGCTAAGCCGGCGACCGGCAAGAGAGCTACAACGAAGCATGCCGAACGGAGAAAATAGCAGCAGCTCATCTGTTCACACCTTGTTTCTGCCATGTGCTTGAACGCCAAGACGTTCGCGCTTCTGTGAGATGAAAGACGTCCTTCTGCATATGTGGTTGCTCACACCGGTGCACTTGTTAGTGTATCCATTCAGTCCTGGGCTGCGGGGCATTCAGAAGTGGCTCTGTGGAGACGTCTGCATAGAGGCAGCTGTCAGAACACGCACACTCGATTGTTCACCAAAACATATGCAGACGCGTCCTTAGCCTGTAGATTTGGATGCACAGAGTTCCCTGTGTTCGCAAGAGACAAGGGAATCGCGTCTGTGCGCACAGAAGCAATAGCGGACCGTTTCCCTCGGAGTGAACGCGAAAGAGCCGTCTATATACTCGCAGACACGCGAACGTGCCTCAATGCGGTCACAGAGGCAGCAGCTTTTGCACAGATGCTCCTGGTGATTCTGGCACTTTCCAGGCACACTCCTGAAAGTCGCGCACACTGCTGTTCACTCGCTAAACGACCTCTTGGGAAACACGTCTCCGGTCGACGGACCGCTCAGATTGCTTCTCGTGTAACTGTGAACTGTGTCAGCGCAGGGAATCCGTCTCTGTTGAGCAGATGTCAATCCTGCCTCGCTTTTGCTTTGTTGCCTCTACCAAGATGATTTCCCGTTTCTCTCTTCACTGGAGCAGGCAGACACAGCCAACGCACATCAAGTGTCAAGAGACACGCTCTGCTGAGCTCAACGCTTGTGCAGATGCACATGTGCGACGAAGTCAACACACGTGCTTGTGGAGAGAAAGAAAGGGACTCCCAGGCGTGTGGAGCGACGGGGAGAAAGAGCGGGCGCTGAGGAACACAGTTTCAAACAGACTGTCTCCACACGAACAGGCACCTGTCTGCAGGTATCCTAGATCTTGATTCTTGAACTTGAGGAAACACGCGTCTGAGCAAAACTCCCAAACGCTTCCAGGAAAGACACAGGCTCTCCCACAAGCACACAAGTGTTTGCCCTCAGCTATAGATCAGGGACAAGCCTGTGAAGAGCAACCAAAGAGCTCGTCCGTCTTTCCCTCAATAGATGGGAGTAGGCGCGCTTGCGGATGTGTGCGTGTGTGTGGCCACGCGTTTGCTTAGGCATCAGTGTGTGAAAAGGTAGGTGCTTTTCTCTAGCTGCGTGTGCGTGCACGTGGTGCTGGGTGCACATCCCTGGGTGCTCGTGGAAAGGTTTCTGCATGGTTTTCGCTGAGGAATCGTGTGTGTGCACATGGACAAAGAGAAGGCGCAGCAACCAGGTTCCAGCGCCGAAGAAGGCAAAAGGCGAGGTTTCCGGCGCTATCTCCTTCTCTCCCCAGAGCTAGTCGCGCAAAGCAAGCCGCTAAGCCGGCGACCGGCAAGAGAGCTACAACGAAGCATGCCGAACGGAGAAAATAGCAGCAGCTCATCTGTTCACACCTTGTTTCTGCCATGTGCTTGAACGCCAAGACGTTCGCGCTTCTGTGAGATGAAAGACGTCCTTCTGCATATGTGGTTGCTCACACCGGTGCACTTGTTAGTGTATCCATTCAGTCCTGGGCTGCGGGGCATTCAGAAGTGGCTCTGTGGAGACGTCTGCATAGAGGCAGCTGTCAGAACACGCACACTCGATTGTTCACCAAAACATATGCAGACGCGTCCTTAGCCTGTAGATTTGGATGCACAGAGTTCCCTGTGTTCGCAAGAGACAAGGGAATCGCGTCTGTGCGCACAGAAGCAATAGCGGACCGTTTCCCTCGGAGTGAACGCGAAAGAGCCGTCTATATACTCGCAGACACGCGAACGTGCCTCAATGCGGTCACAGAGGCAGCAGCTTTTGCACAGATGCTCCTGGTGATTCTGGCACTTTCCAGGCACACTCCTGAAAGTCGCGCACACTGCTGTTCACTCGCTAAACGACCTCTTGGGAAACACGTCTCCGGTCGACGGACCGCTCAGATTGCTTCTCGTGTAACTGTGAACTGTGTCAGCGCAGGGAATCCGTCTCTGTTGAGCAGATGTCAATCCTGCCTCGCTTTTGCTTTGTTGCCTCTACCAAGATGATTTCCCGTTTCTCTCTTCACTGGAGCAGGCAGACACAGCCAACGCACATCAAGTGTCAAGAGACACGCTCTGCTGAGCTCAACGCTTGTGCAGATGCACATGTGCGACGAAGTCAACACACGTGCTTGTGGAGAGAAAGAAAGGGACTCCCAGGCGTGTGGAGCGACGGGGAGAAAGAGCGGGCGCTGAGGAACACAGTTTCAAACAGACTGTCTCCACACAAACAGGCACCTGTCTGCAGGTATCCTAGATCTTGATTCTTGAACTTGAGGAAACACGCGTCTGAGCAAAACTCCCAAACGCTTCCAGGAAAGACACAGGCTCTCCCACAAGCACACAAGTGTTTGCCCTCAGCTATAGATCAGGGACAAGCCTGTGAAGAGCAACCAAAGAGCTCGTCCGTCTTTCCCTCAATAGATGGGAGTAGGCGCGCTTGCGGATGTGTGCGTGTGTGTGGCCACGCGTTTGCTTAGGCATCAGTGTGTGAAAAGGTAGGTGCTTTTCTCTAGCTGCGTGTGCGTGCACGTGGTGCTGGGTGCACATCCCTGGGTGCTCGTGGAAAGGTTTCTGCATGGTTTTCGCTGAGGAATCGTGTGTGTGCACATGGACAAAGAGAAGGCGCAGCAACCAGGTTCCAGCGCCGAAGAAGGCAAAAGGCGAGGTTTCCGGCGCTATCTCCTTCTCTCCCCAGAGCTAGTCGCGCAAAGCAAGCCGCTAAGCCGGCGACCGGCAAGAGAGCTACAACGAAGCATGCCGAACGGAGAAAATAGCAGCAGCTCATCTGTTCACACCTTGTTTCTGCCATGTGCTTGAACGCCAAGACGTTCGCGCTTCTGTGAGATGAAAGACGTCCTTCTGCATATGTGGTTGCTCACACCGGTGCACTTGTTAGTGTATCCATTCAGTCCTGGGCTGCGGGGCATTCAGAAGTGGCTCTGTGGAGACGTCTGCATAGAGGCAGCTGTCAGAACACGCACACTCGATTGTTCACCAAAACATATGCAGACGCGTCCTTAGCCTGTAGATTTGGATGCACAGAGTTCCCTGTGTTCGCAAGAGACAAGGGAATCGCGTCTGTGCGCACAGAAGCAATAGCGGACCGTTTCCCTCGGAGTGAACGCGAAAGAGCCGTCTATATACTCGCAGACACGCGAACGTGCCTCAATGCGGTCACAGAGGCAGCAGCTTTTGCACAGATGCTCCTGGTGATTCTGGCACTTTCCAGGCACACTCCTGAAAGTCGCGCACACTGCTGTTCACTCGCTAAACGACCTCTTGGGAAACACGTCTCCGGTCGACGGACCGCTCAGATTGCTTCTCGTGTAACTGTGAACTGTGTCAGCGCAGGGAATCCGTCTCTGTTGAGCAGATGTCAATCCTGCCTCGCTTTTGCTTTGTTGCCTCTACCAAGATGATTTCCCGTTTCTCTCTTCACTGGAGCAGGCAGACACAGCCAACGCACATCAAGTGTCAAGAGACACGCTCTGCTGAGCTCAACGCTTGTGCAGATGCACATGTGCGACGAAGTCAACACACGTGCTTGTGGAGAGAAAGAAAGGGACTCCCAGGCGTGTGGAGCGACGGGGAGAAAGAGCGGGCGCTGAGGAACACAGTTTCAAACAGACTGTCTCCACACGAACAGGCACCTGTCTGCAGGTATCCTAGATCTTGATTCTTGAACTTGAGGAAACACGCGTCTGAGCAAAACTCCCAAACGCTTCCAGGAAAGACACAGGCTCTCCCACAAGCACACAAGTGTTTGCCCTCAGCTATAGATCAGGGACAAGCCTGTGAAGAGCAACCAAAGAGCTCGTCCGTCTTTCCCTCAATAGATGGGAGTAGGCGCGCTTGCGGATGTGTGCGTGTGTGTGGCCACGCGTTTGCTTAGGCATCAGTGTGTGAAAAGGTAGGTGCTTTTCTCTAGCTGCGTGTGCGTGCACGTGGTGCTGGGTGCACATCCCTGGGTGCTCGTGGAAAGGTTTCTGCATGGTTTTCGCTGAGGAATCGTGTGTGTGCACATGGACAAAGAGAAGGCGCAGCAACCAGGTTCCAGCGCCGAAGAAGGCAAAAGGCGAGGTTTCCGGCGCTATCTCCTTCTCTCCCCAGAGCTAGTCGCGCAAAGCAAGCCGCTAAGCCGGCGACCGGCAAGAGAGCTACAACGAAGCATGCCGAACGGAGAAAATAGCAGCAGCTCATCTGTTCACACCTTGTTTCTGCCATGTGCTTGAACGCCAAGACGTTCGCGCTTCTGTGAGATGAAAGACGTCCTTCTGCATATGTGGTTGCTCACACCGGTGCACTTGTTAGTGTATCCATTCAGTCCTGGGCTGCGGGGCATTCAGAAGTGGCTCTGTGGAGACGTCTGCATAGAGGCAGCTGTCAGAACACGCACACTCGATTGTTCACCAAAACATATGCAGACGCGTCCTTAGCCTGTAGATTTGGATGCACAGAGTTCCCTGTGTTCGCAAGAGACAAGGGAATCGCGTCTGTGCGCACAGAAGCAATAGCGGACCGTTTCCCTCGGAGTGAACGCGAAAGAGCCGTCTATATACTCGCAGACACGCGAACGTGCCTCAATGCGGTCACAGAGGCAGCAGCTTTTGCACAGATGCTCCTGGTGATTCTGGCACTTTCCAGGCACACTCCTGAAAGTCGCGCACACTGCTGTTCACTCGCTAAACGACCTCTTGGGAAACACGTCTCCGGTCGACGGACCGCTCAGATTGCTTCTCGTGTAACTGTGAACTGTGTCAGCGCAGGGAATCCGTCTCTGTTGAGCAGATGTCAATCCTGCCTCGCTTTTGCTTTGTTGCCTCTACCAAGATGATTTCCCGTTTCTCTCTTCACTGGAGCAGGCAGACACAGCCAACGCACATCAAGTGTCAAGAGACACGCTCTGCTGAGCTCAACGCTTGTGCAGATGCACATGTGCGACGAAGTCAACACACGTGCTTGTGGAGAGAAAGAAAGGGACTCCCAGGCGTGTGGAGCGACGGGGAGAAAGAGCGGGCGCTGAGGAACACAGTTTCAAACAGACTGTCTCCACACAAACAGGCACCTGTCTGCAGGTATCCTAGATCTTGATTCTTGAACTTGAGGAAACACGCGTCTGAGCAAAACTCCCAAACGCTTCCAGGAAAGACACAGGCTCTCCCACAAGCACACAAGTGTTTGCCCTCAGCTATAGATCAGGGACAAGCCTGTGAAGAGCAACCAAAGAGCTCGTCCGTCTTTCCCTCAATAGATGGGAGTAGGCGCGCTTGCGGATGTGTGCGTGTGTGTGGCCACGCGTTTGCTTAGGCATCAGTGTGTGAAAAGGTAGGTGCTTTTCTCTAGCTGCGTGTGCGTGCACGTGGTGCTGGGTGCACATCCCTGGGTGCTCGTGGAAAGGTTTCTGCATGGTTTTCGCTGAGGAATCGTGTGTGTGCACATGGACAAAGAGAAGGCGCAGCAACCAGGTTCCAGCGCCGAAGAAGGCAAAAGGCGAGGTTTCCGGCGCTATCTCCTTCTCTCCCCAGAGCTAGTCGCGCAAAGCAAGCCGCTAAGCCGGCGACCGGCAAGAGAGCTACAACGAAGCATGCCGAACGGAGAAAATAGCAGCAGCTCATCTGTTCACACCTTGTTTCTGCCATGTGCTTGAACGCCAAGACGTTCGCGCTTCTGTGAGATGAAAGACGTCCTTCTGCATATGTGGTTGCTCACACCGGTGCACTTGTTAGTGTATCCATTCAGTCCTGGGCTGCGGGGCATTCAGAAGTGGCTCTGTGGAGACGTCTGCATAGAGGCAGCTGTCAGAACACGCACACTCGATTGTTCACCAAAACATATGCAGACGCGTCCTTAGCCTGTAGATTTGGATGCACAGAGTTCCCTGTGTTCGCAAGAGACAAGGGAATCGCGTCTGTGCGCACAGAAGCAATAGCGGACCGTTTCCCTCGGAGTGAACGCGAAAGAGCCGTCTATATACTCGCAGACACGCGAACGTGCCTCAATGCGGTCACAGAGGCAGCAGCTTTTGCACAGATGCTCCTGGTGATTCTGGCACTTTCCAGGCACACTCCTGAAAGTCGCGCACACTGCTGTTCACTCGCTAAACGACCTCTTGGGAAACACGTCTCCAGTCGACGGACCGCTCAGATTGCTTCTCGTGTAACTGTGAACTGTGTCAGCGCAGGGAATCCGTCTCTGTTGAGCAGATGTCAATCCTGCCTCGCTTTTGCTTTGTTGCCTCTACCAAGATGATTTCCCGTTTCTCTCTTCACTGGAGCAGGCAGACACAGCCAACGCACATCAAGTGTCAAGAGACACGCTCTGCTGAGCTCAACGCTTGTGCAGATGCACATGTGCGACGAAGTCAACACACGTGCTTGTGGAGAGAAAGAAAGGGACTCCCAGGCGTGTGGAGCGACGGGGAGAAAGAGCGGGCGCTGAGGAACACAGTTTCAAACAGACTGTCTCCACACAAACAGGCACCTGTCTGCAGGTATCCTAGATCTTGATTCTTGAACTTGAGGAAACACGCGTCTGAGCAAAACTCCCAAACGCTTCCAGGAAAGACACAGGCTCTCCCACAAGCACACAAGTGTTTGCCCTCAGCTATAGATCAGGGACAAGCCTGTGAAGAGCAACCAAAGAGCTCGTCCGTCTTTCCCTCAATAGATGGGAGTAGGCGCGCTTGCGGATGTGTGCGTGTGTGTGGCCACGCGTTTGCTTAGGCATCAGTGTGTGAAAAGGTAGGTGCTTTTCTCTAGCTGCGTGTGCGTGCACGTGGTGCTGGGTGCACATCCCTGGGTGCTCGTGGAAAGGTTTCTGCATGGTTTTCGCTGAGGAATCGTGTGTGTGCACATGGACAAAGAGAAGGCGCAGCAACCAGGTTCCAGCGCCGAAGAAGGCAAAAGGCGAGGTTTCCGGCGCTATCTCCTTCTCTCCCCAGAGCTAGTCGCGCAAAGCAAGCCGCTAAGCCGGCGACCGGCAAGAGAGCTACAACGAAGCATGCCGAACGGAGAAAATAGCAGCAGCTCATCTGTTCACACCTTGTTTCTGCCATGTGCTTGAACGCCAAGACGTTCGCGCTTCTGTGAGATGAAAGACGTCCTTCTGCATATGTGGTTGCTCACACCGGTGCACTTGTTAGTGTATCCATTCAGTCCTGGGCTGCGGGGCATTCAGAAGTGGCTCTGTGGAGACGTCTGCATAGAGGCAGCTGTCAGAACACGCACACTCGATTGTTCACCAAAACATATGCAGACGCGTCCTTAGCCTGTAGATTTGGATGCACAGAGTTCCCTGTGTTCGCAAGAGACAAGGGAATCGCGTCTGTGCGCACAGAAGCAATAGCGGACCGTTTCCCTCGGAGTGAACGCGAAAGAGCCGTCTATATACTCGCAGACACGCGAACGTGCCTCAATGCGGTCACAGAGGCAGCAGCTTTTGCACAGATGCTCCTGGTGATTCTGGCACTTTCCAGGCACACTCCTGAAAGTCGCGCACACTGCTGTTCACTCGCTAAACGACCTCTTGGGAAACACGTCTCCGGTCGACGGACCGCTCAGATTGCTTCTCGTGTAACTGTGAACTGTGTCAGCGCAGGGAATCCGTCTCTGTTGAGCAGATGTCAATCCTGCCTCGCTTTTGCTTTGTTGCCTCTACCAAGATGATTTCCCGTTTCTCTCTTCACTGGAGCAGGCAGACACAGCCAACGCACATCAAGTGTCAAGAGACACGCTCTGCTGAGCTCAACGCTTGTGCAGATGCACATGTGCGACGAAGTCAACACACGTGCTTGTGGAGAGAAAGAAAGGGACTCCCAGGCGTGTGGAGCGACGGGGAGAAAGAGCGGGCGCTGAGGAACACAGTTTCAAACAGACTGTCTCCACACAAACAGGCACCTGTCTGCAGGTATCCTAGATCTTGATTCTTGAACTTGAGGAAACACGCGTCTGAGCAAAACTCCCAAACGCTTCCAGGAAAGACACAGGCTCTCCCACAAGCACACAAGTGTTTGCCCTCAGCTATAGATCAGGGACAAGCCTGTGAAGAGCAACCAAAGAGCTCGTCCGTCTTTCCCTCAATAGATGGGAGTAGGCGCGCTTGCGGATGTGTGCGTGTGTGTGGCCACGCGTTTGCTTAGGCATCAGTGTGTGAAAAGGTAGGTGCTTTTCTCTAGCTGCGTGTGCGTGCACGTGGTGCTGGGTGCACATCCCTGGGTGCTCGTGGAAAGGTTTCTGCATGGTTTTCGCTGAGGAATCGTGTGTGTGCACATGGACAAAGAGAAGGCGCAGCAACCAGGTTCCAGCGCCGAAGAAGGCAAAAGGCGAGGTTTCCGGCGCTATCTCCTTCTCTCCCCAGAGCTAGTCGCGCAAAGCAAGCCGCTAAGCCGGCGACCGGCAAGAGAGCTACAACGAAGCATGCCGAACGGAGAAAATAGCAGCAGCTCATCTGTTCACACCTTGTTTCTGCCATGTGCTTGAACGCCAAGACGTTCGCGCTTCTGTGAGATGAAAGACGTCCTTCTGCATATGTGGTTGCTCACACCGGTGCACTTGTTAGTGTATCCATTCAGTCCTGGGCTGCGGGGCATTCAGAAGTGGCTCTGTGGAGACGTCTGCATAGAGGCAGCTGTCAGAACACGCACACTCGATTGTTCACCAAAACATATGCAGACGCGTCCTTAGCCTGTAGATTTGGATGCACAGAGTTCCCTGTGTTCGCAAGAGACAAGGGAATCGCGTCTGTGCGCACAGAAGCAATAGCGGACCGTTTCCCTCGGAGTGAACGCGAAAGAGCCGTCTATATACTCGCAGACACGCGAACGTGCCTCAATGCGGTCACAGAGGCAGCAGCTTTTGCACAGATGCTCCTGGTGATTCTGGCACTTTCCAGGCACACTCCTGAAAGTCGCGCACACTGCTGTTCACTCGCTAAACGACCTCTTGGGAAACACGTCTCCGGTCGACGGACCGCTCAGATTGCTTCTCGTGTAACTGTGAACTGTGTCAGCGCAGGGAATCCGTCTCTGTTGAGCAGATGTCAATCCTGCCTCGCTTTTGCTTTGTTGCCTCTACCAAGATGATTTCCCGTTTCTCTCTTCACTGGAGCAGGCAGACACAGCCAACGCACATCAAGTGTCAAGAGACACGCTCTGCTGAGCTCAACGCTTGTGCAGATGCACATGTGCGACGAAGTCAACACACGTGCTTGTGGAGAGAAAGAAAGGGACTCCCAGGCGTGTGGAGCGACGGGGAGAAAGAGCGGGCGCTGAGGAACACAGTTTCAAACAGACTGTCTCCACACAAACAGGCACCTGTCTGCAGGTATCCTAGATCTTGATTCTTGAACTTGAGGAAACACGCGTCTGAGCAAAACTCCCAAACGCTTCCAGGAAAGACACAGGCTCTCCCACAAGCACACAAGTGTTTGCCCTCAGCTATAGATCAGGGACAAGCCTGTGAAGAGCAACCAAAGAGCTCGTCCGTCTTTCCCTCAATAGATGGGAGTAGGCGCGCTTGCGGATGTGTGCGTGTGTGTGGCCACGCGTTTGCTTAGGCATCAGTGTGTGAAAAGGTAGGTGCTTTTCTCTAGCTGCGTGTGCGTGCACGTGGTGCTGGGTGCACATCCCTGGGTGCTCGTGGAAAGGTTTCTGCATGGTTTTCGCTGAGGAATCGTGTGTGTGCACATGGACAAAGAGAAGGCGCAGCAACCAGGTTCCAGCGCCGAAGAAGGCAAAAGGCGAGGTTTCCGGCGCTATCTCCTTCTCTCCCCAGAGCTAGTCGCGCAAAGCAAGCCGCTAAGCCGGCGACCGGCAAGAGAGCTACAACGAAGCATGCCGAACGGAGAAAATAGCAGCAGCTCATCTGTTCACACCTTGTTTCTGCCATGTGCTTGAACGCCAAGACGTTCGCGCTTCTGTGAGATGAAAGACGTCCTTCTGCATATGTGGTTGCTCACACCGGTGCACTTGTTAGTGTATCCATTCAGTCCTGGGCTGCGGGGCATTCAGAAGTGGCTCTGTGGAGACGTCTGCATAGAGGCAGCTGTCAGAACACGCACACTCGATTGTTCACCAAAACATATGCAGACGCGTCCTTAGCCTGTAGATTTGGATGCACAGAGTTCCCTGTGTTCGCAAGAGACAAGGGAATCGCGTCTGTGCGCACAGAAGCAATAGCGGACCGTTTCCCTCGGAGTGAACGCGAAAGAGCCGTCTATATACTCGCAGACACGCGAACGTGCCTCAATGCGGTCACAGAGGCAGCAGCTTTTGCACAGATGCTCCTGGTGATTCTGGCACTTTCCAGGCACACTCCTGAAAGTCGCGCACACTGCTGTTCACTCGCTAAACGACCTCTTGGGAAACACGTCTCCGGTCGACGGACCGCTCAGATTGCTTCTCGTGTAACTGTGAACTGTGTCAGCGCAGGGAATCCGTCTCTGTTGAGCAGATGTCAATCCTGCCTCGCTTTTGCTTTGTTGCCTCTACCAAGATGATTTCCCGTTTCTCTCTTCACTGGAGCAGGCAGACACAGCCAACGCACATCAAGTGTCAAGAGACACGCTCTGCTGAGCTCAACGCTTGTGCAGATGCACATGTGCGACGAAGTCAACACACGTGCTTGTGGAGAGAAAGAAAGGGACTCCCAGGCGTGTGGAGCGACGGGGAGAAAGAGCGGGCGCTGAGGAACACAGTTTCAAACAGACTGTCTCCACACAAACAGGCACCTGTCTGCAGGTATCCTAGATCTTGATTCTTGAACTTGAGGAAACACGCGTCTGAGCAAAACTCCCAAACGCTTCCAGGAAAGACACAGGCTCTCCCACAAGCACACAAGTGTTTGCCCTCAGCTATAGATCAGGGACAAGCCTGTGAAGAGATGCCCTGCTATTCTTTCGCCTTATGGCATCATGTGTTTCGTTCCTCTTGGAGATCGATTGTTAAACGTCTTTCCTAGGGCGACTGTGAAGCATTTGCCAGCGGAGGAGAAGTAGCACGGAGCAGCATTCAGTACTGCCTACGAGTGTCTTTGCTACCCTACTAGCGGAGCTCCAAGAACAGGCACACATCTTCAGGTACCTTCCAAATGTGGATTCCCCTGCAGCCCCGTAGGCGGGCGTGCAGTACGCCAACCGTCAACGGACGTTTTTCCCCTCAAGCCTGTCAGGACGTTGCTCGTCCGTCTTTCCCTCAATAGATGGGAGTAGGCGCGCTTGCGGATGTGTGCGTGTGTGTGGCCACGCGTTTGCTTAGGCATCAGTGTGTGAAAAGGTAGGTGCTTTTCTCTAGCTGCGTGTGCGTGCACGTGGTGCTGGGTGCACATCCCTGGGTGCTCGTGGAAAGGTTTCTGCATGGTTTTCGCTGAGGAATCGTGTGTGTGCACATGGACAAAGAGAAGGCGCAGCAACCAGGTTCCAGCGCCGAAGAAGGCAAAAGGCGAGGTTTCCGGCGCTATCTCCTTCTCTCCCCAGAGCTAGTCGCGCAAAGCAAGCCGCTAAGCCGGCGACCGGCAAGAGAGCTACAACGAAGCATGCCGAACGGAGAAAATAGCAGCAGCTCATCTGTTCACACCTTGTTTCTGCCATGTGCTTGAACGCCAAGACGTTCGCGCTTCTGTGAGATGAAAGACGTCCTTCTGCATATGTGGTTGCTCACACCGGTGCACTTGTTAGTGTATCCATTCAGTCCTGGGCTGCGGGGCATTCAGAAGTGGCTCTGTGGAGACGTCTGCATAGAGGCAGCTGTCAGAACACGCACACTCGATTGTTCACCAAAACATATGCAGACGCGTCCTTAGCCTGTAGATTTGGATGCACAGAGTTCCCTGTGTTCGCAAGAGACAAGGGAATCGCGTCTGTGCGCACAGAAGCAATAGCGGACCGTTTCCCTCGGAGTGAACGCGAAAGAGCCGTCTATATACTCGCAGACACGCGAACGTGCCTCAATGCGGTCACAGAGGCAGCAGCTTTTGCACAGATGCTCCTGGTGATTCTGGCACTTTCCAGGCACACTCCTGAAAGTCGCGCACACTGCTGTTCACTCGCTAAACGACCTCTTGGGAAACACGTCTCCGGTCGACGGACCGCTCAGATTGCTTCTCGTGTAACTGTGAACTGTGTCAGCGCAGGGAATCCGTCTC
Source organism: Patagioenas fasciata (assembly GCF_037038585.1). NCBI lineage: Eukaryota > Metazoa > Chordata > Aves > Columbiformes > Columbidae > Patagioenas > Patagioenas fasciata. The sequence continues at coordinate 85,691 of NW_027288807.1, forward strand.
TGTTGAGCAGATGTCAATCCTGCCTCGCTTTTGCTTTGTTGCCTCTACCAAGATGATTTCCCGTTTCTCTCTTCACTGGAGCAGGCAGACACAGCCAACGCACATCAAGTGTCAAGAGACACGCTCTGCTGAGCTCAACGCTTGTGCAGATGCACATGTGCGACGAAGTCAACACACGTGCTTGTGGAGAGAAAGAAAGGGACTCCCAGGCGTGTGGAGCGACGGGGAGAAAGAGCGGGCGCTGAGGAACACAGTTTCAAACAGACTGTCTCCACACAAACAGGCACCTGTCTGCAGGTATCCTAGATCTTGATTCTTGAACTTGAGGAAACACGCGTCTGAGCAAAACTCCCAAACGCTTCCAGGAAAGACACAGGCTCTCCCACAAGCACACAAGTGTTTGCCCTCAGCTATAGATCAGGGACAAGCCTGTGAAGAGCAACCAAAGAGCTCGTCCGTCTTTCCCTCAATAGATGGGAGTAGGCGCGCTTGCGGATGTGTGCGTGTGTGTGGCCACGCGTTTGCTTAGGCATCAGTGTGTGAAAAGGTAGGTGCTTTTCTCTAGCTGCGTGTGCGTGCACGTGGTGCTGGGTGCACATCCCTGGGTGCTCGTGGAAAGGTTTCTGCATGGTTTTCGCTGAGGAATCGTGTGTGTGCACATGGACAAAGAGAAGGCGCAGCAACCAGGTTCCAGCGCCGAAGAAGGCAAAAGGCGAGGTTTCCGGCGCTATCTCCTTCTCTCCCCAGAGCTAGTCGCGCAAAGCAAGCCGCTAAGCCGGCGACCGGCAAGAGAGCTACAACGAAGCATGCCGAACGGAGAAAATAGCAGCAGCTCATCTGTTCACACCTTGTTTCTGCCATGTGCTTGAACGCCAAGACGTTCGCGCTTCTGTGAGATGAAAGACGTCCTTCTGCATATGTGGTTGCTCACACCGGTGCACTTGTTAGTGTATCCATTCAGTCCTGGGCTGCGGGGCATTCAGAAGTGGCTCTGTGGAGACGTCTGCATAGAGGCAGCTGTCAGAACACGCACACTCGATTGTTCACCAAAACATATGCAGACGCGTCCTTAGCCTGTAGATTTGGATGCACAGAGTTCCCTGTGTTCGCAAGAGACAAGGGAATCGCGTCTGTGCGCACAGAAGCAATAGCGGACCGTTTCCCTCGGAGTGAACGCGAAAGAGCCGTCTATATACTCGCAGACACGCGAACGTGCCTCAATGCGGTCACAGAGGCAGCAGCTTTTGCACAGATGCTCCTGGTGATTCTGGCACTTTCCAGGCACACTCCTGAAAGTCGCGCACACTGCTGTTCACTCGCTAAACGACCTCTTGGGAAACACGTCTCCGGTCGACGGACCGCTCAGATTGCTTCTCGTGTAACTGTGAACTGTGTCAGCGCAGGGAATCCGTCTCTGTTGAGCAGATGTCAATCCTGCCTCGCTTTTGCTTTGTTGCCTCTACCAAGATGATTTCCCGTTTCTCTCTTCACTGGAGCAGGCAGACACAGCCAACGCACATCAAGTGTCAAGAGACACGCTCTGCTGAGCTCAACGCTTGTGCAGATGCACATGTGCGACGAAGTCAACACACGTGCTTGTGGAGAGAAAGAAAGGGACTCCCAGGCGTGTGGAGCGACGGGGAGAAAGAGCGGGCGCTGAGGAACACAGTTTCAAACAGACTGTCTCCACACAAACAGGCACCTGTCTGCAGGTATCCTAGATCTTGATTCTTGAACTTGAGGAAACACGCGTCTGAGCAAAACTCCCAAACGCTTCCAGGAAAGACACAGGCTCTCCCACAAGCACACAAGTGTTTGCCCTCAGCTATAGATCAGGGACAAGCCTGTGAAGAGCAACCAAAGAGCTCGTCCGTCTTTCCCTCAATAGATGGGAGTAGGCGCGCTTGCGGATGTGTGCGTGTGTGTGGCCACGCGTTTGCTTAGGCATCAGTGTGTGAAAAGGTAGGTGCTTTTCTCTAGCTGCGTGTGCGTGCACGTGGTGCTGGGTGCACATCCCTGGGTGCTCGTGGAAAGGTTTCTGCATGGTTTTCGCTGAGGAATCGTGTGTGTGCACATGGACAAAGAGAAGGCGCAGCAACCAGGTTCCAGCGCCGAAGAAGGCAAAAGGCGAGGTTTCCGGCGCTATCTCCTTCTCTCCCCAGAGCTAGTCGCGCAAAGCAAGCCGCTAAGCCGGCGACCGGCAAGAGAGCTACAACGAAGCATGCCGAACGGAGAAAATAGCAGCAGCTCATCTGTTCACACCTTGTTTCTGCCATGTGCTTGAACGCCAAGACGTTCGCGCTTCTGTGAGATGAAAGACGTCCTTCTGCATATGTGGTTGCTCACACCGGTGCACTTGTTAGTGTATCCATTCAGTCCTGGGCTGCGGGGCATTCAGAAGTGGCTCTGTGGAGACGTCTGCATAGAGGCAGCTGTCAGAACACGCACACTCGATTGTTCACCAAAACATATGCAGACGCGTCCTTAGCCTGTAGATTTGGATGCACAGAGTTCCCTGTGTTCGCAAGAGACAAGGGAATCGCGTCTGTGCGCACAGAAGCAATAGCGGACCGTTTCCCTCGGAGTGAACGCGAAAGAGCCGTCTATATACTCGCAGACACGCGAACGTGCCTCAATGCGGTCACAGAGGCAGCAGCTTTTGCACAGATGCTCCTGGTGATTCTGGCACTTTCCAGGCACACTCCTGAAAGTCGCGCACACTGCTGTTCACTCGCTAAACGACCTCTTGGGAAACACGTCTCCGGTCGACGGACCGCTCAGATTGCTTCTCGTGTAACTGTGAACTGTGTCAGCGCAGGGAATCCGTCTCTGTTGAGCAGATGTCAATCCTGCCTCGCTTTTGCTTTGTTGCCTCTACCAAGATGATTTCCCGTTTCTCTCTTCACTGGAGCAGGCAGACACAGCCAACGCACATCAAGTGTCAAGAGACACGCTCTGCTGAGCTCAACGCTTGTGCAGATGCACATGTGCGACGAAGTCAACACACGTGCTTGTGGAGAGAAAGAAAGGGACTCCCAGGCGTGTGGAGCGACGGGGAGAAAGAGCGGGCGCTGAGGAACACAGTTTCAAACAGACTGTCTCCACACAAACAGGCACCTGTCTGCAGGTATCCTAGATCTTGATTCTTGAACTTGAGGAAACACGCGTCTGAGCAAAACTCCCAAACGCTTCCAGGAAAGACACAGGCTCTCCCACAAGCACACAAGTGTTTGCCCTCAGCTATAGATCAGGGACAAGCCTGTGAAGAGCAACCAAAGAGCTCGTCCGTCTTTCCCTCAATAGATGGGAGTAGGCGCGCTTGCGGATGTGTGCGTGTGTGTGGCCACGCGTTTGCTTAGGCATCAGTGTGTGAAAAGGTAGGTGCTTTTCTCTAGCTGCGTGTGCGTGCACGTGGTGCTGGGTGCACATCCCTGGGTGCTCGTGGAAAGGTTTCTGCATGGTTTTCGCTGAGGAATCGTGTGTGTGCACATGGACAAAGAGAAGGCGCAGCAACCAGGTTCCAGCGCCGAAGAAGGCAAAAGGCGAGGTTTCCGGCGCTATCTCCTTCTCTCCCCAGAGCTAGTCGCGCAAAGCAAGCCGCTAAGCCGGCGACCGGCAAGAGAGCTACAACGAAGCATGCCGAACGGAGAAAATAGCAGCAGCTCATCTGTTCACACCTTGTTTCTGCCATGTGCTTGAACGCCAAGACGTTCGCGCTTCTGTGAGATGAAAGACGTCCTTCTGCATATGTGGTTGCTCACACCGGTGCACTTGTTAGTGTATCCATTCAGTCCTGGGCTGCGGGGCATTCAGAAGTGGCTCTGTGGAGACGTCTGCATAGAGGCAGCTGTCAGAACACGCACACTCGATTGTTCACCAAAACATATGCAGACGCGTCCTTAGCCTGTAGATTTGGATGCACAGAGTTCCCTGTGTTCGCAAGAGACAAGGGAATCGCGTCTGTGCGCACAGAAGCAATAGCGGACCGTTTCCCTCGGAGTGAACGCGAAAGAGCCGTCTATATACTCGCAGACACGCGAACGTGCCTCAATGCGGTCACAGAGGCAGCAGCTTTTGCACAGATGCTCCTGGTGATTCTGGCACTTTCCAGGCACACTCCTGAAAGTCGCGCACACTGCTGTTCACTCGCTAAACGACCTCTTGGGAAACACGTCTCCGGTCGACGGACCGCTCAGATTGCTTCTCGTGTAACTGTGAACTGTGTCAGCGCAGGGAATCCGTCTCTGTTGAGCAGATGTCAATCCTGCCTCGCTTTTGCTTTGTTGCCTCTACCAAGATGATTTCCCGTTTCTCTCTTCACTGGAGCAGGCAGACACAGCCAACGCACATCAAGTGTCAAGAGACACGCTCTGCTGAGCTCAACGCTTGTGCAGATGCACATGTGCGACGAAGTCAACACACGTGCTTGTGGAGAGAAAGAAAGGGACTCCCAGGCGTGTGGAGCGACGGGGAGAAAGAGCGGGCGCTGAGGAACACAGTTTCAAACAGACTGTCTCCACACAAACAGGCACCTGTCTGCAGGTATCCTAGATCTTGATTCTTGAACTTGAGGAAACACGCGTCTGAGCAAAACTCCCAAACGCTTCCAGGAAAGACACAGGCTCTCCCACAAGCACACAAGTGTTTGCCCTCAGCTATAGATCAGGGACAAGCCTGTGAAGAGATGCCCTGCTATTCTTTCGCCTTATGGCATCATGTGTTTCGTTCCTCTTGGAGATCGATTGTTAAACGTCTTTCCTAGGGCGACTGTGAAGCATTTGCCAGCGGAGGAGAAGTAGCACGGAGCAGCATTCAGTACTGCCTACGAGTGTCTTTGCTACCCTACTAGCGGAGCTCCAAGAACAGGCACACATCTTCAGGTACCTTCCAAATGTGGATTCCCCTGCAGCCCCGTAGGCGGGCGTGCAGTACGCCAACCGTCAACGGACGTTTTTCCCCTCAAGCCTGTCAGGACGTTGCTCGTCCGTCTTTCCCTCAATAGATGGGAGTAGGCGCGCTTGCGGATGTGTGCGTGTGTGTGGCCACGCGTTTGCTTAGGCATCAGTGTGTGAAAAGGTAGGTGCTTTTCTCTAGCTGCGTGTGCGTGCACGTGGTGCTGGGTGCACATCCCTGGGTGCTCGTGGAAAGGTTTCTGCATGGTTTTCGCTGAGGAATCGTGTGTGTGCACATGGACAAAGAGAAGGCGCAGCAACCAGGTTCCAGCGCCGAAGAAGGCAAAAGGCGAGGTTTCCGGCGCTATCTCCTTCTCTCCCCAGAGCTAGTCGCGCAAAGCAAGCCGCTAAGCCGGCGACCGGCAAGAGAGCTACAACGAAGCATGCCGAACGGAGAAAATAGCAGCAGCTCATCTGTTCACACCTTGTTTCTGCCATGTGCTTGAACGCCAAGACGTTCGCGCTTCTGTGAGATGAAAGACGTCCTTCTGCATATGTGGTTGCTCACACCGGTGCACTTGTTAGTGTATCCATTCAGTCCTGGGCTGCGGGGCATTCAGAAGTGGCTCTGTGGAGACGTCTGCATAGAGGCAGCTGTCAGAACACGCACACTCGATTGTTCACCAAAACATATGCAGACGCGTCCTTAGCCTGTAGATTTGGATGCACAGAGTTCCCTGTGTTCGCAAGAGACAAGGGAATCGCGTCTGTGCGCACAGAAGCAATAGCGGACCGTTTCCCTCGGAGTGAACGCGAAAGAGCCGTCTATATACTCGCAGACACGCGAACGTGCCTCAATGCGGTCACAGAGGCAGCAGCTTTTGCACAGATGCTCCTGGTGATTCTGGCACTTTCCAGGCACACTCCTGAAAGTCGCGCACACTGCTGTTCACTCGCTAAACGACCTCTTGGGAAACACGTCTCCGGTCGACGGACCGCTCAGATTGCTTCTCGTGTAACTGTGAACTGTGTCAGCGCAGGGAATCCGTCTCTGTTGAGCAGATGTCAATCCTGCCTCGCTTTTGCTTTGTTGCCTCTACCAAGATGATTTCCCGTTTCTCTCTTCACTGGAGCAGGCAGACACAGCCAACGCACATCAAGTGTCAAGAGACACGCTCTGCTGAGCTCAACGCTTGTGCAGATGCACATGTGCGACGAAGTCAACACACGTGCTTGTGGAGAGAAAGAAAGGGACTCCCAGGCGTGTGGAGCGACGGGGAGAAAGAGCGGGCGCTGAGGAACACAGTTTCAAACAGACTGTCTCCACACAAACAGGCACCTGTCTGCAGGTATCCTAGATCTTGATTCTTGAACTTGAGGAAACACGCGTCTGAGCAAAACTCCCAAACGCTTCCAGGAAAGACACAGGCTCTCCCACAAGCACACAAGTGTTTGCCCTCAGCTATAGATCAGGGACAAGCCTGTGAAGAGCAACCAAAGAGCTCGTCCGTCTTTCCCTCAATAGATGGGAGTAGGCGCGCTTGCGGATGTGTGCGTGTGTGTGGCCACGCGTTTGCTTAGGCATCAGTGTGTGAAAAGGTAGGTGCTTTTCTCTAGCTGCGTGTGCGTGCACGTGGTGCTGGGTGCACATCCCTGGGTGCTCGTGGAAAGGTTTCTGCATGGTTTTCGCTGAGGAATCGTGTGTGTGCACATGGACAAAGAGAAGGCGCAGCAACCAGGTTCCAGCGCCGAAGAAGGCAAAAGGCGAGGTTTCCGGCGCTATCTCCTTCTCTCCCCAGAGCTAGTCGCGCAAAGCAAGCCGCTAAGCCGGCGACCGGCAAGAGAGCTACAACGAAGCATGCCGAACGGAGAAAATAGCAGCAGCTCATCTGTTCACACCTTGTTTCTGCCATGTGCTTGAACGCCAAGACGTTCGCGCTTCTGTGAGATGAAAGACGTCCTTCTGCATATGTGGTTGCTCACACCGGTGCACTTGTTAGTGTATCCATTCAGTCCTGGGCTGCGGGGCATTCAGAAGTGGCTCTGTGGAGACGTCTGCATAGAGGCAGCTGTCAGAACACGCACACTCGATTGTTCACCAAAACATATGCAGACGCGTCCTTAGCCTGTAGATTTGGATGCACAGAGTTCCCTGTGTTCGCAAGAGACAAGGGAATCGCGTCTGTGCGCACAGAAGCAATAGCGGACCGTTTCCCTCGGAGTGAACGCGAAAGAGCCGTCTATATACTCGCAGACACGCGAACGTGCCTCAATGCGGTCACAGAGGCAGCAGCTTTTGCACAGATGCTCCTGGTGATTCTGGCACTTTCCAGGCACACTCCTGAAAGTCGCGCACACTGCTGTTCACTCGCTAAACGACCTCTTGGGAAACACGTCTCCGGTCGACGGACCGCTCAGATTGCTTCTCGTGTAACTGTGAACTGTGTCAGCGCAGGGAATCCGTCTCTGTTGAGCAGATGTCAATCCTGCCTCGCTTTTGCTTTGTTGCCTCTACCAAGATGATTTCCCGTTTCTCTCTTCACTGGAGCAGGCAGACACAGCCAACGCACATCAAGTGTCAAGAGACACGCTCTGCTGAGCTCAACGCTTGTGCAGATGCACATGTGCGACGAAGTCAACACACGTGCTTGTGGAGAGAAAGAAAGGGACTCCCAGGCGTGTGGAGCGACGGGGAGAAAGAGCGGGCGCTGAGGAACACAGTTTCAAACAGACTGTCTCCACACAAACAGGCACCTGTCTGCAGGTATCCTAGATCTTGATTCTTGAACTTGAGGAAACACGCGTCTGAGCAAAACTCCCAAACGCTTCCAGGAAAGACACAGGCTCTCCCACAAGCACACAAGTGTTTGCCCTCAGCTATAGATCAGGGACAAGCCTGTGAAGAGCAACCAAAGAGCTCGTCCGTCTTTCCCTCAATAGATGGGAGTAGGCGCGCTTGCGGATGTGTGCGTGTGTGTGGCCACGCGTTTGCTTAGGCATCAGTGTGTGAAAAGGTAGGTGCTTTTCTCTAGCTGCGTGTGCGTGCACGTGGTGCTGGGTGCACATCCCTGGGTGCTCGTGGAAAGGTTTCTGCATGGTTTTCGCTGAGGAATCGTGTGTGTGCACATGGACAAAGAGAAGGCGCAGCAACCAGGTTCCAGCGCCGAAGAAGGCAAAAGGCGAGGTTTCCGGCGCTATCTCCTTCTCTCCCCAGAGCTAGTCGCGCAAAGCAAGCCGCTAAGCCGGCGACCGGCAAGAGAGCTACAACGAAGCATGCCGAACGGAGAAAATAGCAGCAGCTCATCTGTTCACACCTTGTTTCTGCCATGTGCTTGAACGCCAAGACGTTCGCGCTTCTGTGAGATGAAAGACGTCCTTCTGCATATGTGGTTGCTCACACCGGTGCACTTGTTAGTGTATCCATTCAGTCCTGGGCTGCGGGGCATTCAGAAGTGGCTCTGTGGAGACGTCTGCATAGAGGCAGCTGTCAGAACACGCACACTCGATTGTTCACCAAAACATATGCAGACGCGTCCTTAGCCTGTAGATTTGGATGCACAGAGTTCCCTGTGTTCGCAAGAGACAAGGGAATCGCGTCTGTGCGCACAGAAGCAATAGCGGACCGTTTCCCTCGGAGTGAACGCGAAAGAGCCGTCTATATACTCGCAGACACGCGAACGTGCCTCAATGCGGTCACAGAGGCAGCAGCTTTTGCACAGATGCTCCTGGTGATTCTGGCACTTTCCAGGCACACTCCTGAAAGTCGCGCACACTGCTGTTCACTCGCTAAACGACCTCTTGGGAAACACGTCTCCGGTCGACGGACCGCTCAGATTGCTTCTCGTGTAACTGTGAACTGTGTCAGCGCAGGGAATCCGTCTCTGTTGAGCAGATGTCAATCCTGCCTCGCTTTTGCTTTGTTGCCTCTACCAAGATGATTTCCCGTTTCTCTCTTCACTGGAGCAGGCAGACACAGCCAACGCACATCAAGTGTCAAGAGACACGCTCTGCTGAGCTCAACGCTTGTGCAGATGCACATGTGCGACGAAGTCAACACACGTGCTTGTGGAGAGAAAGAAAGGGACTCCCAGGCGTGTGGAGCGACGGGGAGAAAGAGCGGGCGCTGAGGAACACAGTTTCAAACAGACTGTCTCCACACAAACAGGCACCTGTCTGCAGGTATCCTAGATCTTGATTCTTGAACTTGAGGAAACACGCGTCTGAGCAAAACTCCCAAACGCTTCCAGGAAAGACACAGGCTCTCCCACAAGCACACAAGTGTTTGCCCTCAGCTATAGATCAGGGACAAGCCTGTGAAGAGCAACCAAAGAGCTCGTCCGTCTTTCCCTCAATAGATGGGAGTAGGCGCGCTTGCGGATGTGTGCGTGTGTGTGGCCACGCGTTTGCTTAGGCATCAGTGTGTGAAAAGGTAGGTGCTTTTCTCTAGCTGCGTGTGCGTGCACGTGGTGCTGGGTGCACATCCCTGGGTGCTCGTGGAAAGGTTTCTGCATGGTTTTCGCTGAGGAATCGTGTGTGTGCACATGGACAAAGAGAAGGCGCAGCAACCAGGTTCCAGCGCCGAAGAAGGCAAAAGGCGAGGTTTCCGGCGCTATCTCCTTCTCTCCCCAGAGCTAGTCGCGCAAAGCAAGCCGCTAAGCCGGCGACCGGCAAGAGAGCTACAACGAAGCATGCCGAACGGAGAAAATAGCAGCAGCTCATCTGTTCACACCTTGTTTCTGCCATGTGCTTGAACGCCAAGACGTTCGCGCTTCTGTGAGATGAAAGACGTCCTTCTGCATATGTGGTTGCTCACACCGGTGCACTTGTTAGTGTATCCATTCAGTCCTGGGCTGCGGGGCATTCAGAAGTGGCTCTGTGGAGACGTCTGCATAGAGGCAGCTGTCAGAACACGCACACTCGATTGTTCACCAAAACATATGCAGACGCGTCCTTAGCCTGTAGATTTGGATGCACAGAGTTCCCTGTGTTCGCAAGAGACAAGGGAATCGCGTCTGTGCGCACAGAAGCAATAGCGGACCGTTTCCCTCGGAGTGAACGCGAAAGAGCCGTCTATATACTCGCAGACACGCGAACGTGCCTCAATGCGGTCACAGAGGCAGCAGCTTTTGCACAGATGCTCCTGGTGATTCTGGCACTTTCCAGGCACACTCCTGAAAGTCGCGCACACTGCTGTTCACTCGCTAAACGACCTCTTGGGAAACACGTCTCCGGTCGACGGACCGCTCAGATTGCTTCTCGTGTAACTGTGAACTGTGTCAGCGCAGGGAATCCGTCTCTGTTGAGCAGATGTCAATCCTGCCTCGCTTTTGCTTTGTTGCCTCTACCAAGATGATTTCCCGTTTCTCTCTTCACTGGAGCAGGCAGACACAGCCAACGCACATCAAGTGTCAAGAGACACGCTCTGCTGAGCTCAACGCTTGTGCAGATGCACATGTGCGACGAAGTCAACACACGTGCTTGTGGAGAGAAAGAAAGGGACTCCCAGGCGTGTGGAGCGACGGGGAGAAAGAGCGGGCGCTGAGGAACACAGTTTCAAACAGACTGTCTCCACACAAACAGGCACCTGTCTGCAGGTATCCTAGATCTTGATTCTTGAACTTGAGGAAACACGCGTCTGAGCAAAACTCCCAAACGCTTCCAGGAAAGACACAGGCTCTCCCACAAGCACACAAGTGTTTGCCCTCAGCTATAGATCAGGGACAAGCCTGTGAAGAGCAACCAAAGAGCTCGTCCGTCTTTCCCTCAATAGATGGGAGTAGGCGCGCTTGCGGATGTGTGCGTGTGTGTGGCCACGCGTTTGCTTAGGCATCAGTGTGTGAAAAGGTAGGTGCTTTTCTCTAGCTGCGTGTGCGTGCACGTGGTGCTGGGTGCACATCCCTGGGTGCTCGTGGAAAGGTTTCTGCATGGTTTTCGCTGAGGAATCGTGTGTGTGCACATGGACAAAGAGAAGGCGCAGCAACCAGGTTCCAGCGCCGAAGAAGGCAAAAGGCGAGGTTTCCGGCGCTATCTCCTTCTCTCCCCAGAGCTAGTCGCGCAAAGCAAGCCGCTAAGCCGGCGACCGGCAAGAGAGCTACAACGAAGCATGCCGAACGGAGAAAATAGCAGCAGCTCATCTGTTCACACCTTGTTTCTGCCATGTGCTTGAACGCCAAGACGTTCGCGCTTCTGTGAGATGAAAGACGTCCTTCTGCATATGTGGTTGCTCACACCGGTGCACTTGTTAGTGTATCCATTCAGTCCTGGGCTGCGGGGCATTCAGAAGTGGCTCTGTGGAGACGTCTGCATAGAGGCAGCTGTCAGAACACGCACACTCGATTGTTCACCAAAACATATGCAGACGCGTCCTTAGCCTGTAGATTTGGATGCACAGAGTTCCCTGTGTTCGCAAGAGACAAGGGAATCGCGTCTGTGCGCACAGAAGCAATAGCGGACCGTTTCCCTCGGAGTGAACGCGAAAGAGCCGTCTATATACTCGCAGACACGCGAACGTGCCTCAATGCGGTCACAGAGGCAGCAGCTTTTGCACAGATGCTCCTGGTGATTCTGGCACTTTCCAGGCACACTCCTGAAAGTCGCGCACACTGCTGTTCACTCGCTAAACGACCTCTTGGGAAACACGTCTCCGGTCGACGGACCGCTCAGATTGCTTCTCGTGTAACTGTGAACTGTGTCAGCGCAGGGAATCCGTCTCTGTTGAGCAGATGTCAATCCTGCCTCGCTTTTGCTTTGTTGCCTCTACCAAGATGATTTCCCGTTTCTCTCTTCACTGGAGCAGGCAGACACAGCCAACGCACATCAAGTGTCAAGAGACACGCTCTGCTGAGCTCAACGCTTGTGCAGATGCACATGTGCGACGAAGTCAACACACGTGCTTGTGGAGAGAAAGAAAGGGACTCCCAGGCGTGTGGAGCGACGGGGAGAAAGAGCGGGCGCTGAGGAACACAGTTTCAAACAGACTGTCTCCACACAAACAGGCACCTGTCTGCAGGTATCCTAGATCTTGATTCTTGAACTTGAGGAAACACGCGTCTGAGCAAAACTCCCAAACGCTTCCAGGAAAGACACAGGCTCTCCCACAAGCACACAAGTGTTTGCCCTCAGCTATAGATCAGGGACAAGCCTGTGAAGAGCAACCAAAGAGCTCGTCCGTCTTTCCCTCAATAGATGGGAGTAGGCGCGCTTGCGGATGTGTGCGTGTGTGTGGCCACGCGTTTGCTTAGGCATCAGTGTGTGAAAAGGTAGGTGCTTTTCTCTAGCTGCGTGTGCGTGCACGTGGTGCTGGGTGCACATCCCTGGGTGCTCGTGGAAAGGTTTCTGCATGGTTTTCGCTGAGGAATCGTGTGTGTGCACATGGACAAAGAGAAGGCGCAGCAACCAGGTTCCAGCGCCGAAGAAGGCAAAAGGCGAGGTTTCCGGCGCTATCTCCTTCTCTCCCCAGAGCTAGTCGCGCAAAGCAAGCCGCTAAGCCGGCGACCGGCAAGAGAGCTACAACGAAGCATGCCGAACGGAGAAAATAGCAGCAGCTCATCTGTTCACACCTTGTTTCTGCCATGTGCTTGAACGCCAAGACGTTCGCGCTTCTGTGAGATGAAAGACGTCCTTCTGCATATGTGGTTGCTCACACCGGTGCACTTGTTAGTGTATCCATTCAGTCCTGGGCTGCGGGGCATTCAGAAGTGGCTCTGTGGAGACGTCTGCATAGAGGCAGCTGTCAGAACACGCACACTCGATTGTTCACCAAAACATATGCAGACGCGTCCTTAGCCTGTAGATTTGGATGCACAGAGTTCCCTGTGTTCGCAAGAGACAAGGGAATCGCGTCTGTGCGCACAGAAGCAATAGCGGACCGTTTCCCTCGGAGTGAACGCGAAAGAGCCGTCTATATACTCGCAGACACGCGAACGTGCCTCAATGCGGTCACAGAGGCAGCAGCTTTTGCACAGATGCTCCTGGTGATTCTGGCACTTTCCAGGCACACTCCTGAAAGTCGCGCACACTGCTGTTCACTCGCTAAACGACCTCTTGGGAAACACGTCTCCGGTCGACGGACCGCTCAGATTGCTTCTCGTGTAACTGTGAACTGTGTCAGCGCAGGGAATCCGTCTCTGTTGAGCAGATGTAATCCTGCCTCGCTTTTGCTTTGTTGCCTCTACCAAGATGATTTCCCGTTTCTCTCTTCACTGGAGCAGGCAGACACAGCCAACGCACATCAAGTGTCAAGAGACACGCTCTGCTGAGCTCAACGCTTGTGCAGATGCACATGTGCGACGAAGTCAACACACGTGCTTGTGGAGAGAAAGAAAGGGACTCCCAGGCGTGTGGAGCGACGGGGAGAAAGAGCGGGCGCTGAGGAACACAGTTTCAAACAGACTGTCTCCACACAAACAGGCACCTGTCTGCAGGTATCCTAGATCTTGATTCTTGAACTTGAGGAAACACGCGTCTGAGCAAAACTCCCAAACGCTTCCAGGAAAGACACAGGCTCTCCCACAAGCACACAAGTGTTTGCCCTCAGCTATAGATCAGGGACAAGCCTGTGAAGAGCAACCAAAGAGCTCGTCCGTCTTTCCCTCAATAGATGGGAGTAGGCGCGCTTGCGGATGTGTGCGTGTGTGTGGCCACGCGTTTGCTTAGGCATCAGTGTGTGAAAAGGTAGGTGCTTTTCTCTAGCTGCGTGTGCGTGCACGTGGTGCTGGGTGCACATCCCTGGGTGCTCGTGGAAAGGTTTCTGCATGGTTTTCGCTGAGGAATCGTGTGTGTGCACATGGACAAAGAGAAGGCGCAGCAACCAGGTTCCAGCGCCGAAGAAGGCAAAAGGCGAGGTTTCCGGCGCTATCTCCTTCTCTCCCCAGAGCTAGTCGCGCAAAGCAAGCCGCTAAGCCGGCGACCGGCAAGAGAGCTACAACGAAGCATGCCGAACGGAGAAAATAGCAGCAGCTCATCTGTTCACACCTTGTTTCTGCCATGTGCTTGAACGCCAAGACGTTCGCGCTTCTGTGAGATGAAAGACGTCCTTCTGCATATGTGGTTGCTCACACCGGTGCACTTGTTAGTGTATCCATTCAGTCCTGGGCTGCGGGGCATTCAGAAGTGGCTCTGTGGAGACGTCTGCATAGAGGCAGCTGTCAGAACACGCACACTCGATTGTTCACCAAAACATATGCAGACGCGTCCTTAGCCTGTAGATTTGGATGCACAGAGTTCCCTGTGTTCGCAAGAGACAAGGGAATCGCGTCTGTGCGCACAGAAGCAATAGCGGACCGTTTCCCTCGGAGTGAACGCGAAAGAGCCGTCTATATACTCGCAGACACGCGAACGTGCCTCAATGCGGTCACAGAGGCAGCAGCTTTTGCACAGATGCTCCTGGTGATTCTGGCACTTTCCAGGCACACTCCTGAAAGTCGCGCACACTGCTGTTCACTCGCTAAACGACCTCTTGGGAAACACGTCTCCGGTCGACGGACCGCTCAGATTGCTTCTCGTGTAACTGTGAACTGTGTCAGCGCAGGGAATCCGTCTCTGTTGAGCAGATGTCAATCCTGCCTCGCTTTTGCTTTGTTGCCTCTACCAAGATGATTTCCCGTTTCTCTCTTCACTGGAGCAGGCAGACACAGCCAACGCACATCAAGTGTCAAGAGACACGCTCTGCTGAGCTCAACGCTTGTGCAGATGCACATGTGCGACGAAGTCAACACACGTGCTTGTGGAGAGAAAGAAAGGGACTCCCAGGCGTGTGGAGCGACGGGGAGAAAGAGCGGGCGCTGAGGAACACAGTTTCAAACAGACTGTCTCCACACAAACAGGCACCTGTCTGCAGGTATCCTAGATCTTGATTCTTGAACTTGAGGAAACACGCGTCTGAGCAAAACTCCCAAACGCTTCCAGGAAAGACACAGGCTCTCCCACAAGCACACAAGTGTTTGCCCTCAGCTATAGATCAGGGACAAGCCTGTGAAGAGCAACCAAAGAGCTCGTCCGTCTTTCCCTCAATAGATGGGAGTAGGCGCGCTTGCGGATGTGTGCGTGTGTGTGGCCACGCGTTTGCTTAGGCATCAGTGTGTGAAAAGGTAGGTGCTTTTCTCTACTAGCTGCGTGTGCGTGCACGTGGTGCTGGGTGCACATCCCTGGGTGCTCGTGGAAAGGTTTCTGCATGGTTTTCGCTGAGGAATCGTGTGTGTGCACATGGACAAAGAGAAGGTGCAGCAACCAGGTTCCAGCGCCGAAGAAGGCAAAAGGCGAGGTTTCCGGCGCTATCTCCTTCTCTCCCCAGAGCTAGTCGCGCAAAGCAAGCCGCTAAGCCGGCGACCGGCAAGAGAGCTACAACGAAGCATGCCGAACGGAGAAAATAGCAGCAGCTCATCTGTTCACACCTTGTTTCTGCCATGTGCTTGAACGCCAAGACGTTCGCGCTTCTGTGAGATGAAAGACGTCCTTCTGCATATGTGGTTGCTCACACCGGTGCACTTGTTAGTGTATCCATTCAGTCCTGGGCTGCGGGGCATTCAGAAGTGGCTCTGTGGAGACGTCTGCATAGAGGCAGCTGTCAGAACACGCACACTCGATTGTTCACCAAAACATATGCAGACGCGTCCTTAGCCTGTAGATTTGGATGCACAGAGTTCCCTGTGTTCGCAAGAGACAAGGGAATCGCGTCTGTGCGCACAGAAGCAATAGCGGACCGTTTCCCTCGGAGTGAACGCGAAAGAGCCGTCTATATACTCGCAGACACGCGAACGTGCCTCAATGCGGTCACAGAGGCAGCAGCTTTTGCACAGATGCTCCTGGTGATTCTGGCACTTTCCAGGCACACTCCTGAAAGTCGCGCACACTGCTGTTCACTCGCTAAACGACCTCTTGGGAAACACGTCTCCGGTCGACGGACCGCTCAGATTGCTTCTCGTGTAACTGTGAACTGTGTCAGCGCAGGGAATCCGTCTCTGTTGAGCAGATGTCAATCCTGCCTCGCTTTTGCTTTGTTGCCTCTACCAAGATGATTTCCCGTTTCTCTCTTCACTGGAGCAGGCAGACACAGCCAACGCACATCAAGTGTCAAGAGACACGCTCTGCTGAGCTCAACGCTTGTGCAGATGCACATGTGCGACGAAGTCAACACACGTGCTTGTGGAGAGAAAGAAAGGGACTCCCAGGCGTGTGGAGCGACGGGGAGAAAGAGCGGGCGCTGAGGAACACAGTTTCAAACAGACTGTCTCCACACAAACAGGCACCTGTCTGCAGGTATCCTAGATCTTGATTCTTGAACTTGAGGAAACACGCGTCTGAGCAAAACTCCCAAACGCTTCCAGGAAAGACACAGGCTCTCCCACAAGCACACAAGTGTTTGCCCTCAGCTATAGATCAGGGACAAGCCTGTGAAGAGCAACCAAAGAGCTCGTCCGTCTTTCCCTCAGTAGATGGGAGTAGGCGCGCTTGCGGATGTGTGCGTGTGTGTGGCCACGCGTTTGCTTAGGCATCAGTGTGTGAAAAGGTAGGTGCTTTTCTCTAGCTGCGTGTGCGTGCACGTGGTGCTGGGTGCACATCCCTGGGTGCTCGTGGAAAGGTTTCTGCATGGTTTTCGCTGAGGAATCGTGTGTGTGCACATGGACAAAGAGAAGGCGCAGCAACCAGGTTCCAGCGCCGAAGAAGGCAAAAGGCGAGGTTTCCGGCGCTATCTCCTTCTCTCCCCAGAGCTAGTCGCGCAAAGCAAGCCGCTAAGCCGGCGACCGGCAAGA
This sequence comes from Patagioenas fasciata, assembly GCF_037038585.1. NCBI lineage: Eukaryota > Metazoa > Chordata > Aves > Columbiformes > Columbidae > Patagioenas > Patagioenas fasciata. The sequence goes on from NW_027288807.1 coordinate 102,333, forward strand.
GAGCTACAACGAAGCATGCCGAACGGAGAAAATAGCAGCAGCTCATCTGTTCACACCTTGTTTCTGCCATGTGCTTGAACGCCAAGACGTTCGCGCTTCTGTGAGATGAAAGACGTCCTTCTGCATATGTGGTTGCTCACACCGGTGCACTTGTTAGTGTATCCATTCAGTCCTGGGCTGCGGGGCATTCAGAAGTGGCTCTGTGGAGACGTCTGCATAGAGGCAGCTGTCAGAACACGCACACTCGATTGTTCACCAAAACATATGCAGACGCGTCCTTAGCCTGTAGATTTGGATGCACAGAGTTCCCTGTGTTCGCAAGAGACAAGGGAATCGCGTCTGTGCGCACAGAAGCAATAGCGGACCGTTTCCCTCGGAGTGAACGCGAAAGAGCCGTCTATATACTCGCAGACACGCGAACGTGCCTCAATGCGGTCACAGAGGCAGCAGCTTTTGCACAGATGCTCCTGGTGATTCTGGCACTTTCCAGGCACACTCCTGAAAGTCGCGCACACTGCTGTTCACTCGCTAAACGACCTCTTGGGAAACACGTCTCCGGTCGACGGACCGCTCAGATTGCTTCTCGTGTAACTGTGAACTGTGTCAGCGCAGGGAATCCGTCTCTGTTGAGCAGATGTCAATCCTGCCTCGCCTTTGCTTTGTTGCCTCTACCAAGATGATTTCCCGTTTCTCTCTTCACTGGAGCAGGCAGACACAGCCAACGCACATCAAGTGTCAAGAGACACGCTCTGCTGAGCTCAACGCTTGTGCAGATGCACATGTGCGACGAAGTCAACACACGTGCTTGTGGAGAGAAAGAAAGGGACTCCCAGGCGTGTGGAGCGACGGGGAGAAAGAGCGGGCGCTGAGGAACACAGTTTCAAACAGACTGTCTCCACACAAACAGGCACCTGTCTGCAGGTATCCTAGATCTTGATTCTTGAACTTGAGGAAACACGCGTCTGAGCAAAACTCCCAAACGCTTCCAGGAAAGACACAGGCTCTCCCACAAGCACACAAGTGTTTGCCCTCAGCTATAGATCAGGGACAAGCCTGTGAAGAGCAACCAAAGAGCTCGTCCGTCTTTCCCTCAATAGATGGGAGTAGGCGCGCTTGCGGATGTGTGCGTGTGTGTGGCCACGCGTTTGCTTAGGCATCAGTGTGTGAAAAGGTAGGTGCTTTTCTCTAGCTGCGTGTGCGTGCACGTGGTGCTGGGTGCACATCCCTGGGTGCTCGTGGAAAGGTTTCTGCATGGTTTTCGCTGAGGAATCGTGTGTGTGCACATGGACAAAGAGAAGGCGCAGCAACCAGGTTCCAGCGCCGAAGAAGGCAAAAGGCGAGGTTTCCGGCGCTATCTCCTTCTCTCCCCAGAGCTAGTCGCGCAAAGCAAGCCGCTAAGCCGGCGACCGGCAAGAGAGCTACAACGAAGCATGCCGAACGGAGAAAATAGCAGCAGCTCATCTGTTCACACCTTGTTTCTGCCATGTGCTTGAACGCCAAGACGTTCGCGCTTCTGTGAGATGAAAGACGTCCTTCTGCATATGTGGTTGCTCACACCGGTGCACTTGTTAGTGTATCCATTCAGTCCTGGGCTGCGGGGCATTCAGAAGTGGCTCTGTGGAGACGTCTGCATAGAGGCAGCTGTCAGAACACGCACACTCGATTGTTCACCAAAACATATGCAGACGCGTCCTTAGCCTGTAGATTTGGATGCACAGAGTTCCCTGTGTTCGCAAGAGACAAGGGAATCGCGTCTGTGCGCACAGAAGCAATAGCGGACCGTTTCCCTCGGAGTGAACGCGAAAGAGCCGTCTATATACTCGCAGACACGCGAACGTGCCTCAATGCGGTCACAGAGGCAGCAGCTTTTGCACAGATGCTCCTGGTGATTCTGGCACTTTCCAGGCACACTCCTGAAAGTCGCGCACACTGCTGTTCACTCGCTAAACGACCTCTTGGGAAACACGTCTCCGGTCGACGGACCGCTCAGATTGCTTCTCGTGTAACTGTGAACTGTGTCAGCGCAGGGAATCCGTCTCTGTTGAGCAGATGTCAATCCTGCCTCGCCTTTGCTTTGTTGCCTCTACCAAGATGATTTCCCGTTTCTCTCTTCACTGGAGCAGGCAGACACAGCCAACGCACATCAAGTGTCAAGAGACACGCTCTGCTGAGCTCAACGCTTGTGCAGATGCACATGTGCGACGAAGTCAACACACGTGCTTGTGGAGAGAAAGAAAGGGACTCCCAGGCGTGTGGAGCGACGGGGAGAAAGAGCGGGCGCTGAGGAACACAGTTTCAAACAGACTGTCTCCACACAAACAGGCACCTGTCTGCAGGTATCCTAGATCTTGATTCTTGAACTTGAGGAAACACGCGTCTGAGCAAAACTCCCAAACGCTTCCAGGAAAGACACAGGCTCTCCCACAAGCACACAAGTGTTTGCCCTCAGCTATAGATCAGGGACAAGCCTGTGAAGAGCAACCAAAGAGCTCGTCCGTCTTTCCCTCAATAGATGGGAGTAGGCGCGCTTGCGGATGTGTGCGTGTGTGTGGCCACGCGTTTGCTTAGGCATCAGTGTGTGAAAAGGTAGGTGCTTTTCTCTAGCTGCGTGTGCGTGCACGTGGTGCTGGGTGCACATCCCTGGGTGCTCGTGGAAAGGTTTCTGCATGGTTTTCGCTGAGGAATCGTGTGTGTGCACATGGACAAAGAGAAGGTGCAGCAACCAGGTTCCAGCGCCGAAGAAGGCAAAAGGCGAGGTTTCCGGCGCTATCTCCTTCTCTCCCCAGAGCTAGTCGCGCAAAGCAAGCCGCTAAGCCGGCGACCGGCAAGAGAGCTACAACGAAGCATGCCGAACGGAGAAAATAGCAGCAGCTCATCTGTTCACACCTTGTTTCTGCCATGTGCTTGAACGCCAAGACGTTCGCGCTTCTGTGAGATGAAAGACGTCCTTCTGCATATGTGGTTGCTCACACCGGTGCACTTGTTAGTGTATCCATTCAGTCCTGGGCTGCGGGGCATTCAGAAGTGGCTCTGTGGAGACGTCTGCATAGAGGCAGCTGTCAGAACACGCACACTCGATTGTTCACCAAAACATATGCAGACGCGTCCTTAGCCTGTAGATTTGGATGCACAGAGTTCCCTGTGTTCGCAAGAGACAAGGGAATCGCGTCTGTGCGCACAGAAGCAATAGCGGACCGTTTCCCTCGGAGTGAACGCGAAAGAGCCGTCTATATACTCGCAGACACGCGAACGTGCCTCAATGCGGTCACAGAGGCAGCAGCTTTTGCACAGATGCTCCTGGTGATTCTGGCACTTTCCAGGCACACTCCTGAAAGTCGCGCACACTGCTGTTCACTCGCTAAACGACCTCTTGGGAAACACGTCTCCGGTCGACGGACCGCTCAGATTGCTTCTCGTGTAACTGTGAACTGTGTCAGCGCAGGGAATCCGTCTCTGTTGAGCAGATGTCAATCCTGCCTCGCTTTTGCTTTGTTGCCTCTACCAAGATGATTTCCCGTTTCTCTCTTCACTGGAGCAGGCAGACACAGCCAACGCACATCAAGTGTCAAGAGACACGCTCTGCTGAGCTCAACGCTTGTGCAGATGCACATGTGCGACGAAGTCAACACACGTGCTTGTGGAGAGAAAGAAAGGGACTCCCAGGCGTGTGGAGCGACGGGGAGAAAGAGCGGGCGCTGAGGAACACAGTTTCAAACAGACTGTCTCCACACAAACAGGCACCTGTCTGCAGGTATCCTAGATCTTGATTCTTGAACTTGAGGAAACACGCGTCTGAGCAAAACTCCCAAACGCTTCCAGGAAAGACACAGGCTCTCCCACAAGCACACAAGTGTTTGCCCTCAGCTATAGATCAGGGACAAGCCTGTGAAGAGCAACCAAAGAGCTCGTCCGTCTTTCCCTCAATAGATGGGAGTAGGCGCGCTTGCGGATGTGTGCGTGTGTGTGGCCACGCGTTTGCTTAGGCATCAGTGTGTGAAAAGGTAGGTGCTTTTCTCTAGCTGCGTGTGCGTGCACGTGGTGCTGGGTGCACATCCCTGGGTGCTCGTGGAAAGGTTTCTGCATGGTTTTCGCTGAGGAATCGTGTGTGTGCACATGGACAAAGAGAAGGCGCAGCAACCAGGTTCCAGCGCCGAAGAAGGCAAAAGGCGAGGTTTCCGGCGCTATCTCCTTCTCTCCCCAGAGCTAGTCGCGCAAAGCAAGCCGCTAAGCCGGCGACCGGCAAGAGAGCTACAACGAAGCATGCCGAACGGAGAAAATAGCAGCAGCTCATCTGTTCACACCTTGTTTCTGCCATGTGCTTGAACGCCAAGACGTTCGCGCTTCTGTGAGATGAAAGACGTCCTTCTGCATATGTGGTTGCTCACACCGGTGCACTTGTTAGTGTATCCATTCAGTCCTGGGCTGCGGGGCATTCAGAAGTGGCTCTGTGGAGACGTCTGCATAGAGGCAGCTGTCAGAACACGCACACTCGATTGTTCACCAAAACATATGCAGACGCGTCCTTAGCCTGTAGATTTGGATGCACAGAGTTCCCTGTGTTCGCAAGAGACAAGGGAATCGCGTCTGTGCGCACAGAAGCAATAGCGGACCGTTTCCCTCGGAGTGAACGCGAAAGAGCCGTCTATATACTCGCAGACACGCGAACGTGCCTCAATGCGGTCACAGAGGCAGCAGCTTTTGCACAGATGCTCCTGGTGATTCTGGCACTTTCCAGGCACACTCCTGAAAGTCGCGCACACTGCTGTTCACTCGCTAAACGACCTCTTGGGAAACACGTCTCCGGTCGACGGACCGCTCAGATTGCTTCTCGTGTAACTGTGAACTGTGTCAGCGCAGGGAATCCGTCTCTGTTGAGCAGATGTCAATCCTGCCTCGCTTTTGCTTTGTTGCCTCTACCAAGATGATTTCCCGTTTCTCTCTTCACTGGAGCAGGCAGACACAGCCAACGCACATCAAGTGTCAAGAGACACGCTCTGCTGAGCTCAACGCTTGTGCAGATGCACATGTGCGACGAAGTCAACACACGTGCTTGTGGAGAGAAAGAAAGGGACTCCCAGGCGTGTGGAGCGACGGGGAGAAAGAGCGGGCGCTGAGGAGCACAGTTTCAAACAGACTGTCTCCACACAAACAGGCACCTGTCTGCAGGTATCCTAGATCTTGATTCTTGAACTTGAGGAAACACGCGTCTGAGCAAAACTCCCAAACGCTTCCAGGAAAGACACAGGCTCTCCCACAAGCACACAAGTGTTTGCCCTCAGCTATAGATCAGGGACAAGCCTGTGAAGAGCAACCAAAGAGCTCGTCCGTCTTTCTCTCAGTAGATGGGAGTAGGCGCGCTTGCGGATGTGTGCGTGTGTGTGGCCACGCGTTTGCTTAGGCATCAGTGTGTGAAAAGGTAGGTGCTTTTCTCTAGCTGCGTGTGCGTGCACGTGGTGCTGGGTGCACATCCCTGGGTGCTCGTGGAAAGGTTTCTGCATGGTTTTCGCTGAGGAATCGTGTGTGTGCACATGGACAAAGAGAAGGCGCAGCAACCAGGTTCCAGCGCCGAAGAAGGCAAAAGGCGAGGTTTCCGGCGCTATCTCCTTCTCTCCCCAGAGCTAGTCGCGCAAAGCAAGCCGCTAAGCCGGCGACCGGCAAGAGAGCTACAACGAAGCATGCCGAACGGAGAAAATAGCAGCAGCTCATCTGTTCACACCTTGTTTCTGCCATGTGCTTGAACGCCAAGACGTTCGCGCTTCTGTGAGATGAAAGACGTCCTTCTGCATATGTGGTTGCTCACACCGGTGCACTTGTTAGTGTATCCATTCAGTCCTGGGCTGCGGGGCATTCAGAAGTGGCTCTGTGGAGACGTCTGCATAGAGGCAGCTGTCAGAACACGCACACTCGATTGTTCACCAAAACATATGCAGACGCGTCCTTAGCCTGTAGATTTGGATGCACAGAGTTCCCTGTGTTCGCAAGAGACAAGGGAATCGCGTCTGTGCGCACAGAAGCAATAGCGGACCGTTTCCCTCGGAGTGAACGCGAAAGAGCCGTCTATATACTCGCAGACACGCGAACGTGCCTCAATGCGGTCACAGAGGCAGCAGCTTTTGCACAGATGCTCCTGGTGATTCTGGCACTTTCCAGGCACACTCCTGAAAGTCGCGCACACTGCTGTTCACTCGCTAAACGACCTCTTGGGAAACACGTCTCCGGTCGACGGACCGCTCAGATTGCTTCTCGTGTAACTGTGAACTGTGTCAGCGCAGGGAATCCGTCTCTGTTGAGCAGATGTCAATCCTGCCTCGCTTTTGCTTTGTTGCCTCTACCAAGATGATTTCCCGTTTCTCTCTTCACTGGAGCAGGCAGACACAGCCAACGCACATCAAGTGTCAAGAGACACGCTCTGCTGAGCTCAACGCTTGTGCAGATGCACATGTGCGACGAAGTCAACACACGTGCTTGTGGAGAGAAAGAAAGGGACTCCCAGGCGTGTGGAGCGACGGGGAGAAAGAGCGGGCGCTGAGGAACACAGTTTCAAACAGACTGTCTCCACACAAACAGGCACCTGTCTGCAGGTATCCTAGATCTTGATTCTTGAACTTGAGGAAACACGCGTCTGAGCAAAACTCCCAAACGCTTCCAGGAAAGACACAGGCTCTCCCACAAGCACACAAGTGTTTGCCCTCAGCTATAGATCAGGGACAAGCCTGTGAAGAGCAACCAAAGAGCTCGTCCGTCTTTCCCTCAATAGATGGGAGTAGGCGCGCTTGCGGATGTGTGCGTGTGTGTGGCCACGCGTTTGCTTAGGCATCAGTGTGTGAAAAGGTAGGTGCTTTTCTCTAGCTGCGTGTGCGTGCACGTGGTGCTGGGTGCACATCCCTGGGTGCTCGTGGAAAGGTTTCTGCATGGTTTTCGCTGAGGAATCGTGTGTGTGCACATGGACAAAGAGAAGGCGCAGCAACCAGGTTCCAGCGCCGAAGAAGGCAAAAGGCGAGGTTTCCGGCGCTATCTCCTTCTCTCCCCAGAGCTAGTCGCGCAAAGCAAGCCGCTAAGCCGGCGACCGGCAAGAGAGCTACAACGAAGCATGCCGAACGGAGAAAATAGCAGCAGCTCATCTGTTCACACCTTGTTTCTGCCATGTGCTTGAACGCCAAGACGTTCGCGCTTCTGTGAGATGAAAGACGTCCTTCTGCATATGTGGTTGCTCACACCGGTGCACTTGTTAGTGTATCCATTCAGTCCTGGGCTGCGGGGCATTCAGAAGTGGCTCTGTGGAGACGTCTGCATAGAGGCAGCTGTCAGAACACGCACACTCGATTGTTCACCAAAACATATGCAGACGCGTCCTTAGCCTGTAGATTTGGATGCACAGAGTTCCCTGTGTTCGCAAGAGACAAGGGAATCGCGTCTGTGCGCACAGAAGCAATAGCGGACCGTTTCCCTCGGAGTGAACGCGAAAGAGCCGTCTATATACTCGCAGACACGCGAACGTGCCTCAATGCGGTCACAGAGGCAGCAGCTTTTGCACAGATGCTCCTGGTGATTCTGGCACTTTCCAGGCACACTCCTGAAAGTCGCGCACACTGCTGTTCACTCGCTAAACGACCTCTTGGGAAACACGTCTCCGGTCGACGGACCGCTCAGATTGCTTCTCGTGTAACTGTGAACTGTGTCAGCGCAGGGAATCCGTCTCTGTTGAGCAGATGTCAATCCTGCCTCGCCTTTGCTTTGTTGCCTCTACCAAGATGATTTCCCGTTTCTCTCTTCACTGGAGCAGGCAGACACAGCCAACGCACATCAAGTGTCAAGAGACACGCTCTGCTGAGCTCAACGCTTGTGCAGATGCACATGTGCGACGAAGTCAACACACGTGCTTGTGGAGAGAAAGAAAGGGACTCCCAGGCGTGTGGAGCGACGGGGAGAAAGAGCGGGCGCTGAGGAACACAGTTTCAAACAGACTGTCTCCACACAAACAGGCACCTGTCTGCAGGTATCCTAGATCTTGATTCTTGAACTTGAGGAAACACGCGTCTGAGCAAAACTCCCAAACGCTTCCAGGAAAGACACAGGCTCTCCCACAAGCACACAAGTGTTTGCCCTCAGCTATAGATCAGGGACAAGCCTGTGAAGAGCAACCAAAGAGCTCGTCCGTCTTTCCCTCAATAGATGGGAGTAGGCGCGCTTGCGGATGTGTGCGTGTGTGTGGCCACGCGTTTGCTTAGGCATCAGTGTGTGAAAAGGTAGGTGCTTTTCTCTAGCTGCGTGTGCGTGCACGTGGTGCTGGGTGCACATCCCTGGGTGCTCGTGGAAAGGTTTCTGCATGGTTTTCGCTGAGGAATCGTGTGTGTGCACATGGACAAAGAGAAGGTGCAGCAACCAGGTTCCAGCGCCGAAGAAGGCAAAAGGCGAGGTTTCCGGCGCTATCTCCTTCTCTCCCCAGAGCTAGTCGCGCAAAGCAAGCCGCTAAGCCGGCGACCGGCAAGAGAGCTACAACGAAGCATGCCGAACGGAGAAAATAGCAGCAGCTCATCTGTTCACACCTTGTTTCTGCCATGTGCTTGAACGCCAAGACGTTCGCGCTTCTGTGAGATGAAAGACGTCCTTCTGCATATGTGGTTGCTCACACCGGTGCACTTGTTAGTGTATCCATTCAGTCCTGGGCTGCGGGGCATTCAGAAGTGGCTCTGTGGAGACGTCTGCATAGAGGCAGCTGTCAGAACACGCACACTCGATTGTTCACCAAAACATATGCAGACGCGTCCTTAGCCTGTAGATTTGGATGCACAGAGTTCCCTGTGTTCGCAAGAGACAAGGGAATCGCGTCTGTGCGCACAGAAGCAATAGCGGACCGTTTCCCTCGGAGTGAACGCGAAAGAGCCGTCTATATACTCGCAGACACGCGAACGTGCCTCAATGCGGTCACAGAGGCAGCAGCTTTTGCACAGATGCTCCTGGTGATTCTGGCACTTTCCAGGCACACTCCTGAAAGTCGCGCACACTGCTGTTCACTCGCTAAACGACCTCTTGGGAAACACGTCTCCGGTCGACGGACCGCTCAGATTGCTTCTCGTGTAACTGTGAACTGTGTCAGCGCAGGGAATCCGTCTCTGTTGAGCAGATGTCAATCCTGCCTCGCTTTTGCTTTGTTGCCTCTACCAAGATGATTTCCCGTTTCTCTCTTCACTGGAGCAGGCAGACACAGCCAACGCACATCAAGTGTCAAGAGACACGCTCTGCTGAGCTCAACGCTTGTGCAGATGCACATGTGCGACGAAGTCAACACACGTGCTTGTGGAGAGAAAGAAAGGGACTCCCAGGCGTGTGGAGCGACGGGGAGAAAGAGCGGGCGCTGAGGAACACAGTTTCAAACAGACTGTCTCCACACAAACAGGCACCTGTCTGCAGGTATCCTAGATCTTGATTCTTGAACTTGAGGAAACACGCGTCTGAGCAAAACTCCCAAACGCTTCCAGGAAAGACACAGGCTCTCCCACAAGCACACAAGTGTTTGCCCTCAGCTATAGATCAGGGACAAGCCTGTGAAGAGCAACCAAAGAGCTCGTCCGTCTTTCCCTCAGTAGATGGGAGTAGGCGCGCTTGCGGATGTGTGCGTGTGTGTGGCCACGCGTTTGCTTAGGCATCAGTGTGTGAAAAGGTAGGTGCTTTTCTCTAGCTGCGTGTGCGTGCACGTGGTGCTGGGTGCACATCCCTGGGTGCTCGTGGAAAGGTTTCTGCATGGTTTTCGCTGAGGAATCGTGTGTGTGCACATGGACAAAGAGAAGGCGCAGCAACCAGGTTCCAGCGCCGAAGAAGGCAAAAGGCGAGGTTTCCGGCGCTATCTCCTTCTCTCCCCAGAGCTAGTCGCGCAAAGCAAGCCGCTAAGCCGGCGACCGGCAAGAGAGCTACAACGAAGCATGCCGAACGGAGAAAATAGCAGCAGCTCATCTGTTCACACCTTGTTTCTGCCATGTGCTTGAACGCCAAGACGTTCGCGCTTCTGTGAGATGAAAGACGTCCTTCTGCATATGTGGTTGCTCACACCGGTGCACTTGTTAGTGTATCCATTCAGTCCTGGGCTGCGGGGCATTCAGAAGTGGCTCTGTGGAGACGTCTGCATAGAGGCAGCTGTCAGAACACGCACACTCGATTGTTCACCAAAACATATGCAGACGCGTCCTTAGCCTGTAGATTTGGATGCACAGAGTTCCCTGTGTTCGCAAGAGACAAGGGAATCGCGTCTGTGCGCACAGAAGCAATAGCGGACCGTTTCCCTCGGAGTGAACGCGAAAGAGCCGTCTATATACTCGCAGACACGCGAACGTGCCTCAATGCGGTCACAGAGGCAGCAGCTTTTGCACAGATGCTCCTGGTGATTCTGGCACTTTCCAGGCACACTCCTGAAAGTCGCGCACACTGCTGTTCACTCGCTAAACGACCTCTTGGGAAACACGTCTCCGGTCGACGGACCGCTCAGATTGCTTCTCGTGTAACTGTGAACTGTGTCAGCGCAGGGAATCCGTCTCTGTTGAGCAGATGTCAATCCTGCCTCGCCTTTGCTTTGTTGCCTCTACCAAGATGATTTCCCGTTTCTCTCTTCACTGGAGCAGGCAGACACAGCCAACGCACATCAAGTGTCAAGAGACACGCTCTGCTGAGCTCAACGCTTGTGCAGATGCACATGTGCGACGAAGTCAACACACGTGCTTGTGGAGAGAAAGAAAGGGACTCCCAGGCGTGTGGAGCGACGGGGAGAAAGAGCGGGCGCTGAGGAACACAGTTTCAAACAGACTGTCTCCACACAAACAGGCACCTGTCTGCAGGTATCCTAGATCTTGATTCTTGAACTTGAGGAAACACGCGTCTGAGCAAAACTCCCAAACGCTTCCAGGAAAGACACAGGCTCTCCCACAAGCACACAAGTGTTTGCCCTCAGCTATAGATCAGGGACAAGCCTGTGAAGAGCAACCAAAGAGCTCGTCCGTCTTTCCCTCAATAGATGGGAGTAGGCGCGCTTGCGGATGTGTGCGTGTGTGTGGCCACGCGTTTGCTTAGGCATCAGTGTGTGAAAAGGTAGGTGCTTTTCTCTAGCTGCGTGTGCGTGCACGTGGTGCTGGGTGCACATCCCTGGGTGCTCGTGGAAAGGTTTCTGCATGGTTTTCGCTGAGGAATCGTGTGTGTGCACATGGACAAAGAGAAGGCGCAGCAACCAGGTTCCAGCGCCGAAGAAGGCAAAAGGCGAGGTTTCCGGCGCTATCTCCTTCTCTCCCCAGAGCTAGTCGCGCAAAGCAAGCCGCTAAGCCGGCGACCGGCAAGAGAGCTACAACGAAGCATGCCGAACGGAGAAAATAGCAGCAGCTCATCTGTTCACACCTTGTTTCTGCCATGTGCTTGAACGCCAAGACGTTCGCGCTTCTGTGAGATGAAAGACGTCCTTCTGCATATGTGGTTGCTCACACCGGTGCACTTGTTAGTGTATCCATTCAGTCCTGGGCTGCGGGGCATTCAGAAGTGGCTCTGTGGAGACGTCTGCATAGAGGCAGCTGTCAGAACACGCACACTCGATTGTTCACCAAAACATATGCAGACGCGTCCTTAGCCTGTAGATTTGGATGCACAGAGTTCCCTGTGTTCGCAAGAGACAAGGGAATCGCGTCTGTGCGCACAGAAGCAATAGCGGACCGTTTCCCTCGGAGTGAACGCGAAAGAGCCGTCTATATACTCGCAGACACGCGAACGTGCCTCAATGCGGTCACAGAGGCAGCAGCTTTTGCACAGATGCTCCTGGTGATTCTGGCACTTTCCAGGCACACTCCTGAAAGTCGCGCACACTGCTGTTCACTCGCTAAACGACCTCTTGGGAAACACGTCTCCGGTCGACGGACCGCTCAGATTGCTTCTCGTGTAACTGTGAACTGTGTCAGCGCAGGGAATCCGTCTCTGTTGAGCAGATGTCAATCCTGCCTCGCCTTTGCTTTGTTGCCTCTACCAAGATGATTTCCCGTTTCTCTCTTCACTGGAGCAGGCAGACACAGCCAACGCACATCAAGTGTCAAGAGACACGCTCTGCTGAGCTCAACGCTTGTGCAGATGCACATGTGCGACGAAGTCAACACACGTGCTTGTGGAGAGAAAGAAAGGGACTCCCAGGCGTGTGGAGCGACGGGGAGAAAGAGCGGGCGCTGAGGAACACAGTTTCAAACAGACTGTCTCCACACAAACAGGCACCTGTCTGCAGGTATCCTAGATCTTGATTCTTGAACTTGAGGAAACACGCGTCTGAGCAAAACTCCCAAACGCTTCCAGGAAAGACACAGGCTCTCCCACAAGCACACAAGTGTTTGCCCTCAGCTATAGATCAGGGACAAGCCTGTGAAGAGCAACCAAAGAGCTCGTCCGTCTTTCCCTCAATAGATGGGAGTAGGCGCGCTTGCGGATGTGTGCGTGTGTGTGGCCACGCGTTTGCTTAGGCATCAGTGTGTGAAAAGGTAGGTGCTTTTCTCTAGCTGCGTGTGCGTGCACGTGGTGCTGGGTGCACATCCCTGGGTGCTCGTGGAAAGGTTTCTGCATGGTTTTCGCTGAGGAATCGTGTGTGTGCACATGGACAAAGAGAAGGTGCAGCAACCAGGTTCCAGCGCCGAAGAAGGCAAAAGGCGAGGTTTCCGGCGCTATCTCCTTCTCTCCCCAGAGCTAGTCGCGCAAAGCAAGCCGCTAAGCCGGCGACCGGCAAGAGAGCTACAACGAAGCATGCCGAACGGAGAAAATAGCAGCAGCTCATCTGTTCACACCTTGTTTCTGCCATGTGCTTGAACGCCAAGACGTTCGCGCTTCTGTGAGATGAAAGACGTCCTTCTGCATATGTGGTTGCTCACACCGGTGCACTTGTTAGTGTATCCATTCAGTCCTGGGCTGCGGGGCATTCAGAAGTGGCTCTGTGGAGACGTCTGCATAGAGGCAGCTGTCAGAACACGCACACTCGATTGTTCACCAAAACATATGCAGACGCGTCCTTAGCCTGTAGATTTGGATGCACAGAGTTCCCTGTGTTCGCAAGAGACAAGGGAATCGCGTCTGTGCGCACAGAAGCAATAGCGGACCGTTTCCCTCGGAGTGAACGCGAAAGAGCCGTCTATATACTCGCAGACACGCGAACGTGCCTCAATGCGGTCACAGAGGCAGCAGCTTTTGCACAGATGCTCCTGGTGATTCTGGCACTTTCCAGGCACACTCCTGAAAGTCGCGCACACTGCTGTTCACTCGCTAAACGACCTCTTGGGAAACACGTCTCCGGTCGACGGACCGCTCAGATTGCTTCTCGTGTAACTGTGAACTGTGTCAGCGCAGGGAATCCGTCTCTGTTGAGCAGATGTCAATCCTGCCTCGCTTTTGCTTTGTTGCCTCTACCAAGATGATTTCCCGTTTCTCTCTTCACTGGAGCAGGCAGACACAGCCAACGCACATCAAGTGTCAAGAGACACGCTCTGCTGAGCTCAACGCTTGTGCAGATGCACATGTGCGACGAAGTCAACACACGTGCTTGTGGAGAGAAAGAAAGGGACTCCCAGGCGTGTGGAGCGACGGGGAGAAAGAGCGGGCGCTGAGGAACACAGTTTCAAACAGACTGTCTCCACACAAACAGGCACCTGTCTGCAGGTATCCTAGATCTTGATTCTTGAACTTGAGGAAACACGCGTCTGAGCAAAACTCCCAAACGCTTCCAGGAAAGACACAGGCTCTCCCACAAGCACACAAGTGTTTGCCCTCAGCTATAGATCAGGGACAAGCCTGTGAAGAGCAACCAAAGAGCTCGTCCGTCTTTCCCTCAATAGATGGGAGTAGGCGCGCTTGCGGATGTGTGCGTGTGTGTGGCCACGCGTTTGCTTAGGCATCAGTGTGTGAAAAGGTAGGTGCTTTTCTCTAGCTGCGTGTGCGTGCACGTGGTGCTGGGTGCACATCCCTGGGTGCTCGTGGAAAGGTTTCTGCATGGTTTTCGCTGAGGAATCGTGTGTGTGCACATGGACAAAGAGAAGGCGCAGCAACCAGGTTCCAGCGCCGAAGAAGGCAAAAGGCGAGGTTTCCGGCGCTATCTCCTTCTCTCCCCAGAGCTAGTCGCGCAAAGCAAGCCGCTAAGCCGGCGACCGGCAAGAGAGCTACAACGAAGCATGCCGAACGGAGAAAATAGCAGCAGCTCATCTGTTCACACCTTGTTTCTGCCATGTGCTTGAACGCCAAGACGTTCGCGCTTCTGTGAGATGAAAGACGTCCTTCTGCATATGTGGTTGCTCACACCGGTGCACTTGTTAGTGTATCCATTCAGTCCTGGGCTGCGGGGCATTCAGAAGTGGCTCTGTGGAGACGTCTGCATAGAGGCAGCTGTCAGAACACGCACACTCGATTGTTCACCAAAACATATGCAGACGCGTCCTTAGCCTGTAGATTTGGATGCACAGAGTTCCCTGTGTTCGCAAGAGACAAGGGAATCGCGTCTGTGCGCACAGAAGCAATAGCGGACCGTTTCCCTCGGAGTGAACGCGAAAGAGCCGTCTATATACTCGCAGACACGCGAACGTGCCTCAATGCGGTCACAGAGGCAGCAGCTTTTGCACAGATGCTCCTGGTGATTCTGGCACTTTCCAGGCACACTCCTGAAAGTCGCGCACACTGCTGTTCACTCGCTAAACGACCTCTTGGGAAACACGTCTCCGGTCGACGGACCGCTCAGATTGCTTCTCGTGTAACTGTGAACTGTGTCAGCGCAGGGAATCCGTCTCTGTTGAGCAGATGTCAATCCTGCCTCGCTTTTGCTTTGTTGCCTCTACCAAGATGATTTCCCGTTTCTCTCTTCACTGGAGCAGGCAGACACAGCCAACGCACATCAAGTGTCAAGAGACACGCTCTGCTGAGCTCAACGCTTGTGCAGATGCACATGTGCGACGAAGTCAACACACGTGCTTGTGGAGAGAAAGAAAGGGACTCCCAGGCGTGTGGAGCGACGGGGAGAAAGAGCGGGCGCTGAGGAGCACAGTTTCAAACAGACTGTCTCCACACAAACAGGCACCTGTCTGCAGGTATCCTAGATCTTGATTCTTGAACTTGAGGAAACACGCGTCTGAGCAAAACTCCCAAACGCTTCCAGGAAAGACACAGGCTCTCCCACAAGCACACAAGTGTTTGCCCTCAGCTATAGATCAGGGACAAGCCTGTGAAGAGCAACCAAAGAGCTCGTCCGTCTTTCTCTCAGTAGATGGGAGTAGGCGCGCTTGCGGATGTGTGCGTGTGTGTGGCCACGCGTTTGCTTAGGCATCAGTGTGTGAAAAGGTAGGTGCTTTTCTCTAGCTGCGTGTGCGTGCACGTGGTGCTGGGTGCACATCCCTGGGTGCTCGTGGAAAGGTTTCTGCATGGTTTTCGCTGAGGAATCGTGTGTGTGCACATGGACAAAGAGAAGGCGCAGCAACCAGGTTCCAGCGCCGAAGAAGGCAAAAGGCGAGGTTTCCGGCGCTATCTCCTTCTCTCCCCAGAGCTAGTCGCGCAAAGCAAGCCGCTAAGCCGGCGACCGGCAAGAGAGCTACAACGAAGCATGCCGAACGGAGAAAATAGCAGCAGCTCATCTGTTCACACCTTGTTTCTGCCATGTGCTTGAACGCCAAGACGTTCGCGCTTCTGTGAGATGAAAGACGTCCTTCTGCATATGTGGTTGCTCACACCGGTGCACTTGTTAGTGTATCCATTCAGTCCTGGGCTGCGGGGCATTCAGAAGTGGCTCTGTGGAGACGTCTGCATAGAGGCAGCTGTCAGAACACGCACACTCGATTGTTCACCAAAACATATGCAGACGCGTCCTTAGCCTGTAGATTTGGATGCACAGAGTTCCCTGTGTTCGCAAGAGACAAGGGAATCGCGTCTGTGCGCACAGAAGCAATAGCGGACCGTTTCCCTCGGAGTGAACGCGAAAGAGCCGTCTATATACTCGCAGACACGCGAACGTGCCTCAATGCGGTCACAGAGGCAGCAGCTTTTGCACAGATGCTCCTGGTGATTCTGGCACTTTCCAGGCACACTCCTGAAAGTCGCGCACACTGCTGTTCACTCGCTAAACGACCTCTTGGGAAACACGTCTCCGGTCGACGGACCGCTCAGATTGCTTCTCGTGTAACTGTGAACTGTGTCAGCGCAGGGAATCCGTCTCTGTTGAGCAGATGTCAATCCTGCCTCGCTTTTGCTTTGTTGCCTCTACCAAGATGATTTCCCGTTTCTCTCTTCACTGGAGCAGGCAGACACAGCCAACGCACATCAAGTGTCAAGAGACACGCTCTGCTGAGCTCAACGCTTGTGCAGATGCACATGTGCGACGAAGTCAACACACGTGCTTGTGGAGAGAAAGAAAGGGACTCCCAGGCGTGTGGAGCGACGGGGAGAAAGAGCGGGCGCTGAGGAACACAGTTTCAAACAGACTGTCTCCACACAAACAGGCACCTGTCTGCAGGTATCCTAGATCTTGATTCTTGAACTTGAGGAAACACGCGTCTGAGCAAAACTCCCAAACGCTTCCAGGAAAGACACAGGCTCTCCCACAAGCACACAAGTGTTTGCCCTCAGCTATAGATCAGGGACAAGCCTGTGAAGAGCAACCAAAGAGCTCGTCCGTCTTTCCCTCAATAGATGGGAGTAGGCGCGCTTGCGGATGTGTGCGTGTGTGTGGCCACGCGTTTGCTTAGGCATCAGTGTGTGAAAAGGTAGGTGCTTTTCTCTAGCTGCGTGTGCGTGCACGTGGTGCTGGGTGCACATCCCTGGGTGCTCGTGGAAAGGTTTCTGCATGGTTTTCGCTGAGGAATCGTGTGTGTGCACATGGACAAAGAGAAGGCGCAGCAACCAGGTTCCAGCGCCGAAGAAGGCAAAAGGCGAGGTTTCCGGCGCTATCTCCTTCTCTCCCCAGAGCTAGTCGCGCAAAGCAAGCCGCTAAGCCGGCGACCGGCAAGAGAGCTACAACGAAGCATGCCGAACGGAGAAAATAGCAGCAACTCATCTGTTCACACCTTGTTTCTGCCATGTGCTTGAACGCCAAGACGTTCGCGCTTCTGTGAGATGAAAGACGTCCTTCTGCATATGTGGTTGCTCACACCGGTGCACTTGTTAGTGTATCCATTCAGTCCTGGGCTGCGGGGCATTCAGAAGTGGCTCTGTGGAGACGTCTGCATAGAGGCAGCTGTCAGAACACGCACACTCGATTGTTCACCAAAACATATGCAGACGCGTCCTTAGCCTGTAGATTTGGATGCACAGAGTTCCCTGTGTTCGCAAGAGACAAGGGAATCGCGTCTGTGCGCACAGAAGCAATAGCGGACCGTTTCCCTCGGAGTGAACGCGAAAGAGCCGTCTATATACTCGCAGACACGCGAACGTGCCTCAATGCGGTCACAGAGGCAGCAGCTTTTGCACAGATGCTCCTGGTGATTCTGGCACTTTCCAGGCACACTCCTGAAAGTCGCGCACACTGCTGTTCACTCGCTAAACGACCTCTTGGGAAACACGTCTCCGGTCGACGGACCGCTCAGATTGCTTCTCGTGTAACTGTGAACTGTGTCAGCGCAGGGAATCCGTCTCTGTTGAGCAGATGTCAATCCTGCCTCGCTTTTGCTTTGTTGCCTCTACCAAGATGATTTCCCGTTTCTCTCTTCACTGGAGCAGGCAGACACAGCCAACGCACATCAAGTGTCAAGAGACACGCTCTGCTGAGCTCAACGCTTGTGCAGATGCACATGTGCGACGAAGTCAACACACGTGCTTGTGGAGAGAAAGAAAGGGACTCCCAGGCGTGTGGAGCGACGGGGAGAAAGAGCGGGCGCTGAGGAACACAGTTTCAAACAGACTGTCTCCACACAAACAGGCACCTGTCTGCAGGTATCCTAGATCTTGATTCTTGAACTTGAGGAAACACGCGTCTGAGCAAAACTCCCAAACGCTTCCAGGAAAGACACAGGCTCTCCCACAAGCACACAAGTGTTTGCCCTCAGCTATAGATCAGGGACAAGCCTGTGAAGAGCAACCAAAGAGCTCGTCCGTCTTTCCCTCAATAGATGGGAGTAGGCGCGCTTGCGGATGTGTGCGTGTGTGTGGCCACGCGTTTGCTTAGGCATCAGTGTGTGAAAAGGTAGGTGCTTTTCTCTAGCTGCGTGTGCGTGCACGTGGTGCTGGGTGCACATCCCTGGGTGCTCGTGGAAAGGTTTCTGCATGGTTTTCGCTGAGGAATCGTGTGTGTGCACATGGACAAAGAGAAGGCGCAGCAACCAGGTTCCAGCGCCGAAGAAGGCAAAAGGCGAGGTTTCCGGCGCTATCTCCTTCTCTCCCCAGAGCTAGTCGCGCAAAGCAAGCCGCTAAGCCGGCGACCGGCAAGAGAGCTACAACGAAGCATGCCGAACGGAGAAAATAGCAGCAACTCATCTGTTCACACCTTGTTTCTGCCATGTGCTTGAACGCCAAGACGTTCGCGCTTCTGTGAGATGAAAGACGTCCTTCTGCATATGTGGTTGCTCACACCGGTGCACTTGTTAGTGTATCCATTCAGTCCTGGGCTGCGGGGCATTCAGAAGTGGCTCTGTGGAGACGTCTGCATAGAGGCAGCTGTCAGAACACGCACACTCGATTGTTCACCAAAACATATGCAGACGCGTCCTTAGCCTGTAGATTTGGATGCACAGAGTTCCCTGTGTTCGCAAGAGACAAGGGAATCGCGTCTGTGCGCACAGAAGCAATAGCGGACCGTTTCCCTCGGAGTGAACGCGAAAGAGCCGTCTATATACTCGCAGACACGCGAACGTGCCTCAATGCGGTCACAGAGGCAGCAGCTTTTGCACAGATGCTCCTGGTGATTCTGGCACTTTCCAGGCACACTCCTGAAAGTCGCGCACACTGCTGTTCACTCGCTAAACGACCTCTTGGGAAACACGTCTCCGGTCGACGGACCGCTCAGATTGCTTCTCGTGTAACTGTGAACTGTGTCAGCGCAGGGAATCCGTCTCTGTTGAGCAGATGTCAATCCTGCCTCGCTTTTGCTTTGTTGCCTCTACCAAGATGATTTCCCGTTTCTCTCTTCACTGGAGCAGGCAGACACAGCCAACGCACATCAAGTGTCAAGAGACACGCTCTGCTGAGCTCAACGCTTGTGCAGATGCACATGTGCGACGAAGTCAACACACGTGCTTGTGGAGAGAAAGAAAGGGACTCCCAGGCGTGTGGAGCGACGGGGAGAAAGAGCGGGCGCTGAGGAACACAGTTTCAAACAGACTGTCTCCACACAAACAGGCACCTGTCTGCAGGTATCCTAGATCTTGATTCTTGAACTTGAGGAAACACGCGTCTGAGCAAAACTCCCAAACGCTTCCAGGAAAGACACAGGCTCTCCCACAAGCACACAAGTGTTTGCCCTCAGCTATAGATCAGGGACAAGCCTGTGAAGAGCAACCAAAGAGCTCGTCCGTCTTTCCCTCAATAGATGGGAGTAGGCGCGCTTGCGGATGTGTGCGTGTGTGTGGCCACGCGTTTGCTTAGGCATCAGTGTGTGAAAAGGTAGGTGCTTTTCTCTAGCTGCGTGTGCGTGCACGTGGTGCTGGGTGCACATCCCTGGGTGCTCGTGGAAAGGTTTCTGCATGGTTTTCGCTGAGGAATCGTGTGTGTGCACATGGACAAAGAGAAGGCGCAGCAACCAGGTTCCAGCGCCGAAGAAGGCAAAAGGCGAGGTTTCCGGCGCTATCTCCTTCTCTCCCCAGAGCTAGTCGCGCAAAGCAAGCCGCTAAGCCGGCGACCGGCAAGAGAGCTACAACGAAGCATGCCGAACGGAGAAAATAGCAGCAGCTCATCTGTTCACACCTTGTTTCTGCCATGTGCTTGAACGCCAAGACGTTCGCGCTTCTGTGAGATGAAAGACGTCCTTCTGCATATGTGGTTGCTCACACCGGTGCACTTGTTAGTGTATCCATTCAGTCCTGGGCTGCGGGGCATTCAGAAGTGGCTCTGTGGAGACGTCTGCATAGAGGCAGCTGTCAGAACACGCACACTCGATTGTTCACCAAAACATATGCAGACGCGTCCTTAGCCTGTAGATTTGGATGCACAGAGTTCCCTGTGTTCGCAAGAGACAAGGGAATCGCGTCTGTGCGCACAGAAGCAATAGCGGACCGTTTCCCTCGGAGTGAACGCGAAAGAGCCGTCTATATACTCGCAGACACGCGAACGTGCCTCAATGCGGTCACAGAGGCAGCAGCTTTTGCACAGATGCTCCTGGTGATTCTGGCACTTTCCAGGCACACTCCTGAAAGTCGCGCACACTGCTGTTCACTCGCTAAACGACCTCTTGGGAAACACGTCTCCGGTCGACGGACCGCTCAGATTGCTTCTCGTGTAACTGTGAACTATGTCAGCGCAGGGAATCCGTCTCTGTTGAGCAGATGTCAATCCTGACTCGCCTTTGCTTTGTTGCCTCTACCAAGATGATTTCCCGTTTCTCTCTTCACTGGAGCAGGCAGACACAGCCAACGCACATCAAGTGTCAAGAGACACGCTCTGCTGAGCTCAACGCTTGTGCAGATGCACATGTGCGACGAAGTCAACACACGTGCTTGTGGAGAGAAAGAAAGGGACTCCCAGGCGTGTGGAGCGACGGGGAGAAAGAGCGGGCGCTGAGGAACACAGTTTCAAACAGACTGTCTCCACACAAACAGGCACCTGTCTGCAGGTATCCTAGATCTTGATTCTTGAACTTGAGGAAACACGCGTCTGAGCAAAACTCCCAAACGCTTCCAGGAAAGACACAGGCTCTCCCACAAGCACACAAGTGTTTGCCCTCAGCTATAGATCAGGGACAAGCCTGTGAAGAGCAACCAAAGAGCTCGTCCGTCTTTCCCTCAATAGATGGGAGTAGGCGCGCTTGCGGATGTGTGCGTGTGTGTGGCCACGCGTTTGCTTAGGCATCAGTGTGTGAAAAGGTAGGTGCTTTTCTCTAGCTGCGTGTGCGTGCACGTGGTGCTGGGTGCACATCCCTGGGTGCTCGTGGAAAGGTTTCTGCATGGTTTTCGCTGAGGAATCGTGTGTGTGCACATGGACAAAGAGAAGGCGCAGCAACCAGGTTCCAGCGCCGAAGAAGGCAAAAGGCGAGGTTTCCGGCGCTATCTCCTTCTCTCCCCAGAGCTAGTCGCGCAAAGCAAGCCGCTAAGCCGGCGACCGGCAAGAGAGCTACAACGAAGCATGCCGAACGGAGAAAATAGCAGCAGCTCATCTGTTCACACCTTGTTTCTGCCATGTGCTTGAACGCCAAGACGTTCGCGCTTCTGTGAGATGAAAGACGTCCTTCTGCATATGTGGTTGCTCACACCGGTGCACTTGTTAGTGTATCCATTCAGTCCTGGGCTGCGGGGCATTCAGAAGTGGCTCTGTGGAGACGTCTGCATAGAGGCAGCTGTCAGAACACGCACACTCGATTGTTCACCAAAACATATGCAGACGCGTCCTTAGCCTGTAGATTTGGATGCACAGAGTTCCCTGTGTTCGCAAGAGACAAGGGAATCGCGTCTGTGCGCACAGAAGCAATAGCGGACCGTTTCCCTCGGAGTGAACGCGAAAGAGCCGTCTATATACTCGCAGACACGCGAACGTGCCTCAATGCGGTCACAGAGGCAGCAGCTTTTGCACAGATGCTCCTGGTGATTCTGGCACTTTCCAGGCACACTCCTGAAAGTCGCGCACACTGCTGTTCACTCGCTAAACGACCTCTTGGGAAACACGTCTCCGGTCGACGGACCGCTCAGATTGCTTCTCGTGTAACTGTGAACTGTGTCAGCGCAGGGAATCCGTCTCTGTTGAGCAGATGTCAATCCTGCCTCGCTTTTGCTTTGTTGCCTCTACCAAGATGATTTCCCGTTTCTCTCTTCACTGGAGCAGGCAGACACAGCCAACGCACATCAAGTGTCAAGAGACACGCTCTGCTGAGCTCAACGCTTGTGCAGATGCACATGTGCGACGAAGTCAACACACGTGCTTGTGGAGAGAAAGAAAGGGACTCCCAGGCGTGTGGAGCGACGGGGAGAAAGAGCGGGCGCTGAGGAACACAGTTTCAAACAGACTGTCTCCACACAAACAGGCACCTGTCTGCAGGTATCCTAGATCTTGATTCTTGAACTTGAGGAAACACGCGTCTGAGCAAAACTCCCAAACGCTTCCAGGAAAGACACAGGCTCTCCCACAAGCACACAAGTGTTTGCCCTCAGCTATAGATCAGGGACAAGCCTGTGAAGAGCAACCAAAGAGCTCGTCCGTCTTTCCCTCAATAGATGGGAGTAGGCGCGCTTGCGGATGTGTGCGTGTGTGTGGCCACGCGTTTGCTTAGGCATCAGTGTGTGAAAAGGTAGGTGCTTTTCTCTAGCTGCGTGTGCGTGCACGTGGTGCTGGGTGCACATCCCTGGGTGCTCGTGGAAAGGTTTCTGCATGGTTTTCGCTGAGGAATCGTGTGTGTGCACATGGACAAAGAGAAGGCGCAGCAACCAGGTTCCAGCGCCGAAGAAGGCAAAAGGCGAGGTTTCCGGCGCTATCTCCTTCTCTCCCCAGAGCTAGTCGCGCAAAGCAAGCCGCTAAGCCGGCGACCGGCAAGAGAGCTACAACGAAGCATGCCGAACGGAGAAAATAGCAGCAGCTCATCTGTTCACACCTTGTTTCTGCCATGTGCTTGAACGCCAAGACGTTCGCGCTTCTGTGAGATGAAAGACGTCCTTCTGCATATGTGGTTGCTCACACCGGTGCACTTGTTAGTGTATCCATTCAGTCCTGGGCTGCGGGGCATTCAGAAGTGGCTCTGTGGAGACGTCTGCATAGAGGCAGCTGTCAGAACACGCACACTCGATTGTTCACCAAAACATATGCAGACGCGTCCTTAGCCTGTAGATTTGGATGCACAGAGTTCCCTGTGTTCGCAAGAGACAAGGGAATCGCGTCTGTGCGCACAGAAGCAATAGCGGACCGTTTCCCTCGGAGTGAACGCGAAAGAGCCGTCTATATACTCGCAGACACGCGAACGTGCCTCAATGCGGTCACAGAGGCAGCAGCTTTTGCACAGATGCTCCTGGTGATTCTGGCACTTTCCAGGCACACTCCTGAAAGTCGCGCACACTGCTGTTCACTCGCTAAACGACCTCTTGGGAAACACGTCTCCGGTCGACGGACCGCTCAGATTGCTTCTCGTGTAACTGTGAACTGTGTCAGCGCAGGGAATCCGTCTCTGTTGAGCAGATGTCAATCCTGCCTCGCTTTTGCTTTGTTGCCTCTACCAAGATGATTTCCCGTTTCTCTCTTCACTGGAGCAGGCAGACACAGCCAACGCACATCAAGTGTCAAGAGACACGCTCTGCTGAGCTCAACGCTTGTGCAGATGCACATGTGCGACGAAGTCAACACACGTGCTTGTGGAGAGAAAGAAAGGGACTCCCAGGCGTGTGGAGCGACGGGGAGAAAGAGCGGGCGCTGAGGAACACAGTTTCAAACAGACTGTCTCCACACAAACAGGCACCTGTCTGCAGGTATCCTAGATCTTGATTCTTGAACTTGAGGAAACACGCGTCTGAGCAAAACTCCCAAACGCTTCCAGGAAAGACACAGGCTCTCCCACAAGCACACAAGTGTTTGCCCTCAGCTATAGATCAGGGACAAGCCTGTGAAGAGCAACCAAAGAGCTCGTCCGTCTTTCCCTCAATAGATGGGAGTAGGCGCGCTTGCGGATGTGTGCGTGTGTGTGGCCACGCGTTTGCTTAGGCATCAGTGTGTGAAAAGGTAGGTGCTTTTCTCTAGCTGCGTGTGCGTGCACGTGGTGCTGGGTGCACATCCCTGGGTGCTCGTGGAAAGGTTTCTGCATGGTTTTCGCTGAGGAATCGTGTGTGTGCACATGGACAAAGAGAAGGCGCAGCAACCAGGTTCCAGCGCCGAAGAAGGCAAAAGGCGAGGTTTCCGGCGCTATCTCCTTCTCTCCCCAGAGCTAGTCGCGCAAAGCAAGCCGCTAAGCCGGCGACCGGCAAGAGAGCTACAACGAAGCATGCCGAACGGAGAAAATAGCAGCAGCTCATCTGTTCACACCTTGTTTCTGCCATGTGCTTGAACGCCAAGACGTTCGCGCTTCTGTGAGATGAAAGACGTCCTTCTGCATATGTGGTTGCTCACACCGGTGCACTTGTTAGTGTATCCATTCAGTCCTGGGCTGCGGGGCATTCAGAAGTGGCTCTGTGGAGACGTCTGCATAGAGGCAGCTGTCAGAACACGCACACTCGATTGTTCACCAAAACATATGCAGACGCGTCCTTAGCCTGTAGATTTGGATGCACAGAGTTCCCTGTGTTCGCAAGAGACAAGGGAATCGCGTCTGTGCGCACAGAAGCAATAGCGGACCGTTTCCCTCGGAGTGAACGCGAAAGAGCCGTCTATATACTCGCAGACACGCGAACGTGCCTCAATGCGGTCACAGAGGCAGCAGCTTTTGCACAGATGCTCCTGGTGATTCTGGCACTTTCCAGGCACACTCCTGAAAGTCGCGCACACTGCTGTTCACTCGCTAAACGACCTCTTGGGAAACACGTCTCCGGTCGACGGACCGCTCAGATTGCTTCTCGTGTAACTGTGAACTGTGTCAGCGCAGGGAATCCGTCTCTGTTGAGCAGATGTCAATCCTGCCTCGCTTTTGCTTTGTTGCCTCTACCAAGATGATTTCCCGTTTCTCTCTTCACTGGAGCAGGCAGACACAGCCAACGCACATCAAGTGTCAAGAGACACGCTCTGCTGAGCTCAACGCTTGTGCAGATGCACATGTGCGACGAAGTCAACACACGTGCTTGTGGAGAGAAAGAAAGGGACTCCCAGGCGTGTGGAGCGACGGGGAGAAAGAGCGGGCGCTGAGGAACACAGTTTCAAACAGACTGTCTCCACACAAACAGGCACCTGTCTGCAGGTATCCTAGATCTTGATTCTTGAACTTGAGGAAACACGCGTCTGAGCAAAACTCCCAAACGCTTCCAGGAAAGACACAGGCTCTCCCACAAGCACACAAGTGTTTGCCCTCAGCTATAGATCAGGGACAAGCCTGTGAAGAGCAACCAAAGAGCTCGTCCGTCTTTCCCTCAATAGATGGGAGTAGGCGCGCTTGCGGATGTGTGCGTGTGTGTGGCCACGCGTTTGCTTAGGCATCAGTGTGTGAAAAGGTAGGTGCTTTTCTCTAGCTGCGTGTGCGTGCACGTGGTGCTGGGTGCACATCCCTGGGTGCTCGTGGAAAGGTTTCTGCATGGTTTTCGCTGAGGAATCGTGTGTGTGCACATGGACAAAGAGAAGGCGCAGCAACCAGGTTCCAGCGCCGAAGAAGGCAAAAGGCGAGGTTTCCGGCGCTATCTCCTTCTCTCCCCAGAGCTAGTCGCGCAAAGCAAGCCGCTAAGCCGGCGACCGGCAAGAGAGCTACAACGAAGCATGCCGAACGGAGAAAATAGCAGCAGCTCATCTGTTCACACCTTGTTTCTGCCATGTGCTTGAACGCCAAGACGTTCGCGCTTCTGTGAGATGAAAGACGTCCTTCTGCATATGTGGTTGCTCACACCGGTGCACTTGTTAGTGTATCCATTCAGTCCTGGGCTGCGGGGCATTCAGAAGTGGCTCTGTGGAGACGTCTGCATAGAGGCAGCTGTCAGAACACGCACACTCGATTGTTCACCAAAACATATGCAGACGCGTCCTTAGCCTGTAGATTTGGATGCACAGAGTTCCCTGTGTTCGCAAGAGACAAGGGAATCGCGTCTGTGCGCACAGAAGCAATAGCGGACCGTTTCCCTCGGAGTGAACGCGAAAGAGCCGTCTATATACTCGCAGACACGCGAACGTGCCTCAATGCGGTCACAGAGGCAGCAGCTTTTGCACAGATGCTCCTGGTGATTCTGGCACTTTCCAGGCACACTCCTGAAAGTCGCGCACACTGCTGTTCACTCGCTAAACGACCTCTTGGGAAACACGTCTCCGGTCGACGGACCGCTCAGATTGCTTCTCGTGTAACTGTGAACTGTGTCAGCGCAGGGAATCCGTCTCTGTTGAGCAGATGTCAATCCTGCCTCGCTTTTGCTTTGTTGCCTCTACCAAGATGATTTCCCGTTTCTCTCTTCACTGGAGCAGGCAGACACAGCCAACGCACATCAAGTGTCAAGAGACACGCTCTGCTGAGCTCAACGCTTGTGCAGATGCACATGTGCGACGAAGTCAACACACGTGCTTGTGGAGAGAAAGAAAGGGACTCCCAGGCGTGTGGAGCGACGGGGAGAAAGAGCGGGCGCTGAGGAACACAGTTTCAAACAGACTGTCTCCACACAAACAGGCACCTGTCTGCAGGTATCCTAGATCTTGATTCTTGAACTTGAGGAAACACGCGTCTGAGCAAAACTCCCAAACGCTTCCAGGAAAGACACAGGCTCTCCCACAAGCACACAAGTGTTTGCCCTCAGCTATAGATCAGGGACAAGCCTGTGAAGAGCAACCAAAGAGCTCGTCCGTCTTTCCCTCAATAGATGGGAGTAGGCGCGCTTGCGGATGTGTGCGTGTGTGTGGCCACGCGTTTGCTTAGGCATCAGTGTGTGAAAAGGTAGGTGCTTTTCTCTAGCTGCGTGTGCGTGCACGTGGTGCTGGGTGCACATCCCTGGGTGCTCGTGGAAAGGTTTCTGCATGGTTTTCGCTGAGGAATCGTGTGTGTGCACATGGACAAAGAGAAGGCGCAGCAACCAGGTTCCAGCGCCGAAGAAGGCAAAAGGCGAGGTTTCCGGCGCTATCTCCTTCTCTCCCCAGAGCTAGTCGCGCAAAGCAAGCCGCTAAGCCGGCGACCGGCAAGAGAGCTACAACGAAGCATGCCGAACGGAGAAAATAGCAGCAGCTCATCTGTTCACACCTTGTTTCTGCCATGTGCTTGAACGCCAAGACGTTCGCGCTTCTGTGAGATGAAAGACGTCCTTCTGCATATGTGGTTGCTCACACCGGTGCACTTGTTAGTGTATCCATTCAGTCCTGGGCTGCGGGGCATTCAGAAGTGGCTCTGTGGAGACGTCTGCATAGAGGCAGCTGTCAGAACACGCACACTCGATTGTTCACCAAAACATATGCAGACGCGTCCTTAGCCTGTAGATTTGGATGCACAGAGTTCCCTGTGTTCGCAAGAGACAAGGGAATCGCGTCTGTGCGCACAGAAGCAATAGCGGACCGTTTCCCTCGGAGTGAACGCGAAAGAGCCGTCTATATACTCGCAGACACGCGAACGTGCCTCAATGCGGTCACAGAGGCAGCAGCTTTTGCACAGATGCTCCTGGTGATTCTGGCACTTTCCAGGCACACTCCTGAAAGTCGCGCACACTGCTGTTCACTCGCTAAACGACCTCTTGGGAAACACGTCTCCGGTCGACGGACCGCTCAGATTGCTTCTCGTGTAACTGTGAACTGTGTCAGCGCAGGGAATCCGTCTCTGTTGAGCAGATGTCAATCCTGCCTCGCTTTTGCTTTGTTGCCTCTACCAAGATGATTTCCCGTTTCTCTCTTCACTGGAGCAGGCAGACACAGCCAACGCACATCAAGTGTCAAGAGACACGCTCTGCTGAGCTCAACGCTTGTGCAGATGCACATGTGCGACGAAGTCAACACACGTGCTTGTGGAGAGAAAGAAAGGGACTCCCAGGCGTGTGGAGCGACGGGGAGAAAGAGCGGGCGCTGAGGAACACAGTTTCAAACAGACTGTCTCCACACAAACAGGCACCTGTCTGCAGGTATCCTAGATCTTGATTCTTGAACTTGAGGAAACACGCGTCTGAGCAAAACTCCCAAACGCTTCCAGGAAAGACACAGGCTCTCCCACAAGCACACAAGTGTTTGCCCTCAGCTATAGATCAGGGACAAGCCTGTGAAGAGCAACCAAAGAGCTCGTCCGTCTTTCCCTCAATAGATGGGAGTAGGCGCGCTTGCGGATGTGTGCGTGTGTGTGGCCACGCGTTTGCTTAGGCATCAGTGTGTGAAAAGGTAGGTGCTTTTCTCTAGCTGCGTGTGCGTGCACGTGGTGCTGGGTGCACATCCCTGGGTGCTCGTGGAAAGGTTTCTGCATGGTTTTCGCTGAGGAATCGTGTGTGTGCACATGGACAAAGAGAAGGCGCAGCAACCAGGTTCCAGCGCCGAAGAAGGCAAAAGGCGAGGTTTCCGGCGCTATCTCCTTCTCTCCCCAGAGCTAGTCGCGCAAAGCAAGCCGCTAAGCCGGCGACCGGCAAGAGAGCTACAACGAAGCATGCCGAACGGAGAAAATAGCAGCAGCTCATCTGTTCACACCTTGTTTCTGCCATGTGCTTGAACGCCAAGACGTTCGCGCTTCTGTGAGATGAAAGACGTCCTTCTGCATATGTGGTTGCTCACACCGGTGCACTTGTTAGTGTATCCATTCAGTCCTGGGCTGCGGGGCATTCAGAAGTGGCTCTGTGGAGACGTCTGCATAGAGGCAGCTGTCAGAACACGCACACTCGATTGTTCACCAAAACATATGCAGACGCGTCCTTAGCCTGTAGATTTGGATGCACAGAGTTCCCTGTGTTCGCAAGAGACAAGGGAATCGCGTCTGTGCGCACAGAAGCAATAGCGGACCGTTTCCCTCGGAGTGAACGCGAAAGAGCCGTCTATATACTCGCAGACACGCGAACATGCCTCAATGCGGTCACAGAGGCAGCAGCTTTTGCACAGATGCTCCTGGTGATTCTGGCACTTTCCAGGCACACTCCTGAAAGTCGCGCACACTGCTGTTCACTCGCTAAACGACCTCTTGGGAAACACGTCTCCGGTCGACGGACCGCTCAGATTGCTTCTCGTGTAACTGTGAACTGTGTCAGCGCAGGGAATCCGTCTCTGTTGAGCAGATGTCAATCCTGCCTCGCTTTTGCTTTGTTGCCTCTACCAAGATGATTTCCCGTTTCTCTCTTCACTGGAGCAGGCAGACACAGCCAACGCACATCAAGTGTCAAGAGACACGCTCTGCTGAGCTCAACGCTTGTGCAGATGCACATGTGCGACGAAGTCAACACACGTGCTTGTGGAGAGAAAGAAAGGGACTCCCAGGCGTGTGGAGCGACGGGGAGAAAGAGCGGGCGCTGAGGAACACAGTTTCAAACAGACTGTCTCCACACAAACAGGCACCTGTCTGCAGGTATCCTAGATCTTGATTCTTGAACTTGAGGAAACACGCGTCTGAGCAAAACTCCCAAACGCTTCCAGGAAAGACACAGGCTCTCCCACAAGCACACAAGTGTTTGCCCTCAGCTATAGATCAGGGACAAGCCTGTGAAGAGATGCCCTGCTATTCTTTCGCCTTATGGCATCATGTGTTTCGTTCCTCTTGGAGATCGATTGTTAAACGTCTTTCCTAGGGCGACTGTGAAGCATTTGCCAGCGGAGGAGAAGTAGCACGGAGCAGCATTCAGTACTGCCTACGAGTGTCTTTGCTACCCTACTAGCGGAGCTCCAAGAACAGGCACACATCTTCAGGTACCTTCCAAATGTGGATTCCCCTGCAGCCCCGTAGGCGGGCGTGCAGTACGCCAACCGTCAACGGACGTTTTTCCCCTCAAGCCTGTCAGGACGTTGCTCGTCCGTCTTTCCCTCAATAGATGGGAGTAGGCGCGCTTGCGGATGTGTGCGTGTGTGTGGCCACGCGTTTGCTTAGGCATCAGTGTGTGAAAAGGTAGGTGCTTTTCTCTAGCTGCGTGTGCGTGCACGTGGTGCTGGGTGCACATCCCTGGGTGCTCGTGGAAAGGTTTCTGCATGGTTTTCGCTGAGGAATCGTGTGTGTGCACATGGACAAAGAGAAGGCGCAGCAACCAGGTTCCAGCGCCGAAGAAGGCAAAAGGCGAGGTTTCCGGCGCTATCTCCTTCTCTCCCCAGAGCTAGTCGCGCAAAGCAAGCCGCTAAGCCGGCGACCGGCAAGAGAGCTACAACGAAGCATGCCGAACGGAGAAAATAGCAGCAGCTCATCTGTTCACACCTTGTTTCTGCCATGTGCTTGAACGCCAAGACGTTCGCGCTTCTGTGAGATGAAAGACGTCCTTCTGCATATGTGGTTGCTCACACCGGTGCACTTGTTAGTGTATCCATTCAGTCCTGGGCTGCGGGGCATTCAGAAGTGGCTCTGTGGAGACGTCTGCATAGAGGCAGCTGTCAGAACACGCACACTCGATTGTTCACCAAAACATATGCAGACGCGTCCTTAGCCTGTAGATTTGGATGCACAGAGTTCCCTGTGTTCGCAAGAGACAAGGGAATCGCGTCTGTGCGCACAGAAGCAATAGCGGACCGTTTCCCTCGGAGTGAACGCGAAAGAGCCGTCTATATACTCGCAGACACGCGAACGTGCCTCAATGCGGTCACAGAGGCAGCAGCTTTTGCACAGATGCTCCTGGTGATTCTGGCACTTTCCAGGCACACTCCTGAAAGTCGCGCACACTGCTGTTCACTCGCTAAACGACCTCTTGGGAAACACGTCTCCGGTCGACGGACCGCTCAGATTGCTTCTCGTGTAACTGTGAACTGTGTCAGCGCAGGGAATCCGTCTCTGTTGAGCAGATGTCAATCCTGCCTCGCTTTTGCTTTGTTGCCTCTACCAAGATGATTTCCCGTTTCTCTCTTCACTGGAGCAGGCAGACACAGCCAACGCACATCAAGTGTCAAGAGACACGCTCTGCTGAGCTCAACGCTTGTGCAGATGCACATGTGCGACGAAGTCAACACACGTGCTTGTGGAGAGAAAGAAAGGGACTCCCAGGCGTGTGGAGCGACGGGGAGAAAGAGCGGGCGCTGAGGAACACAGTTTCAAACAGACTGTCTCCACACAAACAGGCACCTGTCTGCAGGTATCCTAGATCTTGATTCTTGAACTTGAGGAAACACGCGTCTGAGCAAAACTCCCAAACGCTTCCAGGAAAGACACAGGCTCTCCCACAAGCACACAAGTGTTTGCCCTCAGCTATAGATCAGGGACAAGCCTGTGAAGAGCAACCAAAGAGCTCGTCCGTCTTTCCCTCAATAGATGGGAGTAGGCGCGCTTGCGGATGTGTGCGTGTGTGTGGCCACGCGTTTGCTTAGGCATCAGTGTGTGAAAAGGTAGGTGCTTTTCTCTAGCTGCGTGTGCGTGCACGTGGTGCTGGGTGCACATCCCTGGGTGCTCGTGGAAAGGTTTCTGCATGGTTTTCGCTGAGGAATCGTGTGTGTGCACATGGACAAAGAGAAGGCGCAGCAACCAGGTTCCAGCGCCGAAGAAGGCAAAAGGCGAGGTTTCCGGCGCTATCTCCTTCTCTCCCCAGAGCTAGTCGCGCAAAGCAAGCCGCTAAGCCGGCGACCGGCAAGAGAGCTACAACGAAGCATGCCGAACGGAGAAAATAGCAGCAGCTCATCTGTTCACACCTTGTTTCTGCCATGTGCTTGAACGCCAAGACGTTCGCGCTTCTGTGAGATGAAAGACGTCCTTCTGCATATGTGGTTGCTCACACCGGTGCACTTGTTAGTGTATCCATTCAGTCCTGGGCTGCGGGGCATTCAGAAGTGGCTCTGTGGAGACGTCTGCATAGAGGCAGCTGTCAGAACACGCACACTCGATTGTTCACCAAAACATATGCAGACGCGTCCTTAGCCTGTAGATTTGGATGCACAGAGTTCCCTGTGTTCGCAAGAGACAAGGGAATCGCGTCTGTGCGCACAGAAGCAATAGCGGACCGTTTCCCTCGGAGTGAACGCGAAAGAGCCGTCTATATACTCGCAGACACGCGAACGTGCCTCAATGCGGTCACAGAGGCAGCAGCTTTTGCACAGATGCTCCTGGTGATTCTGGCACTTTCCAGGCACACTCCTGAAAGTCGCGCACACTGCTGTTCACTCGCTAAACGACCTCTTGGGAAACACGTCTCCGGTCGACGGACCGCTCAGATTGCTTCTCGTGTAACTGTGAACTGTGTCAGCGCAGGGAATCCGTCTCTGTTGAGCAGATGTCAATCCTGCCTCGCTTTTGCTTTGTTGCCTCTACCAAGATGATTTCCCGTTTCTCTCTTCACTGGAGCAGGCAGACACAGCCAACGCACATCAAGTGTCAAGAGACACGCTCTGCTGAGCTCAACGCTTGTGCAGATGCACATGTGCGACGAAGTCAACACACGTGCTTGTGGAGAGAAAGAAAGGGACTCCCAGGCGTGTGGAGCGACGGGGAGAAAGAGCGGGCGCTGAGGAACACAGTTTCAAACAGACTGTCTCCACACAAACAGGCACCTGTCTGCAGGTATCCTAGATCTTGATTCTTGAACTTGAGGAAACACGCGTCTGAGCAAAACTCCCAAACGCTTCCAGGAAAGACACAGGCTCTCCCACAAGCACACAAGTGTTTGCCCTCAGCTATAGATCAGGGACAAGCCTGTGAAGAGCAACCAAAGAGCTCGTCCGTCTTTCCCTCAATAGATGGGAGTAGGCGCGCTTGCGGATGTGTGCGTGTGTGTGGCCACGCGTTTGCTTAGGCATCAGTGTGTGAAAAGGTAGGTGCTTTTCTCTAGCTGCGTGTGCGTGCACGTGGTGCTGGGTGCACATCCCTGGGTGCTCGTGGAAAGGTTTCTGCATGGTTTTCGCTGAGGAATCGTGTGTGTGCACATGGACAAAGAGAAGGCGCAGCAACCAGGTTCCAGCGCCGAAGAAGGCAAAAGGCGAGGTTTCCGGCGCTATCTCCTTCTCTCCCCAGAGCTAGTCGCGCAAAGCAAGCCGCTAAGCCGGCGACCGGCAAGAGAGCTACAACGAAGCATGCCGAACGGAGAAAATAGCAGCAGCTCATCTGTTCACACCTTGTTTCTGCCATGTGCTTGAACGCCAAGACGTTCGCGCTTCTGTGAGATGAAAGACGTCCTTCTGCATATGTGGTTGCTCACACCAGTGCACTTGTTAGTGTATCCATTCAGTCCTGGGCTGCGGGGCATTCAGAAGTGGCTCTGTGGAGACGTCTGCATAGAGGCAGCTGTCAGAACACGCACACTCGATTGTTCACCAAAACATATGCAGACGCGTCCTTAGCCTGTAGATTTGGATGCACAGAGTTCCCTGTGTTCGCAAGAGACAAGGGAATCGCGTCTGTGCGCACAGAAGCAATAGCGGACCGTTTCCCTCGGAGTGAACGCGAAAGAGCCGTCTATATACTCGCAGACACGCGAACGTGCCTCAATGCGGTCACAGAGGCAGCAGCTTTTGCACAGATGCTCCTGGTGATTCTGGCACTTTCCAGGCACACTCCTGAAAGTCGCGCACACTGCTGTTCACTCGCTAAACGACCTCTTGGGAAACACGTCTCCGGTCGACGGACCGCTCAGATTGCTTCTCGTGTAACTGTGAACTGTGTCAGCGCAGGGAATCCGTCTCTGTTGAGCAGATGTCAATCCTGCCTCGCTTTTGCTTTGTTGCCTCTACCAAGATGATTTCCCGTTTCTCTCTTCACTGGAGCAGGCAGACACAGCCAACGCACATCAAGTGTCAAGAGACACGCTCTGCTGAGCTCAACGCTTGTGCAGATGCACATGTGCGACGAAGTCAACACACGTGCTTGTGGAGAGAAAGAAAGGGACTCCCAGGCGTGTGGAGCGACGGGGAGAAAGAGCGGGCGCTGAGGAACACAGTTTCAAACAGACTGTCTCCACACAAACAGGCACCTGTCTGCAGGTATCCTAGATCTTGATTCTTGAACTTGAGGAAACACGCGTCTGAGCAAAACTCCCAAACGCTTCCAGGAAAGACACAGGCTCTCCCACAAGCACACAAGTGTTTGCCCTCAGCTATAGATCAGGGACAAGCCTGTGAAGAGCAACCAAAGAGCTCGTCCGTCTTTCCCTCAATAGATGGGAGTAGGCGCGCTTGCGGATGTGTGCGTGTGTGTGGCCACGCGTTTGCTTAGGCATCAGTGTGTGAAAAGGTAGGTGCTTTTCTCTAGCTGCGTGTGCGTGCACGTGGTGCTGGGTGCACATCCCTGGGTGCTCGTGGAAAGGTTTCTGCATGGTTTTCGCTGAGGAATCGTGTGTGTGCACATGGACAAAGAGAAGGCGCAGCAACCAGGTTCCAGCGCCGAAGAAGGCAAAAGGCGAGGTTTCCGGCGCTATCTCCTTCTCTCCCCAGAGCTAGTCGCGCAAAGCAAGCCGCTAAGCCGGCGACCGGCAAGAGAGCTACAACGAAGCATGCCGAACGGAGAAAATAGCAGCAGCTCATCTGTTCACACCTTGTTTCTGCCATGTGCTTGAACGCCAAGACGTTCGCGCTTCTGTGAGATGAAAGACGTCCTTCTGCATATGTGGTTGCTCACACCGGTGCACTTGTTAGTGTATCCATTCAGTCCTGGGCTGCGGGGCATTCAGAAGTGGCTCTGTGGAGACGTCTGCATAGAGGCAGCTGTCAGAACACGCACACTCGATTGTTCACCAAAACATATGCAGACGCGTCCTTAGCCTGTAGATTTGGATGCACAGAGTTCCCTGTGTTCGCAAGAGACAAGGGAATCGCGTCTGTGCGCACAGAAGCAATAGCGGACCGTTTCCCTCGGAGTGAACGCGAAAGAGCCGTCTATATACTCGCAGACACGCGAACGTGCCTCAATGCGGTCACAGAGGCAGCAGCTTTTGCACAGATGCTCCTGGTGATTCTGGCACTTTCCAGGCACACTCCTGAAAGTCGCGCACACTGCTGTTCACTCGCTAAACGACCTCTTGGGAAACACGTCTCCGGTCGACGGACCGCTCAGATTGCTTCTCGTGTAACTGTGAACTGTGTCAGCGCAGGGAATCCGTCTCTGTTGAGCAGATGTCAATCCTGCCTCGCTTTTGCTTTGTTGCCTCTACCAAGATGATTTCCCGTTTCTCTCTTCACTGGAGCAGGCAGACACAGCCAACGCACATCAAGTGTCAAGAGACACGCTCTGCTGAGCTCAACGCTTGTGCAGATGCACATGTGCGACGAAGTCAACACACGTGCTTGTGGAGAGAAAGAAAGGGACTCCCAGGCGTGTGGAGCGACGGGGAGAAAGAGCGGGCGCTGAGGAACACAGTTTCAAACAGACTGTCTCCACACAAACAGGCACCTGTCTGCAGGTATCCTAGATCTTGATTCTTGAACTTGAGGAAACACGCGTCTGAGCAAAACTCCCAAACGCTTCCAGGAAAGACACAGGCTCTCCCACAAGCACACAAGTGTTTGCCCTCAGCTATAGATCAGGGACAAGCCTGTGAAGAGCAACCAAAGAGCTCGTCCGTCTTTCCCTCAATAGATGGGAGTAGGCGCGCTTGCGGATGTGTGCGTGTGTGTGGCCACGCGTTTGCTTAGGCATCAGTGTGTGAAAAGGTAGGTGCTTTTCTCTAGCTGCGTGTGCGTGCACGTGGTGCTGGGTGCACATCCCTGGGTGCTCGTGGAAAGGTTTCTGCATGGTTTTCGCTGAGGAATCGTGTGTGTGCACATGGACAAAGAGAAGGCGCAGCAACCAGGTTCCAGCGCCGAAGAAGGCAAAAGGCGAGGTTTCCGGCGCTATCTCCTTCTCTCCCCAGAGCTAGTCGCGCAAAGCAAGCCGCTAAGCCGGCGACCGGCAAGAGAGCTACAACGAAGCATGCCGAACGGAGAAAATAGCAGCAGCTCATCTGTTCACACCTTGTTTCTGCCATGTGCTTGAACGCCAAGACGTTCGCGCTTCTGTGAGATGAAAGACGTCCTTCTGCATATGTGGTTGCTCACACCGGTGCACTTGTTAGTGTATCCATTCAGTCCTGGGCTGCGGGGCATTCAGAAGTGGCTCTGTGGAGACGTCTGCATAGAGGCAGCTGTCAGAACACGCACACTCGATTGTTCACCAAAACATATGCAGACGCGTCCTTAGCCTGTAGATTTGGATGCACAGAGTTCCCTGTGTTCGCAAGAGACAAGGGAATCGCGTCTGTGCGCACAGAAGCAATAGCGGACCGTTTCCCTCGGAGTGAACGCGAAAGAGCCGTCTATATACTCGCAGACACGCGAACGTGCCTCAATGCGGTCACAGAGGCAGCAGCTTTTGCACAGATGCTCCTGGTGATTCTGGCACTTTCCAGGCACACTCCTGAAAGTCGCGCACACTGCTGTTCACTCGCTAAACGACCTCTTGGGAAACACGTCTCCGGTCGACGGACCGCTCAGATTGCTTCTCGTGTAACTGTGAACTGTGTCAGCGCAGGGAATCCGTCTCTGTTGAGCAGATGTCAATCCTGCCTCGCTTTTGCTTTGTTGCCTCTACCAAGATGATTTC
Organism: Patagioenas fasciata; assembly: GCF_037038585.1. Classification (NCBI taxonomy): domain Eukaryota; kingdom Metazoa; phylum Chordata; class Aves; order Columbiformes; family Columbidae; genus Patagioenas; species Patagioenas fasciata. The sequence continues at coordinate 138,676 of NW_027288807.1, forward strand.
CCGTTTCTCTCTTCACTGGAGCAGGCAGACACAGCCAACGCACATCAAGTGTCAAGAGACACGCTCTGCTGAGCTCAACGCTTGTGCAGATGCACATGTGCGACGAAGTCAACACACGTGCTTGTGGAGAGAAAGAAAGGGACTCCCAGGCGTGTGGAGCGACGGGGAGAAAGAGCGGGCGCTGAGGAACACAGTTTCAAACAGACTGTCTCCACACAAACAGGCACCTGTCTGCAGGTATCCTAGATCTTGATTCTTGAACTTGAGGAAACACGCGTCTGAGCAAAACTCCCAAACGCTTCCAGGAAAGACACAGGCTCTCCCACAAGCACACAAGTGTTTGCCCTCAGCTATAGATCAGGGACAAGCCTGTGAAGAGCAACCAAAGAGCTCGTCCGTCTTTCCCTCAATAGATGGGAGTAGGCGCGCTTGCGGATGTGTGCGTGTGTGTGGCCACGCGTTTGCTTAGGCTTCAGTGTGTGAAAAGGTAGGTGCTTTTCTCTAGCTGCGTGTGCGTGCACGTGGTGCTGGGTGCACATCCCTGGGTGCTCGTGGAAAGGTTTCTGCATGGTTTTCGCTGAGGAATCGTGTGTGTGCACATGGACAAAGAGAAGGCGCAGCAACCAGGTTCCAGCGCCGAAGAAGGCAAAAGGCGAGGTTTCCGGCGCTATCTCCTTCTCTCCCCAGAGCTAGTCGCGCAAAGCAAGCCGCTAAGCCGGCGACCGGCAAGAGAGCTACAACGAAGCATGCCGAACGGAGAAAATAGCAGCAGCTCATCTGTTCACACCTTGTTTCTGCCATGTGCTTGAACGCCAAGACGTTCGCGCTTCTGTGAGATGAAAGACGTCCTTCTGCATATGTGGTTGCTCACACCGGTGCACTTGTTAGTGTATCCATTCAGTCCTGGGCTGCGGGGCATTCAGAAGTGGCTCTGTGGAGACGTCTGCATAGAGGCAGCTGTCAGAACACGCACACTCGATTGTTCACCAAAACATATGCAGACGCGTCCTTAGCCTGTAGATTTGGATGCACAGAGTTCCCTGTGTTCGCAAGAGACAAGGGAATCGCGTCTGTGCGCACAGAAGCAATAGCGGACCGTTTCCCTCGGAGTGAACGCGAAAGAGCCGTCTATATACTCGCAGACACGCGAACGTGCCTCAATGCGGTCACAGAGGCAGCAGCTTTTGCACAGATGCTCCTGGTGATTCTGGCACTTTCCAGGCACACTCCTGAAAGTCGCGCACACTGCTGTTCACTCGCTAAACGACCTCTTGGGAAACACGTCTCCGGTCGACGGACCGCTCAGATTGCTTCTCGTGTAACTGTGAACTGTGTCAGCGCAGGGAATCCGTCTCTGTTGAGCAGATGTCAATCCTGCCTCGCTTTTGCTTTGTTGCCTCTACCAAGATGATTTCCCGTTTCTCTCTTCACTGGAGCAGGCAGACACAGCCAACGCACATCAAGTGTCAAGAGACACGCTCTGCTGAGCTCAACGCTTGTGCAGATGCACATGTGCGACGAAGTCAACACACGTGCTTGTGGAGAGAAAGAAAGGGACTCCCAGGCGTGTGGAGCGACGGGGAGAAAGAGCGGGCGCTGAGGAACACAGTTTCAAACAGACTGTCTCCACACAAACAGGCACCTGTCTGCAGGTATCCTAGATCTTGATTCTTGAACTTGAGGAAACACGCGTCTGAGCAAAACTCCCAAACGCTTCCAGGAAAGACACAGGCTCTCCCACAAGCACACAAGTGTTTGCCCTCAGCTATAGATCAGGGACAAGCCTGTGAAGAGCAACCAAAGAGCTCGTCCGTCTTTCCCTCAATAGATGGGAGTAGGCGCGCTTGCGGATGTGTGCGTGTGTGTGGCCACGCGTTTGCTTAGGCATCAGTGTGTGAAAAGGTAGGTGCTTTTCTCTAGCTGCGTGTGCGTGCACGTGGTGCTGGGTGCACATCCCTGGGTGCTCGTGGAAAGGTTTCTGCATGGTTTTCGCTGAGGAATCGTGTGTGTGCACATGGACAAAGAGAAGGCGCAGCAACCAGGTTCCAGCGCCGAAGAAGGCAAAAGGCGAGGTTTCCGGCGCTATCTCCTTCTCTCCCCAGAGCTAGTCGCGCAAAGCAAGCCGCTAAGCCGGCGACCGGCAAGAGAGCTACAACGAAGCATGCCGAACGGAGAAAATAGCAGCAGCTCATCTGTTCACACCTTGTTTCTGCCATGTGCTTGAACGCCAAGACGTTCGCGCTTCTGTGAGATGAAAGACGTCCTTCTGCATATGTGGTTGCTCACACCGGTGCACTTGTTAGTGTATCCATTCAGTCCTGGGCTGCGGGGCATTCAGAAGTGGCTCTGTGGAGACGTCTGCATAGAGGCAGCTGTCAGAACACGCACACTCGATTGTTCACCAAAACATATGCAGACGCGTCCTTAGCCTGTAGATTTGGATGCACAGAGTTCCCTGTGTTCGCAAGAGACAAGGGAATCGCGTCTGTGCGCACAGAAGCAATAGCGGACCGTTTCCCTCGGAGTGAACGCGAAAGAGCCGTCTATATACTCGCAGACACGCGAACGTGCCTCAATGCGGTCACAGAGGCAGCAGCTTTTGCACAGATGCTCCTGGTGATTCTGGCACTTTCCAGGCACACTCCTGAAAGTCGCGCACACTGCTGTTCACTCGCTAAACGACCTCTTGGGAAACACGTCTCCGGTCGACGGACCGCTCAGATTGCTTCTCGTGTAACTGTGAACTGTGTCAGCGCAGGGAATCCGTCTCTGTTGAGCAGATGTCAATCCTGCCTCGCTTTTGCTTTGTTGCCTCTACCAAGATGATTTCCCGTTTCTCTCTTCACTGGAGCAGGCAGACACAGCCAACGCACATCAAGTGTCAAGAGACACGCTCTGCTGAGCTCAACGCTTGTGCAGATGCACATGTGCGACGAAGTCAACACACGTGCTTGTGGAGAGAAAGAAAGGGACTCCCAGGCGTGTGGAGCGACGGGGAGAAAGAGCGGGCGCTGAGGAACACAGTTTCAAACAGACTGTCTCCACACAAACAGGCACCTGTCTGCAGGTATCCTAGATCTTGATTCTTGAACTTGAGGAAACACGCGTCTGAGCAAAACTCCCAAACGCTTCCAGGAAAGACACAGGCTCTCCCACAAGCACACAAGTGTTTGCCCTCAGCTATAGATCAGGGACAAGCCTGTGAAGAGCAACCAAAGAGCTCGTCCGTCTTTCCCTCAATAGATGGGAGTAGGCGCGCTTGCGGATGTGTGCGTGTGTGTGGCCACGCGTTTGCTTAGGCATCAGTGTGTGAAAAGGTAGGTGCTTTTCTCTAGCTGCGTGTGCGTGCACGTGGTGCTGGGTGCACATCCCTGGGTGCTCGTGGAAAGGTTTCTGCATGGTTTTCGCTGAGGAATCGTGTGTGTGCACATGGACAAAGAGAAGGCGCAGCAACCAGGTTCCAGCGCCGAAGAAGGCAAAAGGCGAGGTTTCCGGCGCTATCTCCTTCTCTCCCCAGAGCTAGTCGCGCAAAGCAAGCCGCTAAGCCGGCGACCGGCAAGAGAGCTACAACGAAGCATGCCGAACGGAGAAAATAGCAGCAGCTCATCTGTTCACACCTTGTTTCTGCCATGTGCTTGAACGCCAAGACGTTCGCGCTTCTGTGAGATGAAAGACGTCCTTCTGCATATGTGGTTGCTCACACCGGTGCACTTGTTAGTGTATCCATTCAGTCCTGGGCTGCGGGGCATTCAGAAGTGGCTCTGTGGAGACGTCTGCATAGAGGCAGCTGTCAGAACACGCACACTCGATTGTTCACCAAAACATATGCAGACGCGTCCTTAGCCTGTAGATTTGGATGCACAGAGTTCCCTGTGTTCGCAAGAGACAAGGGAATCGCGTCTGTGCGCACAGAAGCAATAGCGGACCGTTTCCCTCGGAGTGAACGCGAAAGAGCCGTCTATATACTCGCAGACACGCGAACGTGCCTCAATGCGGTCACAGAGGCAGCAGCTTTTGCACAGATGCTCCTGGTGATTCTGGCACTTTCCAGGCACACTCCTGAAAGTCGCGCACACTGCTGTTCACTCGCTAAACGACCTCTTGGGAAACACGTCTCCGGTCGACGGACCGCTCAGATTGCTTCTCGTGTAACTGTGAACTGTGTCAGCGCAGGGAATCCGTCTCTGTTGAGCAGATGTCAATCCTGCCTCGCTTTTGCTTTGTTGCCTCTACCAAGATGATTTCCCGTTTCTCTCTTCACTGGAGCAGGCAGACACAGCCAACGCACATCAAGTGTCAAGAGACACGCTCTGCTGAGCTCAACGCTTGTGCAGATGCACATGTGCGACGAAGTCAACACACGTGCTTGTGGAGAGAAAGAAAGGGACTCCCAGGCGTGTGGAGCGACGGGGAGAAAGAGCGGGCGCTGAGGAACACAGTTTCAAACAGACTGTCTCCACACAAACAGGCACCTGTCTGCAGGTATCCTAGATCTTGATTCTTGAACTTGAGGAAACACGCGTCTGAGCAAAACTCCCAAACGCTTCCAGGAAAGACACAGGCTCTCCCACAAGCACACAAGTGTTTGCCCTCAGCTATAGATCAGGGACAAGCCTGTGAAGAGCAACCAAAGAGCTCGTCCGTCTTTCCCTCAATAGATGGGAGTAGGCGCGCTTGCGGATGTGTGCGTGTGTGTGGCCACGCGTTTGCTTAGGCATCAGTGTGTGAAAAGGTAGGTGCTTTTCTCTAGCTGCGTGTGCGTGCACGTGGTGCTGGGTGCACATCCCTGGGTGCTCGTGGAAAGGTTTCTGCATGGTTTTCGCTGAGGAATCGTGTGTGTGCACATGGACAAAGAGAAGGCGCAGCAACCAGGTTCCAGCGCCGAAGAAGGCAAAAGGCGAGGTTTCCGGCGCTATCTCCTTCTCTCCCCAGAGCTAGTCGCGCAAAGCAAGCCGCTAAGCCGGCGACCGGCAAGAGAGCTACAACGAAGCATGCCGAACGGAGAAAATAGCAGCAGCTCATCTGTTCACACCTTGTTTCTGCCATGTGCTTGAACGCCAAGACGTTCGCGCTTCTGTGAGATGAAAGACGTCCTTCTGCATATGTGGTTGCTCACACCGGTGCACTTGTTAGTGTATCCATTCAGTCCTGGGCTGCGGGGCATTCAGAAGTGGCTCTGTGGAGACGTCTGCATAGAGGCAGCTGTCAGAACACGCACACTCGATTGTTCACCAAAACATATGCAGACGCGTCCTTAGCCTGTAGATTTGGATGCACAGAGTTCCCTGTGTTCGCAAGAGACAAGGGAATCGCGTCTGTGCGCACAGAAGCAATAGCGGACCGTTTCCCTCGGAGTGAACGCGAAAGAGCCGTCTATATACTCGCAGACACGCGAACGTGCCTCAATGCGGTCACAGAGGCAGCAGCTTTTGCACAGATGCTCCTGGTGATTCTGGCACTTTCCAGGCACACTCCTGAAAGTCGCGCACACTGCTGTTCACTCGCTAAACGACCTCTTGGGAAACACGTCTCCGGTCGACGGACCGCTCAGATTGCTTCTCGTGTAACTGTGAACTGTGTCAGCGCAGGGAATCCGTCTCTGTTGAGCAGATGTCAATCCTGCCTCGCTTTTGCTTTGTTGCCTCTACCAAGATGATTTCCCGTTTCTCTCTTCACTGGAGCAGGCAGACACAGCCAACGCACATCAAGTGTCAAGAGACACGCTCTGCTGAGCTCAACGCTTGTGCAGATGCACATGTGCGACGAAGTCAACACACGTGCTTGTGGAGAGAAAGAAAGGGACTCCCAGGCGTGTGGAGCGACGGGGAGAAAGAGCGGGCGCTGAGGAACACAGTTTCAAACAGACTGTCTCCACACAAACAGGCACCTGTCTGCAGGTATCCTAGATCTTGATTCTTGAACTTGAGGAAACACGCGTCTGAGCAAAACTCCCAAACGCTTCCAGGAAAGACACAGGCTCTCCCACAAGCACACAAGTGTTTGCCCTCAGCTATAGATCAGGGACAAGCCTGTGAAGAGCAACCAAAGAGCTCGTCCGTCTTTCCCTCAATAGATGGGAGTAGGCGCGCTTGCGGATGTGTGCGTGTGTGTGGCCACGCGTTTGCTTAGGCATCAGTGTGTGAAAAGGTAGGTGCTTTTCTCTAGCTGCGTGTGCGTGCACGTGGTGCTGGGTGCACATCCCTGGGTGCTCGTGGAAAGGTTTCTGCATGGTTTTCGCTGAGGAATCGTGTGTGTGCACATGGACAAAGAGAAGGCGCAGCAACCAGGTTCCAGCGCCGAAGAAGGCAAAAGGCGAGGTTTCCGGCGCTATCTCCTTCTCTCCCCAGAGCTAGTCGCGCAAAGCAAGCCGCTAAGCCGGCGACCGGCAAGAGAGCTACAACGAAGCATGCCGAACGGAGAAAATAGCAGCAGCTCATCTGTTCACACCTTGTTTCTGCCATGTGCTTGAACGCCAAGACGTTCGCGCTTCTGTGAGATGAAAGACGTCCTTCTGCATATGTGGTTGCTCACACCGGTGCACTTGTTAGTGTATCCATTCAGTCCTGGGCTGCGGGGCATTCAGAAGTGGCTCTGTGGAGACGTCTGCATAGAGGCAGCTGTCAGAACACGCACACTCGATTGTTCACCAAAACATATGCAGACGCGTCCTTAGCCTGTAGATTTGGATGCACAGAGTTCCCTGTGTTCGCAAGAGACAAGGGAATCGCGTCTGTGCGCACAGAAGCAATAGCGGACCGTTTCCCTCGGAGTGAACGCGAAAGAGCCGTCTATATACTCGCAGACACGCGAACGTGCCTCAATGCGGTCACAGAGGCAGCAGCTTTTGCACAGATGCTCCTGGTGATTCTGGCACTTTCCAGGCACACTCCTGAAAGTCGCGCACACTGCTGTTCACTCGCTAAACGACCTCTTGGGAAACACGTCTCCGGTCGACGGACCGCTCAGATTGCTTCTCGTGTAACTGTGAACTGTGTCAGCGCAGGGAATCCGTCTCTGTTGAGCAGATGTCAATCCTGCCTCGCTTTTGCTTTGTTGCCTCTACCAAGATGATTTCCCGTTTCTCTCTTCACTGGAGCAGGCAGACACAGCCAACGCACATCAAGTGTCAAGAGACACGCTCTGCTGAGCTCAACGCTTGTGCAGATGCACATGTGCGACGAAGTCAACACACGTGCTTGTGGAGAGAAAGAAAGGGACTCCCAGGCGTGTGGAGCGACGGGGAGAAAGAGCGGGCGCTGAGGAACACAGTTTCAAACAGACTGTCTCCACACAAACAGGCACCTGTCTGCAGGTATCCTAGATCTTGATTCTTGAACTTGAGGAAACACGCGTCTGAGCAAAACTCCCAAACGCTTCCAGGAAAGACACAGGCTCTCCCACAAGCACACAAGTGTTTGCCCTCAGCTATAGATCAGGGACAAGCCTGTGAAGAGCAACCAAAGAGCTCGTCCGTCTTTCCCTCAATAGATGGGAGTAGGCGCGCTTGCGGATGTGTGCGTGTGTGTGGCCACGCGTTTGCTTAGGCATCAGTGTGTGAAAAGGTAGGTGCTTTTCTCTAGCTGCGTGTGCGTGCACGTGGTGCTGGGTGCACATCCCTGGGTGCTCGTGGAAAGGTTTCTGCATGGTTTTCGCTGAGGAATCGTGTGTGTGCACATGGACAAAGAGAAGGCGCAGCAACCAGGTTCCAGCGCCGAAGAAGGCAAAAGGCGAGGTTTCCGGCGCTATCTCCTTCTCTCCCCAGAGCTAGTCGCGCAAAGCAAGCCGCTAAGCCGGCGACCGGCAAGAGAGCTACAACGAAGCATGCCGAACGGAGAAAATAGCAGCAGCTCATCTGTTCACACCTTGTTTCTGCCATGTGCTTGAACGCCAAGACGTTCGCGCTTCTGTGAGATGAAAGACGTCCTTCTGCATATGTGGTTGCTCACACCGGTGCACTTGTTAGTGTATCCATTCAGTCCTGGGCTGCGGGGCATTCAGAAGTGGCTCTGTGGAGACGTCTGCATAGAGGCAGCTGTCAGAACACGCACACTCGATTGTTCACCAAAACATATGCAGACGCGTCCTTAGCCTGTAGATTTGGATGCACAGAGTTCCCTGTGTTCGCAAGAGACAAGGGAATCGCGTCTGTGCGCACAGAAGCAATAGCGGACCGTTTCCCTCGGAGTGAACGCGAAAGAGCCGTCTATATACTCGCAGACACGCGAACGTGCCTCAATGCGGTCACAGAGGCAGCAGCTTTTGCACAGATGCTCCTGGTGATTCTGGCACTTTCCAGGCACACTCCTGAAAGTCGCGCACACTGCTGTTCACTCGCTAAACGACCTCTTGGGAAACACGTCTCCGGTCGACGGACCGCTCAGATTGCTTCTCGTGTAACTGTGAACTGTGTCAGCGCAGGGAATCCGTCTCTGTTGAGCAGATGTCAATCCTGCCTCGCTTTTGCTTTGTTGCCTCTACCAAGATGATTTCCCGTTTCTCTCTTCACTGGAGCAGGCAGACACAGCCAACGCACATCAAGTGTCAAGAGACACGCTCTGCTGAGCTCAACGCTTGTGCAGATGCACATGTGCGACGAAGTCAACACACGTGCTTGTGGAGAGAAAGAAAGGGACTCCCAGGCGTGTGGAGCGACGGGGAGAAAGAGCGGGCGCTGAGGAACACAGTTTCAAACAGACTGTCTCCACACAAACAGGCACCTGTCTGCAGGTATCCTAGATCTTGATTCTTGAACTTGAGGAAACACGCGTCTGAGCAAAACTCCCAAACGCTTCCAGGAAAGACACAGGCTCTCCCACAAGCACACAAGTGTTTGCCCTCAGCTATAGATCAGGGACAAGCCTGTGAAGAGCAACCAAAGAGCTCGTCCGTCTTTCCCTCAATAGATGGGAGTAGGCGCGCTTGCGGATGTGTGCGTGTGTGTGGCCACGCGTTTGCTTAGGCATCAGTGTGTGAAAAGGTAGGTGCTTTTCTCTAGCTGCGTGTGCGTGCACGTGGTGCTGGGTGCACATCCCTGGGTGCTCGTGGAAAGGTTTCTGCATGGTTTTCGCTGAGGAATCGTGTGTGTGCACATGGACAAAGAGAAGGCGCAGCAACCAGGTTCCAGCGCCGAAGAAGGCAAAAGGCGAGGTTTCCGGCGCTATCTCCTTCTCTCCCCAGAGCTAGTCGCGCAAAGCAAGCCGCTAAGCCGGCGACCGGCAAGAGAGCTACAACGAAGCATGCCGAACGGAGAAAATAGCAGCAGCTCATCTGTTCACACCTTGTTTCTGCCATGTGCTTGAACGCCAAGACGTTCGCGCTTCTGTGAGATGAAAGACGTCCTTCTGCATATGTGGTTGCTCACACCGGTGCACTTGTTAGTGTATCCATTCAGTCCTGGGCTGCGGGGCATTCAGAAGTGGCTCTGTGGAGACGTCTGCATAGAGGCAGCTGTCAGAACACGCACACTCGATTGTTCACCAAAACATATGCAGACGCGTCCTTAGCCTGTAGATTTGGATGCACAGAGTTCCCTGTGTTCGCAAGAGACAAGGGAATCGCGTCTGTGCGCACAGAAGCAATAGCGGACCGTTTCCCTCGGAGTGAACGCGAAAGAGCCGTCTATATACTCGCAGACACGCGAACGTGCCTCAATGCGGTCACAGAGGCAGCAGCTTTTGCACAGATGCTCCTGGTGATTCTGGCACTTTCCAGGCACACTCCTGAAAGTCGCGCACACTGCTGTTCACTCGCTAAACGACCTCTTGGGAAACACGTCTCCGGTCGACGGACCGCTCAGATTGCTTCTCGTGTAACTGTGAACTGTGTCAGCGCAGGGAATCCGTCTCTGTTGAGCAGATGTCAATCCTGCCTCGCTTTTGCTTTGTTGCCTCTACCAAGATGATTTCCCGTTTCTCTCTTCACTGGAGCAGGCAGACACAGCCAACGCACATCAAGTGTCAAGAGACACGCTCTGCTGAGCTCAACGCTTGTGCAGATGCACATGTGCGACGAAGTCAACACACGTGCTTGTGGAGAGAAAGAAAGGGACTCCCAGGCGTGTGGAGCGACGGGGAGAAAGAGCGGGCGCTGAGGAACACAGTTTCAAACAGACTGTCTCCACACAAACAGGCACCTGTCTGCAGGTATCCTAGATCTTGATTCTTGAACTTGAGGAAACACGCGTCTGAGCAAAACTCCCAAACGCTTCCAGGAAAGACACAGGCTCTCCCACAAGCACACAAGTGTTTGCCCTCAGCTATAGATCAGGGACAAGCCTGTGAAGAGCAACCAAAGAGCTCGTCCGTCTTTCCCTCAATAGATGGGAGTAGGCGCGCTTGCGGATGTGTGCGTGTGTGTGGCCACGCGTTTGCTTAGGCATCAGTGTGTGAAAAGGTAGGTGCTTTTCTCTAGCTGCGTGTGCGTGCACGTGGTGCTGGGTGCACATCCCTGGGTGCTCGTGGAAAGGTTTCTGCATGGTTTTCGCTGAGGAATCGTGTGTGTGCACATGGACAAAGAGAAGGCGCAGCAACCAGGTTCCAGCGCCGAAGAAGGCAAAAGGCGAGGTTTCCGGCGCTATCTCCTTCTCTCCCCAGAGCTAGTCGCGCAAAGCAAGCCGCTAAGCCGGCGACCGGCAAGAGAGCTACAACGAAGCATGCCGAACGGAGAAAATAGCAGCAGCTCATCTGTTCACACCTTGTTTCTGCCATGTGCTTGAACGCCAAGACGTTCGCGCTTCTGTGAGATGAAAGACGTCCTTCTGCATATGTGGTTGCTCACACCGGTGCACTTGTTAGTGTATCCATTCAGTCCTGGGCTGCGGGGCATTCAGAAGTGGCTCTGTGGAGACGTCTGCATAGAGGCAGCTGTCAGAACACGCACACTCGATTGTTCACCAAAACATATGCAGACGCGTCCTTAGCCTGTAGATTTGGATGCACAGAGTTCCCTGTGTTCGCAAGAGACAAGGGAATCGCGTCTGTGCGCACAGAAGCAATAGCGGACCGTTTCCCTCGGAGTGAACGCGAAAGAGCCGTCTATATACTCGCAGACACGCGAACGTGCCTCAATGCGGTCACAGAGGCAGCAGCTTTTGCACAGATGCTCCTGGTGATTCTGGCACTTTCCAGGCACACTCCTGAAAGTCGCGCACACTGCTGTTCACTCGCTAAACGACCTCTTGGGAAACACGTCTCCGGTCGACGGACCGCTCAGATTGCTTCTCGTGTAACTGTGAACTGTGTCAGCGCAGGGAATCCGTCTCTGTTGAGCAGATGTCAATCCTGCCTCGCTTTTGCTTTGTTGCCTCTACCAAGATGATTTCCCGTTTCTCTCTTCACTGGAGCAGGCAGACACAGCCAACGCACATCAAGTGTCAAGAGACACGCTCTGCTGAGCTCAACGCTTGTGCAGATGCACATGTGCGACGAAGTCAACACACGTGCTTGTGGAGAGAAAGAAAGGGACTCCCAGGCGTGTGGAGCGACGGGGAGAAAGAGCGGGCGCTGAGGAACACAGTTTCAAACAGACTGTCTCCACACAAACAGGCACCTGTCTGCAGGTATCCTAGATCTTGATTCTTGAACTTGAGGAAACACGCGTCTGAGCAAAACTCCCAAACGCTTCCAGGAAAGACACAGGCTCTCCCACAAGCACACAAGTGTTTGCCCTCAGCTATAGATCAGGGACAAGCCTGTGAAGAGATGCCCTGCTATTCTTTCGCCTTATGGCATCATGTGTTTCGTTCCTCTTGGAGATCGATTGTTAAACGTCTTTCCTCGGGCGACTGTGAAGCATTTGCCAGCGGAGGAGAAGTAGCACGGAGCAGCATTCAGTACTGCCTACGAGTGTCTTTGCTACCCTACTAGCGGAGCTCCAAGAACAGGCACACATCTTCAGGTACCTTCCAAATGTGGATTCCCCTGCAGCCCCGTAGGCGGGCGTGCAGTACGCCAACCGTCAACGGACGTTTTTCCCCTCAAGCCTGTCAGGACGTTGCTCGTCCGTCTTTCCCTCAATAGATGGGAGTAGGCGCGCTTGCGGATGTGTGCGTGTGTGTGGCCACGCGTTTGCTTAGGCATCAGTGTGTGAAAAGGTAGGTGCTTTTCTCTAGCTGCGTGTGCGTGCACGTGGTGCTGGGTGCACATCCCTGGGTGCTCGTGGAAAGGTTTCTGCATGGTTTTCGCTGAGGAATCGTGTGTGTGCACATGGACAAAGAGAAGGCGCAGCAACCAGGTTCCAGCGCCGAAGAAGGCAAAAGGCGAGGTTTCCGGCGCTATCTCCTTCTCTCCCCAGAGCTAGTCGCGCAAAGCAAGCCGCTAAGCCGGCGACCGGCAAGAGAGCTACAACGAAGCATGCCGAACGGAGAAAATAGCAGCAGCTCATCTGTTCACACCTTGTTTCTGCCATGTGCTTGAACGCCAAGACGTTCGCGCTTCTGTGAGATGAAAGACGTCCTTCTGCATATGTGGTTGCTCACACCGGTGCACTTGTTAGTGTATCCATTCAGTCCTGGGCTGCGGGGCATTCAGAAGTGGCTCTGTGGAGACGTCTGCATAGAGGCAGCTGTCAGAACACGCACACTCGATTGTTCACCAAAACATATGCAGACGCGTCCTTAGCCTGTAGATTTGGATGCACAGAGTTCCCTGTGTTCGCAAGAGACAAGGGAATCGCGTCTGTGCGCACAGAAGCAATAGCGGACCGTTTCCCTCGGAGTGAACGCGAAAGAGCCGTCTATATACTCGCAGACACGCGAACGTGCCTCAATGCGGTCACAGAGGCAGCAGCTTTTGCACAGATGCTCCTGGTGATTCTGGCACTTTCCAGGCACACTCCTGAAAGTCGCGCACACTGCTGTTCACTCGCTAAACGACCTCTTGGGAAACACGTCTCCGGTCGACGGACCGCTCAGATTGCTTCTCGTGTAACTGTGAACTGTGTCAGCGCAGGGAATCCGTCTCTGTTGAGCAGATGTCAATCCTGCCTCGCTTTTGCTTTGTTGCCTCTACCAAGATGATTTCCCGTTTCTCTCTTCACTGGAGCAGGCAGACACAGCCAACGCACATCAAGTGTCAAGAGACACGCTCTGCTGAGCTCAACGCTTGTGCAGATGCACATGTGCGACGAAGTCAACACACGTGCTTGTGGAGAGAAAGAAAGGGACTCCCAGGCGTGTGGAGCGACGGGGAGAAAGAGCGGGCGCTGAGGAACACAGTTTCAAACAGACTGTCTCCACACAAACAGGCACCTGTCTGCAGGTATCCTAGATCTTGATTCTTGAACTTGAGGAAACACGCGTCTGAGCAAAACTCCCAAACGCTTCCAGGAAAGACACAGGCTCTCCCACAAGCACACAAGTGTTTGCCCTCAGCTATAGATCAGGGACAAGCCTGTGAAGAGATGCCCTGCTATTCTTTCGCCTTATGGCATCATGTGTTTCGTTCCTCTTGGAGATCGATTGTTAAACGTCTTTCCTCGGGCGACTGTGAAGCATTTGCCAGCGGAGGAGAAGTAGCACGGAGCAGCATTCAGTACTGCCTACGAGTGTCTTTGCTACCCTACTAGCGGAGCTCCAAGAACAGGCACACATCTTCAGGTACCTTCCAAATGTGGATTCCCCTGCAGCCCCGTAGGCGGGCGTGCAGTACGCCAACCGTCAACGGACGTTTTTCCCCTCAAGCCTGTCAGGACGTTGCTCGTCCGTCTTTCCCTCAATAGATGGGAGTAGGCGCGCTTGCGGATGTGTGCGTGTGTGTGGCCACGCGTTTGCTTAGGCATCAGTGTGTGAAAAGGTAGGTGCTTTTCTCTAGCTGCGTGTGCGTGCACGTGGTGCTGGGTGCACATCCCTGGGTGCTCGTGGAAAGGTTTCTGCATGGTTTTCGCTGAGGAATCGTGTGTGTGCACATGGACAAAGAGAAGGCGCAGCAACCAGGTTCCAGCGCCGAAGAAGGCAAAAGGCGAGGTTTCCGGCGCTATCTCCTTCTCTCCCCAGAGCTAGTCGCGCAAAGCAAGCCGCTAAGCCGGCGACCGGCAAGAGAGCTACAACGAAGCATGCCGAACGGAGAAAATAGCAGCAGCTCATCTGTTCACACCTTGTTTCTGCCATGTGCTTGAACGCCAAGACGTTCGCGCTTCTGTGAGATGAAAGACGTCCTTCTGCATATGTGGTTGCTCACACCGGTGCACTTGTTAGTGTATCCATTCAGTCCTGGGCTGCGGGGCATTCAGAAGTGGCTCTGTGGAGACGTCTGCATAGAGGCAGCTGTCAGAACACGCACACTCGATTGTTCACCAAAACATATGCAGACGCGTCCTTAGCCTGTAGATTTGGATGCACAGAGTTCCCTGTGTTCGCAAGAGACAAGGGAATCGCGTCTGTGCGCACAGAAGCAATAGCGGACCGTTTCCCTCGGAGTGAACGCGAAAGAGCCGTCTATATACTCGCAGACACGCGAACGTGCCTCAATGCGGTCACAGAGGCAGCAGCTTTTGCACAGATGCTCCTGGTGATTCTGGCACTTTCCAGGCACACTCCTGAAAGTCGCGCACACTGCTGTTCACTCGCTAAACGACCTCTTGGGAAACACGTCTCCGGTCGACGGACCGCTCAGATTGCTTCTCGTGTAACTGTGAACTGTGTCAGCGCAGGGAATCCGTCTCTGTTGAGCAGATGTCAATCCTGCCTCGCTTTTGCTTTGTTGCCTCTACCAAGATGATTTCCCGTTTCTCTCTTCACTGGAGCAGGCAGACACAGCCAACGCACATCAAGTGTCAAGAGACACGCTCTGCTGAGCTCAACGCTTGTGCAGATGCACATGTGCGACGAAGTCAACACACGTGCTTGTGGAGAGAAAGAAAGGGACTCCCAGGCGTGTGGAGCGACGGGGAGAAAGAGCGGGCGCTGAGGAACACAGTTTCAAACAGACTGTCTCCACACAAACAGGCACCTGTCTGCAGGTATCCTAGATCTTGATTCTTGAACTTGAGGAAACACGCGTCTGAGCAAAACTCCCAAACGCTTCCAGGAAAGACACAGGCTCTCCCACAAGCACACAAGTGTTTGCCCTCAGCTATAGATCAGGGACAAGCCTGTGAAGAGCAACCAAAGAGCTCGTCCGTCTTTCCCTCAATAGATGGGAGTAGGCGCGCTTGCGGATGTGTGCGTGTGTGTGGCCACGCGTTTGCTTAGGCATCAGTGTGTGAAAAGGTAGGTGCTTTTCTCTAGCTGCGTGTGCGTGCACGTGGTGCTGGGTGCACATCCCTGGGTGCTCGTGGAAAGGTTTCTGCATGGTTTTCGCTGAGGAATCGTGTGTGTGCACATGGACAAAGAGAAGGCGCAGCAACCAGGTTCCAGCGCCGAAGAAGGCAAAAGGCGAGGTTTCCGGCGCTATCTCCTTCTCTCCCCAGAGCTAGTCGCGCAAAGCAAGCCGCTAAGCCGGCGACCGGCAAGAGAGCTACAACGAAGCATGCCGAACGGAGAAAATAGCAGCAGCTCATCTGTTCACACCTTGTTTCTGCCATGTGCTTGAACGCCAAGACGTTCGCGCTTCTGTGAGATGAAAGACGTCCTTCTGCATATGTGGTTGCTCACACCGGTGCACTTGTTAGTGTATCCATTCAGTCCTGGGCTGCGGGGCATTCAGAAGTGGCTCTGTGGAGACGTCTGCATAGAGGCAGCTGTCAGAACACGCACACTCGATTGTTCACCAAAACATATGCAGACGCGTCCTTAGCCTGTAGATTTGGATGCACAGAGTTCCCTGTGTTCGCAAGAGACAAGGGAATCGCGTCTGTGCGCACAGAAGCAATAGCGGACCGTTTCCCTCGGAGTGAACGCGAAAGAGCCGTCTATATACTCGCAGACACGCGAACGTGCCTCAATGCGGTCACAGAGGCAGCAGCTTTTGCACAGATGCTCCTGGTGATTCTGGCACTTTCCAGGCACACTCCTGAAAGTCGCGCACACTGCTGTTCACTCGCTAAACGACCTCTTGGGAAACACGTCTCCGGTCGACGGACCGCTCAGATTGCTTCTCGTGTAACTGTGAACTGTGTCAGCGCAGGGAATCCGTCTCTGTTGAGCAGATGTCAATCCTGCCTCGCTTTTGCTTTGTTGCCTCTACCAAGATGATTTCCCGTTTCTCTCTTCACTGGAGCAGGCAGACACAGCCAACGCACATCAAGTGTCAAGAGACACGCTCTGCTGAGCTCAACGCTTGTGCAGATGCACATGTGCGACGAAGTCAACACACGTGCTTGTGGAGAGAAAGAAAGGGACTCCCAGGCGTGTGGAGCGACGGGGAGAAAGAGCGGGCGCTGAGGAACACAGTTTCAAACAGACTGTCTCCACACAAACAGGCACCTGTCTGCAGGTATCCTAGATCTTGATTCTTGAACTTGAGGAAACACGCGTCTGAGCAAAACTCCCAAACGCTTCCAGGAAAGACACAGGCTCTCCCACAAGCACACAAGTGTTTGCCCTCAGCTATAGATCAGGGACAAGCCTGTGAAGAGCAACCAAAGAGCTCGTCCGTCTTTCCCTCAATAGATGGGAGTAGGCGCGCTTGCGGATGTGTGCGTGTGTGTGGCCACGCGTTTGCTTAGGCATCAGTGTGTGAAAAGGTAGGTGCTTTTCTCTAGCTGCGTGTGCGTGCACGTGGTGCTGGGTGCACATCCCTGGGTGCTCGTGGAAAGGTTTCTGCATGGTTTTCGCTGAGGAATCGTGTGTGTGCACATGGACAAAGAGAAGGCGCAGCAACCAGGTTCCAGCGCCGAAGAAGGCAAAAGGCGAGGTTTCCGGCGCTATCTCCTTCTCTCCCCAGAGCTAGTCGCGCAAAGCAAGCCGCTAAGCCGGCGACCGGCAAGAGAGCTACAACGAAGCATGCCGAACGGAGAAAATAGCAGCAGCTCATCTGTTCACACCTTGTTTCTGCCATGTGCTTGAACGCCAAGACGTTCGCGCTTCTGTGAGATGAAAGACGTCCTTCTGCATATGTGGTTGCTCACACCGGTGCACTTGTTAGTGTATCCATTCAGTCCTGGGCTGCGGGGCATTCAGAAGTGGCTCTGTGGAGACGTCTGCATAGAGGCAGCTGTCAGAACACGCACACTCGATTGTTCACCAAAACATATGCAGACGCGTCCTTAGCCTGTAGATTTGGATGCACAGAGTTCCCTGTGTTCGCAAGAGACAAGGGAATCGCGTCTGTGCGCACAGAAGCAATAGCGGACCGTTTCCCTCGGAGTGAACGCGAAAGAGCCGTCTATATACTCGCAGACACGCGAACGTGCCTCAATGCGGTCACAGAGGCAGCAGCTTTTGCACAGATGCTCCTGGTGATTCTGGCACTTTCCAGGCACACTCCTGAAAGTCGCGCACACTGCTGTTCACTCGCTAAACGACCTCTTGGGAAACACGTCTCCGGTCGACGGACCGCTCAGATTGCTTCTCGTGTAACTGTGAACTGTGTCAGCGCAGGGAATCCGTCTCTGTTGAGCAGATGTCAATCCTGCCTCGCTTTTGCTTTGTTGCCTCTACCAAGATGATTTCCCGTTTCTCTCTTCACTGGAGCAGGCAGACACAGCCAACGCACATCAAGTGTCAAGAGACACGCTCTGCTGAGCTCAACGCTTGTGCAGATGCACATGTGCGACGAAGTCAACACACGTGCTTGTGGAGAGAAAGAAAGGGACTCCCAGGCGTGTGGAGCGACGGGGAGAAAGAGCGGGCGCTGAGGAACACAGTTTCAAACAGACTGTCTCCACACAAACAGGCACCTGTCTGCAGGTATCCTAGATCTTGATTCTTGAACTTGAGGAAACACGCGTCTGAGCAAAACTCCCAAACGCTTCCAGGAAAGACACAGGCTCTCCCACAAGCACACAAGTGTTTGCCCTCAGCTATAGATCAGGGACAAGCCTGTGAAGAGCAACCAAAGAGCTCGTCCGTCTTTCCCTCAATAGATGGGAGTAGGCGCGCTTGCGGATGTGTGCGTGTGTGTGGCCACGCGTTTGCTTAGGCTTCAGTGTGTGAAAAGGTAGGTGCTTTTCTCTAGCTGTGTGTGCGTGCACGTGGTGCTGGGTGCACATCCCTGGGTGCTCGTGGAAAGGTTTCTGCATGGTTTTCGCTGAGGAATCGTGTGTGTGCACATGGACAAAGAGAAGGCGCAGCAACCAGGTTCCAGCGCCGAAGAAGGCAAAAGGCGAGGTTTCCGGCGCTATCTCCTTCTCTCCCCAGAGCTAGTCGCGCAAAGCAAGCCGCTAAGCCGGCGACCGGCAAGAGAGCTACAACGAAGCATGCCGAACGGAGAAAATAGCAGCAGCTCATCTGTTCACACCTTGTTTCTGCCATGTGCTTGAACGCCAAGACGTTCGCGCTTCTGTGAGATGAAAGACGTCCTTCTGCATATGTGGTTGCTCACACCGGTGCACTTGTTAGTGTATCCATTCAGTCCTGGGCTGCGGGGCATTCAGAAGTGGCTCTGTGGAGACGTCTGCATAGAGGCAGCTGTCAGAACACGCACACTCGATTGTTCACCAAAACATATGCAGACGCGTCCTTAGCCTGTAGATTTGGATGCACAGAGTTCCCTGTGTTCGCAAGAGACAAGGGAATCGCGTCTGTGCGCACAGAAGCAATAGCGGACCGTTTCCCTCGGAGTGAACGCGAAAGAGCCGTCTATATACTCGCAGACACGCGAACGTGCCTCAATGCGGTCACAGAGGCAGCAGCTTTTGCACAGATGCTCCTGGTGATTCTGGCACTTTCCAGGCACACTCCTGAAAGTCGCGCACACTGCTGTTCACTCGCTAAACGACCTCTTGGGAAACACGTCTCCGGTCGACGGACCGCTCAGATTGCTTCTCGTGTAACTGTGAACTGTGTCAGCGCAGGGAATCCGTCTCTGTTGAGCAGATGTCAATCCTGCCTCGCTTTTGCTTTGTTGCCTCTACCAAGATGATTTCCCGTTTCTCTCTTCACTGGAGCAGGCAGACACAGCCAACGCACATCAAGTGTCAAGAGACACGCTCTGCTGAGCTCAACGCTTGTGCAGATGCACATGTGCGACGAAGTCAACACACGTGCTTGTGGAGAGAAAGAAAGGGACTCCCAGGCGTGTGGAGCGACGGGGAGAAAGAGCGGGCGCTGAGGAACACAGTTTCAAACAGACTGTCTCCACACAAACAGGCACCTGTCTGCAGGTATCCTAGATCTTGATTCTTGAACTTGAGGAAACACGCGTCTGAGCAAAACTCCCAAACGCTTCCAGGAAAGACACAGGCTCTCCCACAAGCACACAAGTGTTTGCCCTCAGCTATAGATCAGGGACAAGCCTGTGAAGAGCAACCAAAGAGCTCGTCCGTCTTTCCCTCAATAGATGGGAGTAGGCGCGCTTGCGGATGTGTGCGTGTGTGTGGCCACGCGTTTGCTTAGGCATCAGTGTGTGAAAAGGTAGGTGCTTTTCTCTAGCTGCGTGTGCGTGCACGTGGTGCTGGGTGCACATCCCTGGGTGCTCGTGGAAAGGTTTCTGCATGGTTTTCGCTGAGGAATCGTGTGTGTGCACATGGACAAAGAGAAGGCGCAGCAACCAGGTTCCAGCGCCGAAGAAGGCAAAAGGCGAGGTTTCCGGCGCTATCTCCTTCTCTCCCCAGAGCTAGTCGCGCAAAGCAAGCCGCTAAGCCGGCGACCGGCAAGAGAGCTACAACGAAGCATGCCGAACGGAGAAAATAGCAGCAGCTCATCTGTTCACACCTTGTTTCTGCCATGTGCTTGAACGCCAAGACGTTCGCGCTTCTGTGAGATGAAAGACGTCCTTCTGCATATGTGGTTGCTCACACCGGTGCACTTGTTAGTGTATCCATTCAGTCCTGGGCTGCGGGGCATTCAGAAGTGGCTCTGTGGAGACGTCTGCATAGAGGCAGCTGTCAGAACACGCACACTCGATTGTTCACCAAAACATATGCAGACGCGTCCTTAGCCTGTAGATTTGGATGCACAGAGTTCCCTGTGTTCGCAAGAGACAAGGGAATCGCGTCTGTGCGCACAGAAGCAATAGCGGACCGTTTCCCTCGGAGTGAACGCGAAAGAGCCGTCTATATACTCGCAGACACGCGAACGTGCCTCAATGCGGTCACAGAGGCAGCAGCTTTTGCACAGATGCTCCTGGTGATTCTGGCACTTTCCAGGCACACTCCTGAAAGTCGCGCACACTGCTGTTCACTCGCTAAACGACCTCTTGGGAAACACGTCTCCGGTCGACGGACCGCTCAGATTGCTTCTCGTGTAACTGTGAACTGTGTCAGCGCAGGGAATCCGTCTCTGTTGAGCAGATGTCAATCCTGCCTCGCTTTTGCTTTGTTGCCTCTACCAAGATGATTTCCCGTTTCTCTCTTCACTGGAGCAGGCAGACACAGCCAACGCACATCAAGTGTCAAGAGACACGCTCTGCTGAGCTCAACGCTTGTGCAGATGCACATGTGCGACGAAGTCAACACACGTGCTTGTGGAGAGAAAGAAAGGGACTCCCAGGCGTGTGGAGCGACGGGGAGAAAGAGCGGGCGCTGAGGAACACAGTTTCAAACAGACTGTCTCCACACAAACAGGCACCTGTCTGCAGGTATCCTAGATCTTGATTCTTGAACTTGAGGAAACACGCGTCTGAGCAAAACTCCCAAACGCTTCCAGGAAAGACACAGGCTCTCCCACAAGCACACAAGTGTTTGCCCTCAGCTATAGATCAGGGACAAGCCTGTGAAGAGCAACCAAAGAGCTCGTCCGTCTTTCCCTCAATAGATGGGAGTAGGCGCGCTTGCGGATGTGTGCGTGTGTGTGGCCACGCGTTTGCTTAGGCATCAGTGTGTGAAAAGGTAGGTGCTTTTCTCTAGCTGCGTGTGCGTGCACGTGGTGCTGGGTGCACATCCCTGGGTGCTCGTGGAAAGGTTTCTGCATGGTTTTCGCTGAGGAATCGTGTGTGTGCACATGGACAAAGAGAAGGCGCAGCAACCAGGTTCCAGCGCCGAAGAAGGCAAAAGGCGAGGTTTCCGGCGCTATCTCCTTCTCTCCCCAGAGCTAGTCGCGCAAAGCAAGCCGCTAAGCCGGCGACCGGCAAGAGAGCTACAACGAAGCATGCCGAACGGAGAAAATAGCAGCAGCTCATCTGTTCACACCTTGTTTCTGCCATGTGCTTGAACGCCAAGACGTTCGCGCTTCTGTGAGATGAAAGACGTCCTTCTGCATATGTGGTTGCTCACACCGGTGCACTTGTTAGTGTATCCATTCAGTCCTGGGCTGCGGGGCATTCAGAAGTGGCTCTGTGGAGACGTCTGCATAGAGGCAGCTGTCAGAACACGCACACTCGATTGTTCACCAAAACATATGCAGACGCGTCCTTAGCCTGTAGATTTGGATGCACAGAGTTCCCTGTGTTCGCAAGAGACAAGGGAATCGCGTCTGTGCGCACAGAAGCAATAGCGGACCGTTTCCCTCGGAGTGAACGCGAAAGAGCCGTCTATATACTCGCAGACACGCGAACGTGCCTCAATGCGGTCACAGAGGCAGCAGCTTTTGCACAGATGCTCCTGGTGATTCTGGCACTTTCCAGGCACACTCCTGAAAGTCGCGCACACTGCTGGTTCACTCGCTAAACGACCTCTTGGGAAACACGTCTCCGGTCGACGGACCGCTCAGATTGCTTCTCGTGTAACTGTGAACTGTGTCAGCGCAGGGAATCCGTCTCTGTTGAGCAGATGTCAATCCTGCCT
Source organism: Patagioenas fasciata (assembly GCF_037038585.1). Lineage (NCBI taxonomy): Eukaryota > Metazoa > Chordata > Aves > Columbiformes > Columbidae > Patagioenas > Patagioenas fasciata. The sequence goes on from NW_027288807.1 coordinate 160,435, forward strand.
CGCTTTTGCTTTGTTGCCTCTACCAAGATGATTTCCCGTTTCTCTCTTCACTGGAGCAGGCAGACACAGCCAACGCACATCAAGTGTCAAGAGACACGCTCTGCTGAGCTCAACGCTTGTGCAGATGCACATGTGCGACGAAGTCAGCACACGTGCTTGTGGAGAGAAAGAAAGGGACTCCCAGGCGTGTGGAGCGACGGGGAGAAAGAGCGGGCGCTGAGGAACACAGTTTCAAACAGACTGTCTCCACACAAACAGGCACCTGTCTGCAGGTATCCTAGATCTTGATTCTTGAACTTGAGGAAACACGCGTCTGAGCAAAACTCCCAAACGCTTCCAGGAAAGACACAGGCTCTCCCACAAGCACACAAGTGTTTGCCCTCAGCTATAGATCAGGGACAAGCCTGTGAAGAGCAACCAAAGAGCTCGTCCGTCTTTCCCTCAATAGATGGGAGTAGGCGCGCTTGCGGATGTGTGCGTGTGTGTGGCCAGGCGTTTGCTTAGGCTTCAGTGTGTGAAAAGGTAGGTGCTTTTCTCTAGCTGCGTGTGCGTGCACGTGGTGCTGGGTGCACATCCCTGGGTGCTCGTGGAAAGGTTTCTGCATGGTTTTCGCTGAGGAATCGTGTGTGTGCACATGGACAAAGAGAAGGCGCAGCAACCAGGTTCCAGCGCCGAAGAAGGCAAAAGGCGAGGTTTCCGGCGCTATCTCCTTCTCTCCCCAGAGCTAGTCGCGCAAAGCAAGCCGCTAAGCCGGCGACCGGCAAGAGAGCTACAACGAAGCATGCCGAACGGAGAAAATAGCAGCAGCTCATCTGTTCACACCTTGTTTCTGCCATGTGCTTGAACGCCAAGACGTTCGCGCTTCTGTGAGATGAAAGACGTCCTTCTGCATATGTGGTTGCTCACACCGGTGCACTTGTTAGTGTATCCATTCAGTCCTGGGCTGCGGGGCATTCAGAAGTGGCTCTGTGGAGACGTCTGCATAGAGGCAGCTGTCAGAACACGCACACTCGATTGTTCACCAAAACATATGCAGACGCGTCCTTAGCCTGTAGATTTGGATGCACAGAGTTCCCTGTGTTCGCAAGAGACAAGGGAATCGCGTCTGTGCGCACAGAAGCAATAGCGGACCGTTTCCCTCGGAGTGAACGCGAAAGAGCCGTCTATATACTCGCAGACACGCGAACGTGCCTCAATGCGGTCACAGAGGCAGCAGCTTTTGCACAGATGCTCCTGGTGATTCTGGCACTTTCCAGGCACACTCCTGAAAGTCGCGCACACTGCTGTTCACTCGCTAAACGACCTCTTGGGAAACACGTCTCCGGTCGACGGACCGCTCAGATTGCTTCTCGTGTAACTGTGAACTGTGTCAGCGCGGGGAATCCGTCTCTGTTGAGCAGATGTCAATCCTGCCTCGCTTTTGCTTTGTTGCCTCTACCAAGATGATTTCCCGTTTCTCTCTTCACTGGAGCAGGCAGACACAGCCAACGCACATCAAGTGTCAAGAGACACGCTCTGCTGAGCTCAACGCTTGTGCAGATGCACATGTGCGACGAAGTCAACACACGTGCTTGTGGAGAGAAAGAAAGGGACTCCCAGGCGTGTGGAGCGACGGGGAGAAAGAGCGGGCGCTGAGGAACACAGTTTCAAACAGACTGTCTCCACACAAACAGGCACCTGTCTGCAGGTATCCTAGATCTTGATTCTTGAACTTGAGGAAACACGCGTCTGAGCAAAACTCCCAAACGCTTCCAGGAAAGGCACAGGCTCTCCCACAAGCACACAAGTGTTTGCCCTCAGCTATAGATCAGGGACAAGCCTGTGAAGAGATGCCCTGCTATTCTTTCGCCTTATGGCATCATGTGTTTCGTTCCTCTTGGAGATCGATTGTTAAACGTCTTTCCTCGGGCGACTGTGAAGCATTTGCCAGCGGAGGAGAAGTAGCACGGAGCAGCATTCAGTACTGCCTACGAGTGTCTTTGCTACCCTACTAGCGGAGCTCCAAGAACAGGCACACATCTTCAGGTACCTTCCAAATGTGGATTCCCCTGCAGCCCCGTAGGCGGGCGTGCAGTACGCCAACCGTCAACGGACGTTTTTCCCCTCAAGCCTGTCAGGACGTTGCTCGTCCGTCTTTCCCTCAATAGATGGGAGTAGGCGCGCTTGCGGATGTGTGCGTGTGTGTGGCCACGCGTTTGCTTAGGCATCAGTGTGTGAAAAGGTAGGTGCTTTTCTCTAGCTGCGTGTGCGTGCACGTGGTGCTGGGTGCACATCCCTGGGTGCTCGTGGAAAGGTTTCTGCATGGTTTTCGCTGAGGAATCGTGTGTGTGCACATGGACAAAGAGAAGGCGCAGCAACCAGGTTCCAGCGCCGAAGAAGGCAAAAGGCGAGGTTTCCGGCGCTATCTCCTTCTCTCCCCAGAGCTAGTCGCGCAAAGCAAGCCGCTAAGCCGGCGACCGGCAAGAGAGCTACAACGAAGCATGCCGAACGGAGAAAATAGCAGCAGCTCATCTGTTCACACCTTGTTTCTGCCATGTGCTTGAACGCCAAGACGTTCGCGCTTCTGTGAGATGAAAGACGTCCTTCTGCATATGTGGTTGCTCACACCGGTGCACTTGTTAGTGTATCCATTCAGTCCTGGGCTGCGGGGCATTCAGAAGTGGCTCTGTGGAGACGTCTGCATAGAGGCAGCTGTCAGAACACGCACACTCGATTGTTCACCAAAACATATGCAGACGCGTCCTTAGCCTGTAGATTTGGATGCACAGAGTTCCCTGTGTTCGCAAGAGACAAGGGAATCGCGTCTGTGCGCACAGAAGCAATAGCGGACCGTTTCCCTCGGAGTGAACGCGAAAGAGCCGTCTATATACTCGCAGACACGCGAACGTGCCTCAATGCGGTCACAGAGGCAGCAGCTTTTGCACAGATGCTCCTGGTGATTCTGGCACTTTCCAGGCACACTCCTGAAAGTCGCGCACACTGCTGTTCACTCGCTAAACGACCTCTTGGGAAACACGTCTCCGGTCGACGGACCGCTCAGATTGCTTCTCGTGTAACTGTGAACTGTGTCAGCGCAGGGAATCCGTCTCTGTTGAGCAGATGTCAATCCTGCCTCGCTTTTGCTTTGTTGCCTCTACCAAGATGATTTCCCGTTTCTCTCTTCACTGGAGCAGGCAGACACAGCCAACGCACATCAAGTGTCAAGAGACACGCTCTGCTGAGCTCAACGCTTGTGCAGATGCACATGTGCGACGAAGTCAACACACGTGCTTGTGGAGAGAAAGAAAGGGACTCCCAGGCGTGTGGAGCGACGGGGAGAAAGAGCGGGCGCTGAGGAACACAGTTTCAAACAGACTGTCTCCACACAAACAGGCACCTGTCTGCAGGTATCCTAGATCTTGATTCTTGAACTTGAGGAAACACGCGTCTGAGCAAAACTCCCAAACGCTTCCAGGAAAGACACAGGCTCTCCCACAAGCACACAAGTGTTTGCCCTCAGCTATAGATCAGGGACAAGCCTGTGAAGAGCAACCAAAGAGCTCGTCCGTCTTTCCCTCAATAGATGGGAGTAGGCGCGCTTGCGGATGTGTGCGTGTGTGTGGCCACGCGTTTGCTTAGGCATCAGTGTGTGAAAAGGTAGGTGCTTTTCTCTAGCTGCGTGTGCGTGCACGTGGTGCTGGGTGCACATCCCTGGGTGCTCGTGGAAAGGTTTCTGCATGGTTTTCGCTGAGGAATCGTGTGTGTGCACATGGACAAAGAGAAGGCGCAGCAACCAGGTTCCAGCGCCGAAGAAGGCAAAAGGCGAGGTTTCCGGCGCTATCTCCTTCTCTCCCCAGAGCTAGTCGCGCAAAGCAAGCCGCTAAGCCGGCGACCGGCAAGAGAGCTACAACGAAGCATGCCGAACGGAGAAAATAGCAGCAGCTCATCTGTTCACACCTTGTTTCTGCCATGTGCTTGAACGCCAAGACGTTCGCGCTTCTGTGAGATGAAAGACGTCCTTCTGCATATGTGGTTGCTCACACCGGTGCACTTGTTAGTGTATCCATTCAGTCCTGGGCTGCGGGGCATTCAGAAGTGGCTCTGTGGAGACGTCTGCATAGAGGCAGCTGTCAGAACACGCACACTCGATTGTTCACCAAAACATATGCAGACGCGTCCTTAGCCTGTAGATTTGGATGCACAGAGTTCCCTGTGTTCGCAAGAGACAAGGGAATCGCGTCTGTGCGCACAGAAGCAATAGCGGACCGTTTCCCTCGGAGTGAACGCGAAAGAGCCGTCTATATACTCGCAGACACGCGAACGTGCCTCAATGCGGTCACAGAGGCAGCAGCTTTTGCACAGATGCTCCTGGTGATTCTGGCACTTTCCAGGCACACTCCTGAAAGTCGCGCACACTGCTGTTCACTCGCTAAACGACCTCTTGGGAAACACGTCTCCGGTCGACGGACCGCTCAGATTGCTTCTCGTGTAACTGTGAACTGTGTCAGCGCAGGGAATCCGTCTCTGTTGAGCAGATGTCAATCCTGCCTCGCTTTTGCTTTGTTGCCTCTACCAAGATGATTTCCCGTTTCTCTCTTCACTGGAGCAGGCAGACACAGCCAACGCACATCAAGTGTCAAGAGACACGCTCTGCTGAGCTCAACGCTTGTGCAGATGCACATGTGCGACGAAGTCAACACACGTGCTTGTGGAGAGAAAGAAAGGGACTCCCAGGCGTGTGGAGCGACGGGGAGAAAGAGCGGGCGCTGAGGAACACAGTTTCAAACAGACTGTCTCCACACAAACAGGCACCTGTCTGCAGGTATCCTAGATCTTGATTCTTGAACTTGAGGAAACACGCGTCTGAGCAAAACTCCCAAACGCTTCCAGGAAAGACACAGGCTCTCCCACAAGCACACAAGTGTTTGCCCTCAGCTATAGATCAGGGACAAGCCTGTGAAGAGCAACCAAAGAGCTCGTCCGTCTTTCCCTCAATAGATGGGAGTAGGCGCGCTTGCGGATGTGTGCGTGTGTGTGGCCACGCGTTTGCTTAGGCATCAGTGTGTGAAAAGGTAGGTGCTTTTCTCTAGCTGCGTGTGCGTGCACGTGGTGCTGGGTGCACATCCCTGGGTGCTCGTGGAAAGGTTTCTGCATGGTTTTCGCTGAGGAATCGTGTGTGTGCACATGGACAAAGAGAAGGCGCAGCAACCAGGTTCCAGCGCCGAAGAAGGCAAAAGGCGAGGTTTCCGGCGCTATCTCCTTCTCTCCCCAGAGCTAGTCGCGCAAAGCAAGCCGCTAAGCCGGCGACCGGCAAGAGAGCTACAACGAAGCATGCCGAACGGAGAAAATAGCAGCAGCTCATCTGTTCACACCTTGTTTCTGCCATGTGCTTGAACGCCAAGACGTTCGCGCTTCTGTGAGATGAAAGACGTCCTTCTGCATATGTGGTTGCTCACACCGGTGCACTTGTTAGTGTATCCATTCAGTCCTGGGCTGCGGGGCATTCAGAAGTGGCTCTGTGGAGACGTCTGCATAGAGGCAGCTGTCAGAACACGCACACTCGATTGTTCACCAAAACATATGCAGACGCGTCCTTAGCCTGTAGATTTGGATGCACAGAGTTCCCTGTGTTCGCAAGAGACAAGGGAATCGCGTCTGTGCGCACAGAAGCAATAGCGGACCGTTTCCCTCGGAGTGAACGCGAAAGAGCCGTCTATATACTCGCAGACACGCGAACGTGCCTCAATGCGGTCACAGAGGCAGCAGCTTTTGCACAGATGCTCCTGGTGATTCTGGCACTTTCCAGGCACACTCCTGAAAGTCGCGCACACTGCTGGTTCACTCGCTAAACGACCTCTTGGGAAACACGTCTCCGGTCGACGGACCGCTCAGATTGCTTCTCGTGTAACTGTGAACTGTGTCAGCGCAGGGAATCCGTCTCTGTTGAGCAGATGTCAATCCTGCCTCGCTTTTGCTTTGTTGCCTCTACCAAGATGATTTCCCGTTTCTCTCTTCACTGGAGCAGGCAGACACAGCCAACGCACATCAAGTGTCAAGAGACACGCTCTGCTGAGCTCAACGCTTGTGCAGATGCACATGTGCGACGAAGTCAGCACACGTGCTTGTGGAGAGAAAGAAAGGGACTCCCAGGCGTGTGGAGCGACGGGGAGAAAGAGCGGGCGCTGAGGAACACAGTTTCAAACAGACTGTCTCCACACAAACAGGCACCTGTCTGCAGGTATCCTAGATCTTGATTCTTGAACTTGAGGAAACACGCGCCTGAGCAAAACTCCCAAACGCTTCCAGGAAAGACACAGGCTCTCCCACAAGCACACAAGTGTTTGCCCTCAGCTATAGATCAGGGACAAGCCTGTGAAGAGCAACCAAAGAGCTCGTCCGTCTTTCCCTCAATAGATGGGAGTAGGCGCGCTTGCGGATGTGTGCGTGTGTGTGGCCACGCGTTTGCTTAGGCATCAGTGTGTGAAAAGGTAGGTGCTTTTCTCTAGCTGCGTGTGCGTGCACGTGGTGCTGGGTGCACATCCCTGGGTGCTCGTGGAAAGGTTTCTGCATGGTTTTCGCTGAGGAATCGTGTGTGTGCACATGGACAAAGAGAAGGCGCAGCAACCAGGTTCCAGCGCCGAAGAAGGCAAAAGGCGAGGTTTCCGGCGCTATCTCCTTCTCTCCCCAGAGCTAGTCGCGCAAAGCAAGCCGCTAAGCCGGCGACCGGCAAGAGAGCTACAACGAAGCATGCCGAACGGAGAAAATAGCAGCAGCTCATCTGTTCACACCTTGTTTCTGCCATGTGCTTGAACGCCAAGACGTTCGCGCTTCTGTGAGATGAAAGACGTCCTTCTGCATATGTGGTTGCTCACACCGGTGCACTTGTTAGTGTATCCATTCAGTCCTGGGCTGCGGGGCATTCAGAAGTGGCTCTGTGGAGACGTCTGCATAGAGGCAGCTGTCAGAACACGCACACTCGATTGTTCACCAAAACATATGCAGACGCGTCCTTAGCCTGTAGATTTGGATGCACAGAGTTCCCTGTGTTCGCAAGAGACAAGGGAATCGCGTCTGTGCGCACAGAAGCAATAGCGGACCGTTTCCCTCGGAGTGAACGCGAAAGAGCCGTCTATATACTCGCAGACACGCGAACGTGCCTCAATGCGGTCACAGAGGCAGCAGCTTTTGCACAGATGCTCCTGGTGATTCTGGCACTTTCCAGGCACACTCCTGAAAGTCGCGCACACTGCTGTTCACTCGCTAAACGACCTCTTGGGAAACACGTCTCCGGTCGACGGACCGCTCAGATTGCTTCTCGTGTAACTGTGAACTGTGTCAGCGCGGGGAATCCGTCTCTGTTGAGCAGATGTCAATCCTGCCTCGCTTTTGCTTTGTTGCCTCTACCAAGATGATTTCCCGTTTCTCTCTTCACTGGAGCAGGCAGACACAGCCAACGCACATCAAGTGTCAAGAGACACGCTCTGCTGAGCTCAACGCTTGTGCAGATGCACATGTGCGACGAAGTCAACACACGTGCTTGTGGAGAGAAAGAAAGGGACTCCCAGGCGTGTGGAGCGACGGGGAGAAAGAGCGGGCGCTGAGGAACACAGTTTCAAACAGACTGTCTCCACACAAACAGGCACCTGTCTGCAGGTATCCTAGATCTTGATTCTTGAACTTGAGGAAACACGCGTCTGAGCAAAACTCCCAAACGCTTCCAGGAAAGGCACAGGCTCTCCCACAAGCACACAAGTGTTTGCCCTCAGCTATAGATCAGGGACAAGCCTGTGAAGAGATGCCCTGCTATTCTTTCGCCTTATGGCATCATGTGTTTCGTTCCTCTTGGAGATCGATTGTTAAACGTCTTTCCTCGGGCGACTGTGAAGCATTTGCCAGCGGAGGAGAAGTAGCACGGAGCAGCATTCAGTACTGCCTACGAGTGTCTTTGCTACCCTACTAGCGGAGCTCCAAGAACAGGCACACATCTTCAGGTACCTTCCAAATGTGGATTCCCCTGCAGCCCCGTAGGCGGGCGTGCAGTACGCCAACCGTCAACGGACGTTTTTCCCCTCAAGCCTGTCAGGACGTTGCTCGTCCGTCTTTCCCTCAATAGATGGGAGTAGGCGCGCTTGCGGATGTGTGCGTGTGTGTGGCCACGCGTTTGCTTAGGCATCAGTGTGTGAAAAGGTAGGTGCTTTTCTCTAGCTGCGTGTGCGTGCACGTGGTGCTGGGTGCACATCCCTGGGTGCTCGTGGAAAGGTTTCTGCATGGTTTTCGCTGAGGAATCGTGTGTGTGCACATGGACAAAGAGAAGGCGCAGCAACCAGGTTCCAGCGCCGAAGAAGGCAAAAGGCGAGGTTTCCGGCGCTATCTCCTTCTCTCCCCAGAGCTAGTCGCGCAAAGCAAGCCGCTAAGCCGGCGACCGGCAAGAGAGCTACAACGAAGCATGCCGAACGGAGAAAATAGCAGCAGCTCATCTGTTCACACCTTGTTTCTGCCATGTGCTTGAACGCCAAGACGTTCGCGCTTCTGTGAGATGAAAGACGTCCTTCTGCATATGTGGTTGCTCACACCGGTGCACTTGTTAGTGTATCCATTCAGTCCTGGGCTGCGGGGCATTCAGAAGTGGCTCTGTGGAGACGTCTGCATAGAGGCAGCTGTCAGAACACGCACACTCGATTGTTCACCAAAACATATGCAGACGCGTCCTTAGCCTGTAGATTTGGATGCACAGAGTTCCCTGTGTTCGCAAGAGACAAGGGAATCGCGTCTGTGCGCACAGAAGCAATAGCGGACCGTTTCCCTCGGAGTGAACGCGAAAGAGCCGTCTATATACTCGCAGACACGCGAACGTGCCTCAATGCGGTCACAGAGGCAGCAGCTTTTGCACAGATGCTCCTGGTGATTCTGGCACTTTCCAGGCACACTCCTGAAAGTCGCGCACACTGCTGTTCACTCGCTAAACGACCTCTTGGGAAACACGTCTCCGGTCGACGGACCGCTCAGATTGCTTCTCGTGTAACTGTGAACTGTGTCAGCGCAGGGAATCCGTCTCTGTTGAGCAGATGTCAATCCTGCCTCGCTTTTGCTTTGTTGCCTCTACCAAGATGATTTCCCGTTTCTCTCTTCACTGGAGCAGGCAGACACAGCCAACGCACATCAAGTGTCAAGAGACACGCTCTGCTGAGCTCAACGCTTGTGCAGATGCACATGTGCGACGAAGTCAACACACGTGCTTGTGGAGAGAAAGAAAGGGACTCCCAGGCGTGTGGAGCGACGGGGAGAAAGAGCGGGCGCTGAGGAACACAGTTTCAAACAGACTGTCTCCACACAAACAGGCACCTGTCTGCAGGTATCCTAGATCTTGATTCTTGAACTTGAGGAAACACGCGTCTGAGCAAAACTCCCAAACGCTTCCAGGAAAGACACAGGCTCTCCCACAAGCACACAAGTGTTTGCCCTCAGCTATAGATCAGGGACAAGCCTGTGAAGAGATGCCCTGCTATTCTTTCGCCTTATGGCATCATGTGTTTCGTTCCTCTTGGAGATCGATTGTTAAACGTCTTTCCTAGGGCGACTGTGAAGCATTTGCCAGCGGAGGAGAAGTAGCACGGAGCAGCATTCAGTACTGCCTACGAGTGTCTTTGCTACCCTACTAGCGGAGCTCCAAGAACAGGCACACATCTTCAGGTACCTTCCAAATGTGGATTCCCCTGCAGCCCCGTAGGCGGCCGTGCAGTACGCCAACCGTCAACGGACGTTTTTCCCCTCAAGCCTGTCAGGACGTTGCTCGTCCGTCTTTCCCTCAATAGATGGGAGTAGGCGCGCTTGCGGATGTGTGCGTGTGTGTGGCCACGCGTTTGCTTAGGCTTCAGTGTGTGAAAAGGTAGGTGCTTTTCTCTAGCTGCGTGTGCGTGCACGTGGTGCTGGGTGCACATCCCTGGGTGCTCGTGGAAAGGTTTCTGCATGGTTTTCGCTGAGGAATCGTGTGTGTGCACATGGACAAAGAGAAGGCGCAGCAACCAGGTTCCAGCGCCGAAGAAGGCAAAAGGCGAGGTTTCCGGCGCTATCTCCTTCTCTCCCCAGAGCTAGTCGCGCAAAGCAAGCCGCTAAGCCGGCGACCGGCAAGAGAGCTACAACGAAGCATGCCGAACGGAGAAAATAGCAGCAGCTCATCTGTTCACACCTTGTTTCTGCCATGTGCTTGAACGCCAAGACGTTCGCGCTTCTGTGAGATGAAAGACGTCCTTCTGCATATGTGGTTGCTCACACCGGTGCACTTGTTAGTGTATCCATTCAGTCCTGGGCTGCGGGGCATTCAGAAGTGGCTCTGTGGAGACGTCTGCATAGAGGCAGCTGTCAGAACACGCACACTCGATTGTTCACCAAAACATATGCAGACGCGTCCTTAGCCTGTAGATTTGGATGCACAGAGTTCCCTGTGTTCGCAAGAGACAAGGGAATCGCGTCTGTGCGCACAGAAGCAATAGCGGACCGTTTCCCTCGGAGTGAACGCGAAAGAGCCGTCTATATACTCGCAGACACGCGAACGTGCCTCAATGCGGTCACAGAGGCAGCAGCTTTTGCACAGATGCTCCTGGTGATTCTGGCACTTTCCAGGCACACTCCTGAAAGTCGCGCACACTGCTGTTCACTCGCTAAACGACCTCTTGGGAAACACGTCTCCGGTCGACGGACCGCTCAGATTGCTTCTCGTGTAACTGTGAACTGTGTCAGCGCAGGGAATCCGTCTCTGTTGAGCAGATGTCAATCCTGCCTCGCTTTTGCTTTGTTGCCTCTACCAAGATGATTTCCCGTTTCTCTCTTCACTGGAGCAGGCAGACACAGCCAACGCACATCAAGTGTCAAGAGACACGCTCTGCTGAGCTCAACGCTTGTGCAGATGCACATGTGCGACGAAGTCAACACACGTGCTTGTGGAGAGAAAGAAAGGGACTCCCAGGCGTGTGGAGCGACGGGGAGAAAGAGCGGGCGCTGAGGAACACAGTTTCAAACAGACTGTCTCCACACAAACAGGCACCTGTCTGCAGGTATCCTAGATCTTGATTCTTGAACTTGAGGAAACACGCGTCTGAGCAAAACTCCCAAACGCTTCCAGGAAAGACACAGGCTCTCCCACAAGCACACAAGTGTTTGCCCTCAGCTATAGATCAGAGACAAGCCTGTGAAGAGCAACCAAAGAGCTCGTCCGTCTTTCCCTCAATAGATGGGAGTAGGCGCGCTTGCGGATGTGTGCGTGTGTGTGGCCAGGCGTTTGCTTAGGCTTCAGTGTGTGAAAAGGTAGGTGCTTTTCTCTAGCTGCGTGTGCGTGCACGTGGTGCTGGGTGCACATCCCTGGGTGCTCGTGGAAAGGTTTCTGCATGGTTTTCGCTGAGGAATCGTGTGTGTGCACATGGACAAAGAGAAGGCGCAGCAACCAGGTTCCAGCGCCGAAGAAGGCAAAAGGCGAGGTTTCCGGCGCTATCTCCTTCTCTCCCCAGAGCTAGTCGCGCAAAGCAAGCCGCTAAGCCGGCGACCGGCAAGAGAGCTACAACGAAGCATGCCGAACGGAGAAAATAGCAGCAGCTCATCTGTTCACACCTTGTTTCTGCCATGTGCTTGAACGCCAAGACGTTCGCGCTTCTGTGAGATGAAAGACGTCCTTCTGCATATGTGGTTGCTCACACCGGTGCACTTGTTAGTGTATCCATTCAGTCCTGGGCTGCGGGGCATTCAGAAGTGGCTCTGTGGAGACGTCTGCATAGAGGCAGCTGTCAGAACACGCACACTCGATTGTTCACCAAAACATATGCAGACGCGTCCTTAGCCTGTAGATTTGGATGCACAGAGTTCCCTGTGTTCGCAAGAGACAAGGGAATCGCGTCTGTGCGCACAGAAGCAATAGCGGACCGTTTCCCTCGGAGTGAACGCGAAAGAGCCGTCTATATACTCGCAGACACGCGAACGTGCCTCAATGCGGTCACAGAGGCAGCAGCTTTTGCACAGATGCTCCTGGTGATTCTGGCACTTTCCAGGCACACTCCTGAAAGTCGCGCACACTGCTGTTCACTCGCTAAACGACCTCTTGGGAAACACGTCTCCGGTCGACGGACCGCTCAGATTGCTTCTCGTGTAACTGTGAACTGTGTCAGCGCAGGGAATCCGTCTCTGTTGAGCAGATGTCAATCCTGCCTCGCTTTTGCTTTGTTGCCTCTACCAAGATGATTTCCCGTTTCTCTCTTCACTGGAGCAGGCAGACACAGCCAACGCACATCAAGTGTCAAGAGACACGCTCTGCTGAGCTCAACGCTTGTGCAGATGCACATGTGCGACGAAGTCAACACACGTGCTTGTGGAGAGAAAGAAAGGGACTCCCAGGCGTGTGGAGCGACGGGGAGAAAGAGCGGGCGCTGAGGAACACAGTTTCAAACAGACTGTCTCCACACAAACAGGCACCTGTCTGCAGGTATCCTAGATCTTGATTCTTGAACTTGAGGAAACACGCGTCTGAGCAAAACTCCCAAACGCTTCCAGGAAAGACACAGGCTCTCCCACAAGCACACAAGTGTTTGCCCTCAGCTATAGATCAGGGACAAGCCTGTGAAGAGATGCCCTGCTATTCTTTCGCCTTATGGCATCATGTGTTTCGTTCCTCTTGGAGATCGATTGTTAAACGTCTTTCCTAGGGCGACTGTGAAGCATTTGCCAGCGGAGGAGAAGTAGCACGGAGCAGCATTCAGTACTGCCTACGAGTGTCTTTGCTACCCTACTAGCGGAGCTCCAAGAACAGGCACACATCTTCAGGTACCTTCCAAATGTGGATTCCCCTGCAGCCCCGTAGGCGGGCGTGCAGTACGCCAACCGTCAACGGACGTTTTTCCCCTCAAGCCTGTCAGGACGTTGCTCGTCCGTCTTTCCCTCAATAGATGGGAGTAGGCGCGCTTGCGGATGTGTGCGTGTGTGTGGCCACGCGTTTGCTTAGGCTTCAGTGTGTGAAAAGGTAGGTGCTTTTCTCTAGCTGCGTGTGCGTGCACGTGGTGCTGGGTGCACATCCCTGGGTGCTCGTGGAAAGGTTTCTGCATGGTTTTCGCTGAGGAATCGTGTGTGTGCACATGGACAAAGAGAAGGCGCAGCAACCAGGTTCCAGCGCCGAAGAAGGCAAAAGGCGAGGTTTCCGGCGCTATCTCCTTCTCTCCCCAGAGCTAGTCGCGCAAAGCAAGCCGCTAAGCCGGCGACCGGCAAGAGAGCTACAACGAAGCATGCCGAACGGAGAAAATAGCAGCAGCTCATCTGTTCACACCTTGTTTCTGCCATGTGCTTGAACGCCAAGACGTTCGCGCTTCTGTGAGATGAAAGACGTCCTTCTGCATATGTGGTTGCTCACACCGGTGCACTTGTTAGTGTATCCATTCAGTCCTGGGCTGCGGGGCATTCAGAAGTGGCTCTGTGGAGACGTCTGCATAGAGGCAGCTGTCAGAACACGCACACTCGATTGTTCACCAAAACATATGCAGACGCGTCCTTAGCCTGTAGATTTGGATGCACAGAGTTCCCTGTGTTCGCAAGAGACAAGGGAATCGCGTCTGTGCGCACAGAAGCAATAGCGGACCGTTTCCCTCGGAGTGAACGCGAAAGAGCCGTCTATATACTCGCAGACACGCGAACGTGCCTCAATGCGGTCACAGAGGCAGCAGCTTTTGCACAGATGCTCCTGGTGATTCTGGCACTTTCCAGGCACACTCCTGAAAGTCGCGCACACTGCTGTTCACTCGCTAAACGACCTCTTGGGAAACACGTCTCCGGTCGACGGACCGCTCAGATTGCTTCTCGTGTAACTGTGAACTGTGTCAGCGCAGGGAATCCGTCTCTGTTGAGCAGATGTCAATCCTGCCTCGCTTTTGCTTTGTTGCCTCTACCAAGATGATTTCCCGTTTCTCTCTTCACTGGAGCAGGCAGACACAGCCAACGCACATCAAGTGTCAAGAGACACGCTCTGCTGAGCTCAACGCTTGTGCAGATGCACATGTGCGACGAAGTCAACACACGTGCTTGTGGAGAGAAAGAAAGGGACTCCCAGGCGTGTGGAGCGACGGGGAGAAAGAGCGGGCGCTGAGGAACACAGTTTCAAACAGACTGTCTCCACACAAACAGGCACCTGTCTGCAGGTATCCTAGATCTTGATTCTTGAACTTGAGGAAACACGCGTCTGAGCAAAACTCCCAAACGCTTCCAGGAAAGACACAGGCTCTCCCACAAGCACACAAGTGTTTGCCCTCAGCTATAGATCAGGGACAAGCCTGTGAAGAGCAACCAAAGAGCTCGTCCGTCTTTCCCTCAATAGATGGGAGTAGGCGCGCTTGCGGATGTGTGCGTGTGTGTGGCCACGCGTTTGCTTAGGCTTCAGTGTGTGAAAAGGTAGGTGCTTTTCTCTAGCTGCGTGTGCGTGCACGTGGTGCTGGGTGCACATCCCTGGGTGCTCGTGGAAAGGTTTCTGCATGGTTTTCGCTGAGGAATCGTGTGTGTGCACATGGACAAAGAGAAGGCGCAGCAACCAGGTTCCAGCGCCGAAGAAGGCAAAAGGCGAGGTTTCCGGCGCTATCTCCTTCTCTCCCCAGAGCTAGTCGCGCAAAGCAAGCCGCTAAGCCGGCGACCGGCAAGAGAGCTACAACGAAGCATGCCGAACGGAGAAAATAGCAGCAGCTCATCTGTTCACACCTTGTTTCTGCCATGTGCTTGAACGCCAAGACGTTCGCGCTTCTGTGAGATGAAAGACGTCCTTCTGCATATGTGGTTGCTCACACCGGTGCACTTGTTAGTGTATCCATTCAGTCCTGGGCTGCGGGGCATTCAGAAGTGGCTCTGTGGAGACGTCTGCATAGAGGCAGCTGTCAGAACACGCACACTCGATTGTTCACCAAAACATATGCAGACGCGTCCTTAGCCTGTAGATTTGGATGCACAGAGTTCCCTGTGTTCGCAAGAGACAAGGGAATCGCGTCTGTGCGCACAGAAGCAATAGCGGACCGTTTCCCTCGGAGTGAACGCGAAAGAGCCGTCTATATACTCGCAGACACGCGAACGTGCCTCAATGCGGTCACAGAGGCAGCAGCTTTTGCACAGATGCTCCTGGTGATTCTGGCACTTTCCAGGCACACTCCTGAAAGTCGCGCACACTGCTGTTCACTCGCTAAACGACCTCTTGGGAAACACGTCTCCGGTCGACGGACCGCTCAGATTGCTTCTCGTGTAACTGTGAACTGTGTCAGCGCAGGGAATCCGTCTCTGTTGAGCAGATGTCAATCCTGCCTCGCTTTTGCTTTGTTGCCTCTACCAAGATGATTTCCCGTTTCTCTCTTCACTGGAGCAGGCAGACACAGCCAACGCACATCAAGTGTCAAGAGACACGCTCTGCTGAGCTCAACGCTTGTGCAGATGCACATGTGCGACGAAGTCAACACACGTGCTTGTGGAGAGAAAGAAAGGGACTCCCAGGCGTGTGGAGCGACGGGGAGAAAGAGCGGGCGCTGAGGAACACAGTTTCAAACAGACTGTCTCCACACAAACAGGCACCTGTCTGCAGGTATCCTAGATCTTGATTCTTGAACTTGAGGAAACACGCGTCTGAGCAAAACTCCCAAACGCTTCCAGGAAAGACACAGGCTCTCCCACAAGCACACAAGTGTTTGCCCTCAGCTATAGATCAGGGACAAGCCTGTGAAGAGCAACCAAAGAGCTCGTCCGTCTTTCCCTCAATAGATGGGAGTAGGCGCGCTTGCGGATGTGTGCGTGTGTGTGGCCACGCGTTTGCTTAGGCATCAGTGTGTGAAAAGGTAGGTGCTTTTCTCTAGCTGCGTGTGCGTGCACGTGGTGCTGGGTGCACATCCCTGGGTGCTCGTGGAAAGGTTTCTGCATGGTTTTCGCTGAGGAATCGTGTGTGTGCACATGGACAAAGAGAAGGCGCAGCAACCAGGTTCCAGCGCCGAAGAAGGCAAAAGGCGAGGTTTCCGGCGCTATCTCCTTCTCTCCCCAGAGCTAGTCGCGCAAAGCAAGCCGCTAAGCCGGCGACCGGCAAGAGAGCTACAACGAAGCATGCCGAACGGAGAAAATAGCAGCAGCTCATCTGTTCACACCTTGTTTCTGCCATGTGCTTGAACGCCAAGACGTTCGCGCTTCTGTGAGATGAAAGACGTCCTTCTGCATATGTGGTTGCTCACACCGGTGCACTTGTTAGTGTATCCATTCAGTCCTGGGCTGCGGGGCATTCAGAAGTGGCTCTGTGGAGACGTCTGCATAGAGGCAGCTGTCAGAACACGCACACTCGATTGTTCACCAAAACATATGCAGACGCGTCCTTAGCCTGTAGATTTGGATGCACAGAGTTCCCTGTGTTCGCAAGAGACAAGGGAATCGCGTCTGTACGCACAGAAGCAATAGCGGACCGTTTCCCTCGGAGTGAACGCGAAAGAGCCGTCTATATACTCGCAGACACGCGAACGTGCCTCAATGCGGTCACAGAGGCAGCAGCTTTTGCACAGATGCTCCTGGTGATTCTGGCACTTTCCAGGCACACTCCTGAAAGTCGCGCACACTGCTGTTCACTCGCTAAACGACCTCTTGGGAAACACGTCTCCGGTCGACGGACCGCTCAGATTGCTTCTCGTGTAACTGTGAACTGTGTCAGCGCAGGGAATCCGTCTCTGTTGAGCAGATGTCAATCCTGCCTCGCTTTTGCTTTGTTGCCTCTACCAAGATGATTTCCCGTTTCTCTCTTCACTGGAGCAGGCAGACACAGCCAACGCACATCAAGTGTCAAGAGACACGCTCTGCTGAGCTCAACGCTTGTGCAGATGCACATGTGCGACGAAGTCAACACACGTGCTTGTGGAGAGAAAGAAAGGGACTCCCAGGCGTGTGGAGCGACGGGGAGAAAGAGCGGGCGCTGAGGAACACAGTTTCAAACAGACTGTCTCCACACAAACAGGCACCTGTCTGCAGGTATCCTAGATCTTGATTCTTGAACTTGAGGAAACACGCGTCTGAGCAAAACTCCCAAACGCTTCCAGGAAAGACACAGGCTCTCCCACAAGCACACAAGTGTTTGCCCTCAGCTATAGATCAGGGACAAGCCTGTGAAGAGATGCCCTGCTATTCTTTCGCCTTATGGCATCATGTGTTTCGTTCCTCTTGGAGATCGATTGTTAAACGTCTTTCCTAGGGCGACTGTGAAGCATTTGCCAGCGGAGGAGAAGTAGCACGGAGCAGCATTCAGTACTGCCTACGAGTGTCTTTGGTACCCTACTAGCGGAGCTCCAAGAACAGGCACACATCTTCAGGTACCTTCCAAATGTGGATTCCCCTGCAGCCCCGTAGGCGGGCGTGCAGTACGCCAACCGTCAACGGACGTTTTTCCCCTCAAGCCTGTCAGGACGTTGCTCGTCCGTCTTTCCCTCAATAGATGGGAGTAGGCGCGCTTGCGGATGTGTGCGTGTGTGTGGCCACGCGTTTGCTTAGGCTTCAGTGTGTGAAAAGGTAGGTGCTTTTCTCTAGCTGCGTGTGCGTGCACGTGGTGCTGGGTGCACATCCCTGGGTGCTCGTGGAAAGGTTTCTGCATGGTTTTCGCTGAGGAATCGTGTGTGTGCACATGGACAAAGAGAAGGCGCAGCAACCAGGTTCCAGCGCCGAAGAAGGCAAAAGGCGAGGTTTCCGGCGCTATCTCCTTCTCTCCCCAGAGCTAGTCGCGCAAAGCAAGCCGCTAAGCCGGCGACCGGCAAGAGAGCTACAACGAAGCATGCCGAACGGAGAAAATAGCAGCAGCTCATCTGTTCACACCTTGTTTCTGCCATGTGCTTGAACGCCAAGACGTTCGCGCTTCTGTGAGATGAAAGACGTCCTTCTGCATATGTGGTTGCTCACACCGGTGCACTTGTTAGTGTATCCATTCAGTCCTGGGCTGCGGGGCATTCAGAAGTGGCTCTGTGGAGACGTCTGCATAGAGGCAGCTGTCAGAACACGCACACTCGATTGTTCACCAAAACATATGCAGACGCGTCCTTAGCCTGTAGATTTGGATGCACAGAGTTCCCTGTGTTCGCAAGAGACAAGGGAATCGCGTCTGTGCGCACAGAAGCAATAGCGGACCGTTTCCCTCGGAGTGAACGCGAAAGAGCCGTCTATATACTCGCAGACACGCGAACGTGCCTCAATGCGGTCACAGAGGCAGCAGCTTTTGCACAGATGCTCCTGGTGATTCTGGCACTTTCCAGGCACACTCCTGAAAGTCGCGCACACTGCTGTTCACTCGCTAAACGACCTCTTGGGAAACACGTCTCCGGTCGACGGACCGCTCAGATTGCTTCTCGTGTAACTGTGAACTGTGTCAGCGCAGGGAATCCGTCTCTGTTGAGCAGATGTCAATCCTGCCTCGCTTTTGCTTTGTTGCCTCTACCAAGATGATTTCCCGTTTCTCTCTTCACTGGAGCAGGCAGACACAGCCAACGCACATCAAGTGTCAAGAGACACGCTCTGCTGAGCTCAACGCTTGTGCAGATGCACATGTGCGACGAAGTCAACACACGTGCTTGTGGAGAGAAAGAAAGGGACTCCCAGGCGTGTGGAGCGACGGGGAGAAAGAGCGGGCGCTGAGGAACACAGTTTCAAACAGACTGTCTCCACACAAACAGGCACCTGTCTGCAGGTATCCTAGATCTTGATTCTTGAACTTGAGGAAACACGCGTCTGAGCAAAACTCCCAAACGCTTCCAGGAAAGACACAGGCTCTCCCACAAGCACACAAGTGTTTGCCCTCAGCTATAGATCAGGGACAAGCCTGTGAAGAGCAACCAAAGAGCTCGTCCGTCTTTCCCTCAATAGATGGGAGTAGGCGCGCTTGCGGATGTGTGCGTGTGTGTGGCCACGCGTTTGCTTAGGCATCAGTGTGTGAAAAGGTAGGTGCTTTTCTCTAGCTGCGTGTGCGTGCACGTGGTGCTGGGTGCACATCCCTGGGTGCTCGTGGAAAGGTTTCTGCATGGTTTTCGCTGAGGAATCGTGTGTGTGCACATGGACAAAGAGAAGGCGCAGCAACCAGGTTCCAGCGCCGAAGAAGGCAAAAGGCGAGGTTTCCGGCGCTATCTCCTTCTCTCCCCAGAGCTAGTCGCGCAAAGCAAGCCGCTAAGCCGGCGACCGGCAAGAGAGCTACAACGAAGCATGCCGAACGGAGAAAATAGCAGCAGCTCATCTGTTCACACCTTGTTTCTGCCATGTGCTTGAACGCCAAGACGTTCGCGCTTCTGTGAGATGAAAGACGTCCTTCTGCATATGTGGTTGCTCACACCGGTGCACTTGTTAGTGTATCCATTCAGTCCTGGGCTGCGGGGCATTCAGAAGTGGCTCTGTGGAGACGTCTGCATAGAGGCAGCTGTCAGAACACGCACACTCGATTGTTCACCAAAACATATGCAGACGCGTCCTTAGCCTGTAGATTTGGATGCACAGAGTTCCCTGTGTTCGCAAGAGACAAGGGAATCGCGTCTGTGCGCACAGAAGCAATAGCGGACCGTTTCCCTCGGAGTGAACGCGAAAGAGCCGTCTATATACTCGCAGACACGCGAACGTGCCTCAATGCGGTCACAGAGGCAGCAGCTTTTGCACAGATGCTCCTGGTGATTCTGGCACTTTCCAGGCACACTCCTGAAAGTCGCGCACACTGCTGTTCACTCGCTAAACGACCTCTTGGGAAACACGTCTCCGGTCGACGGACCGCTCAGATTGCTTCTCGTGTAACTGTGAACTGTGTCAGCGCAGGGAATCCGTCTCTGTTGAGCAGATGTCAATCCTGCCTCGCTTTTGCTTTGTTGCCTCTACCAAGATGATTTCCCGTTTCTCTCTTCACTGGAGCAGGCAGACACAGCCAACGCACATCAAGTGTCAAGAGACACGCTCTGCTGAGCTCAACGCTTGTGCAGATGCACATGTGCGACGAAGTCAGCACACGTGCTTGTGGAGAGAAAGAAAGGGACTCCCAGGCGTGTGGAGCGACGGGGAGAAAGAGCGGGCGCTGAGGAACACAGTTTCAAACAGACTGTCTCCACACAAACAGGCACCTGTCTGCAGGTATCCTAGATCTTGATTCTTGAACTTGAGGAAACACGCGTCTGAGCAAAACTCCCAAACGCTTCCAGGAAAGACACAGGCTCTCCCACAAGCACACAAGTGTTTGCCCTCAGCTATAGATCAGGGACAAGCCTGTGAAGAGATGCCCTGCTATTCTTTCGCCTTATGGCATCATGTGTTTCGTTCCTCTTGGAGATCGATTGTTAAACGTCTTTCCTAGGGCGACTGTGAAGCATTTGCCAGCGGAGGAGAAGTAGCACGGAGCAGCATTCAGTACTGCCTACGAGTGTCTTTGCTACCCTACTAGCGGAGCTCCAAGAACAGGCACACATCTTCAGGTACCTTCCAAATGTGGATTCCCCTGCAGCCCCGTAGGCGGGCGTGCAGTACGCCAACCGTCAACGGACGTTTTTCCCCTCAAGCCTGTCAGGACGTTGCTCGTCCGTCTTTCCCTCAATAGATGGGAGTAGGCGCGCTTGCGGATGTGTGCGTGTGTGTGGCCAGGCGTTTGCTTAGGCTTCAGTGTGTGAAAAGGTAGGTGCTTTTCTCTAGCTGCGTGTGCGTGCACGTGGTGCTGGGTGCACATCCCTGGGTGCTCGTGGAAAGGTTTCTGCATGGTTTTCGCTGAGGAATCGTGTGTGTGCACATGGACAAAGAGAAGGCGCAGCAACCAGGTTCCAGCGCCGAAGAAGGCAAAAGGCGAGGTTTCCGGCGCTATCTCCTTCTCTCCCCAGAGCTAGTCGCGCAAAGCAAGCCGCTAAGCCGGCGACCGGCAAGAGAGCTACAACGAAGCATGCCGAACGGAGAAAATAGCAGCAGCTCATCTGTTCACACCTTGTTTCTGCCATGTGCTTGAACGCCAAGACGTTCGCGCTTCTGTGAGATGAAAGACGTCCTTCTGCATATGTGGTTGCTCACACCGGTGCACTTGTTAGTGTATCCATTCAGTCCTGGGCTGCGGGGCATTCAGAAGTGGCTCTGTGGAGACGTCTGCATAGAGGCAGCTGTCAGAACACGCACACTCGATTGTTCACCAAAACATATGCAGACGCGTCCTTAGCCTGTAGATTTGGATGCACAGAGTTCCCTGTGTTCGCAAGAGACAAGGGAATCGCGTCTGTGCGCACAGAAGCAATAGCGGACCGTTTCCCTCGGAGTGAACGCGAAAGAGCCGTCTATATACTCGCAGACACGCGAACGTGCCTCAATGCGGTCACAGAGGCAGCAGCTTTTGCACAGATGCTCCTGGTGATTCTGGCACTTTCCAGGCACACTCCTGAAAGTCGCGCACACTGCTGTTCACTCGCTAAACGACCTCTTGGGAAACACGTCTCCGGTCGACGGACCGCTCAGATTGCTTCTCGTGTAACTGTGAACTGTGTCAGCGCAGGGAATCCGTCTCTGTTGAGCAGATGTCAATCCTGCCTCGCTTTTGCTTTGTTGCCTCTACCAAGATGATTTCCCGTTTCTCTCTTCACTGGAGCAGGCAGACACAGCCAACGCACATCAAGTGTCAAGAGACACGCTCTGCTGAGCTCAACGCTTGTGCAGATGCACATGTGCGACGAAGTCAACACACGTGCTTGTGGAGAGAAAGAAAGGGACTCCCAGGCGTGTGGAGCGACGGGGAGAAAGAGCGGGCGCTGAGGAACACAGTTTCAAACAGACTGTCTCCACACAAACAGGCACCTGTCTGCAGGTATCCTAGATCTTGATTCTTGAACTTGAGGAAACACGCGTCTGAGCAAAACTCCCAAACGCTTCCAGGAAAGACACAGGCTCTCCCACAAGCACACAAGTGTTTGCCCTCAGCTATAGATCAGGGACAAGCCTGTGAAGAGCAACCAAAGAGCTCGTCCGTCTTTCCCTCAATAGATGGGAGTAGGCGCGCTTGCGGATGTGTGCGTGTGTGTGGCCACGCGTTTGCTTAGGCATCAGTGTGTGAAAAGGTAGGTGCTTTTCTCTAGCTGCGTGTGCGTGCACGTGGTGCTGGGTGCACATCCCTGGGTGCTCGTGGAAAGGTTTCTGCATGGTTTTCGCTGAGGAATCGTGTGTGTGCACATGGACAAAGAGAAGGCGCAGCAACCAGGTTCCAGCGCCGAAGAAGGCAAAAGGCGAGGTTTCCGGCGCTATCTCCTTCTCTCCCCAGAGCTAGTCGCGCAAAGCAAGCCGCTAAGCCGGCGACCGGCAAGAGAGCTACAACGAAGCATGCCGAACGGAGAAAATAGCAGCAGCTCATCTGTTCACACCTTGTTTCTGCCATGTGCTTGAACGCCAAGACGTTCGCGCTTCTGTGAGATGAAAGACGTCCTTCTGCATATGTGGTTGCTCACACCGGTGCACTTGTTAGTGTATCCATTCAGTCCTGGGCTGCGGGGCATTCAGAAGTGGCTCTGTGGAGACGTCTGCATAGAGGCAGCTGTCAGAACACGCACACTCGATTGTTCACCAAAACATATGCAGACGCGTCCTTAGCCTGTAGATTTGGATGCACAGAGTTCCCTGTGTTCGCAAGAGACAAGGGAATCGCGTCTGTGCGCACAGAAGCAATAGCGGACCGTTTCCCTCGGAGTGAACGCGAAAGAGCCGTCTATATACTCGCAGACACGCGAACGTGCCTCAATGCGGTCACAGAGGCAGCAGCTTTTGCACAGATGCTCCTGGTGATTCTGGCACTTTCCAGGCACACTCCTGAAAGTCGCGCACACTGCTGTTCACTCGCTAAACGACCTCTTGGGAAACACGTCTCCGGTCGACGGACCGCTCAGATTGCTTCTCGTGTAACTGTGAACTGTGTCAGCGCAGGGAATCCGTCTCTGTTGAGCAGATGTCAATCCTGCCTCGCTTTTGCTTTGTTGCCTCTACCAAGATGATTTCCCGTTTCTCTCTTCACTGGAGCAGGCAGACACAGCCAACGCACATCAAGTGTCAAGAGACACGCTCTGCTGAGCTCAACGCTTGTGCAGATGCACATGTGCGACGAAGTCAACACACGTGCTTGTGGAGAGAAAGAAAGGGACTCCCAGGCGTGTGGAGCGACGGGGAGAAAGAGCGGGCGCTGAGGAACACAGTTTCAAACAGACTGTCTCCACACAAACAGGCACCTGTCTGCAGGTATCCTAGATCTTGATTCTTGAACTTGAGGAAACACGCGTCTGAGCAAAACTCCCAAACGCTTCCAGGAAAGACACAGGCTCTCCCACAAGCACACAAGTGTTTGCCCTCAGCTATAGATCAGGGACAAGCCTGTGAAGAGCAACCAAAGAGCTCGTCCGTCTTTCCCTCAATAGATGGGAGTAGGCGCGCTTGCGGATGTGTGCGTGTGTGTGGCCACGCGTTTGCTTAGGCATCAGTGTGTGAAAAGGTAGGTGCTTTTCTCTAGCTGCGTGTGCGTGCACGTGGTGCTGGGTGCACATCCCTGGGTGCTCGTGGAAAGGTTTCTGCATGGTTTTCGCTGAGGAATCGTGTGTGTGCACATGGACAAAGAGAAGGCGCAGCAACCAGGTTCCAGCGCCGAAGAAGGCAAAAGGCGAGGTTTCCGGCGCTATCTCCTTCTCTCCCCAGAGCTAGTCGCGCAAAGCAAGCCGCTAAGCCGGCGACCGGCAAGAGAGCTACAACGAAGCATGCCGAACGGAGAAAATAGCAGCAGCTCATCTGTTCACACCTTGTTTCTGCCATGTGCTTGAACGCCAAGACGTTCGCGCTTCTGTGAGATGAAAGACGTCCTTCTGCATATGTGGTTGCTCACACCGGTGCACTTGTTAGTGTATCCATTCAGTCCTGGGCTGCGGGGCATTCAGAAGTGGCTCTGTGGAGACGTCTGCATAGAGGCAGCTGTCAGAACACGCACACTCGATTGTTCACCAAAACATATGCAGACGCGTCCTTAGCCTGTAGATTTGGATGCACAGAGTTCCCTGTGTTCGCAAGAGACAAGGGAATCGCGTCTGTGCGCACAGAAGCAATAGCGGACCGTTTCCCTCGGAGTGAACGCGAAAGAGCCGTCTATATACTCGCAGACACGCGAACGTGCCTCAATGCGGTCACAGAGGCAGCAGCTTTTGCACAGATGCTCCTGGTGATTCTGGCACTTTCCAGGCACACTCCTGAAAGTCGCGCACACTGCTGTTCACTCGCTAAACGACCTCTTGGGAAACACGTCTCCGGTCGACGGACCGCTCAGATTGCTTCTCGTGTAACTGTGAACTGTGTCAGCGCAGGGAATCCGTCTCTGTTGAGCAGATGTCAATCCTGCCTCGCTTTTGCTTTGTTGCCTCTACCAAGATGATTTCCCGTTTCTCTCTTCACTGGAGCAGGCAGACACAGCCAACGCACATCAAGTGTCAAGAGACACGCTCTGCTGAGCTCAACGCTTGTGCAGATGCACATGTGCGACGAAGTCAACACACGTGCTTGTGGAGAGAAAGAA
Source organism: Patagioenas fasciata (assembly GCF_037038585.1). Taxonomy (NCBI): domain Eukaryota; kingdom Metazoa; phylum Chordata; class Aves; order Columbiformes; family Columbidae; genus Patagioenas; species Patagioenas fasciata. The sequence continues at coordinate 184,952 of NW_027288807.1, forward strand.
AGGGACTCCCAGGCGTGTGGAGCGACGGGGAGAAAGAGCGGGCGCTGAGGAACACAGTTTCAAACAGACTGTCTCCACACAAACAGGCACCTGTCTGCAGGTATCCTAGATCTTGATTCTTGAACTTGAGGAAACACGCGTCTGAGCAAAACTCCCAAACGCTTCCAGGAAAGACACAGGCTCTCCCACAAGCACACAAGTGTTTGCCCTCAGCTATAGATCAGGGACAAGCCTGTGAAGAGCAACCAAAGAGCTCGTCCGTCTTTCCCTCAATAGATGGGAGTAGGCGCGCTTGCGGATGTGTGCGTGTGTGTGGCCACGCGTTTGCTTAGGCTTCAGTGTGTGAAAAGGTAGGTGCTTTTCTCTAGCTGCGTGTGCGTGCACGTGGTGCTGGGTGCACATCCCTGGGTGCTCGTGGAAAGGTTTCTGCATGGTTTTCGCTGAGGAATCGTGTGTGTGCACATGGACAAAGAGAAGGCGCAGCAACCAGGTTCCAGCGCCGAAGAAGGCAAAAGGCGAGGTTTCCGGCGCTATCTCCTTCTCTCCCCAGAGCTAGTCGCGCAAAGCAAGCCGCTAAGCCGGCGACCGGCAAGAGAGCTACAACGAAGCATGCCGAACGGAGAAAATAGCAGCAGCTCATCTGTTCACACCTTGTTTCTGCCATGTGCTTGAACGCCAAGACGTTCGCGCTTCTGTGAGATGAAAGACGTCCTTCTGCATATGTGGTTGCTCACACCGGTGCACTTGTTAGTGTATCCATTCAGTCCTGGGCTGCGGGGCATTCAGAAGTGGCTCTGTGGAGACGTCTGCATAGAGGCAGCTGTCAGAACACGCACACTCGATTGTTCACCAAAACATATGCAGACGCGTCCTTAGCCTGTAGATTTGGATGCACAGAGTTCCCTGTGTTCGCAAGAGACAAGGGAATCGCGTCTGTGCGCACAGAAGCAATAGCGGACCGTTTCCCTCGGAGTGAACGCGAAAGAGCCGTCTATATACTCGCAGACACGCGAACGTGCCTCAATGCGGTCACAGAGGCAGCAGCTTTTGCACAGATGCTCCTGGTGATTCTGGCACTTTCCAGGCACACTCCTGAAAGTCGCGCACACTGCTGTTCACTCGCTAAACGACCTCTTGGGAAACACGTCTCCGGTCGACGGACCGCTCAGATTGCTTCTCGTGTAACTGTGAACTGTGTCAGCGCAGGGAATCCGTCTCTGTTGAGCAGATGTCAATCCTGCCTCGCTTTTGCTTTGTTGCCTCTACCAAGATGATTTCCCGTTTCTCTCTTCACTGGAGCAGGCAGACACAGCCAACGCACATCAAGTGTCAAGAGACACGCTCTGCTGAGCTCAACGCTTGTGCAGATGCACATGTGCGACGAAGTCAACACACGTGCTTGTGGAGAGAAAGAAAGGGACTCCCAGGCGTGTGGAGCGACGGGGAGAAAGAGCGGGCGCTGAGGAACACAGTTTCAAACAGACTGTCTCCACACAAACAGGCACCTGTCTGCAGGTATCCTAGATCTTGATTCTTGAACTTGAGGAAACACGCGTCTGAGCAAAACTCCCAAACGCTTCCAGGAAAGACACAGGCTCTCCCACAAGCACACAAGTGTTTGCCCTCAGCTATAGATCAGGGACAAGCCTGTGAAGAGCAACCAAAGAGCTCGTCCGTCTTTCCCTCAATAGATGGGAGTAGGCGCGCTTGCGGATGTGTGCGTGTGTGTGGCCACGCGTTTGCTTAGGCATCAGTGTGTGAAAAGGTAGGTGCTTTTCTCTAGCTGCGTGTGCGTGCACGTGGTGCTGGGTGCACATCCCTGGGTGCTCGTGGAAAGGTTTCTGCATGGTTTTCGCTGAGGAATCGTGTGTGTGCACATGGACAAAGAGAAGGCGCAGCAACCAGGTTCCAGCGCCGAAGAAGGCAAAAGGCGAGGTTTCCGGCGCTATCTCCTTCTCTCCCCAGAGCTAGTCGCGCAAAGCAAGCCGCTAAGCCGGCGACCGGCAAGAGAGCTACAACGAAGCATGCCGAACGGAGAAAATAGCAGCAGCTCATCTCTTCACACCTTGTTTCTGCCATGTGCTTGAACGCCAAGACGTTCGCGCTTCTGTGAGATGAAAGACGTCCTTCTGCATATGTGGTTGCTCACACCGGTGCACTTGTTAGTGTATCCATTCAGTCCTGGGCTGCGGGGCATTCAGAAGTGGCTCTGTGGAGACGTCTGCATAGAGGCAGCTGTCAGAACACGCACACTCGATTGTTCACCAAAACATATGCAGACGCGTCCTTAGCCTGTAGATTTGGATGCACAGAGTTCCCTGTGTTCGCAAGAGACAAGGGAATCGCGTCTGTGCGCACAGAAGCAATAGCGGACCGTTTCCCTCGGAGTGAACGCGAAAGAGCCGTCTATATACTCGCAGACACGCGAACGTGCCTCAATGCGGTCACAGAGGCAGCAGCTTTTGCACAGATGCTCCTGGTGATTCTGGCACTTTCCAGGCACACTCCTGAAAGTCGCGCACACTGCTGTTCACTCGCTAAACGACCTCTTGGGAAACACGTCTCCGGTCGACGGACCGCTCAGATTGCTTCTCGTGTAACTGTGAACTGTGTCAGCGCAGGGAATCCGTCTCTGTTGAGCAGATGTCAATCCTGCCTCGCTTTTGCTTTGTTGCCTCTACCAAGATGATTTCCCGTTTCTCTCTTCACTGGAGCAGGCAGACACAGCCAACGCACATCAAGTGTCAAGAGACACGCTCTGCTGAGCTCAACGCTTGTGCAGATGCACATGTGCGACGAAGTCAACACACGTGCTTGTGGAGAGAAAGAAAGGGACTCCCAGGCGTGTGGAGCGACGGGGAGAAAGAGCGGGCGCTGAGGAACACAGTTTCAAACAGACTGTCTCCACACAAACAGGCACCTGTCTGCAGGTATCCTAGATCTTGATTCTTGAACTTGAGGAAACACGCGTCTGAGCAAAACTCCCAAACGCTTCCAGGAAAGACACAGGCTCTCCCACAAGCACACAAGTGTTTGCCCTCAGCTATAGATCAGGGACAAGCCTGTGAAGAGCAACCAAAGAGCTCGTCCGTCTTTCCCTCAATAGATGGGAGTAGGCGCGCTTGCGGATGTGTGCGTGTGTGTGGCCACGCGTTTGCTTAGGCATCAGTGTGTGAAAAGGTAGGTGCTTTTCTCTAGCTGCGTGTGCGTGCACGTGGTGCTGGGTGCACATCCCTGGGTGCTCGTGGAAAGGTTTCTGCATGGTTTTCGCTGAGGAATCGTGTGTGTGCACATGGACAAAGAGAAGGCGCAGCAACCAGGTTCCAGCGCCGAAGAAGGCAAAAGGCGAGGTTTCCGGCGCTATCTCCTTCTCTCCCCAGAGCTAGTCGCGCAAAGCAAGCCGCTAAGCCGGCGACCGGCAAGAGAGCTACAACGAAGCATGCCGAACGGAGAAAATAGCAGCAGCTCATCTGTTCACACCTTGTTTCTGCCATGTGCTTGAACGCCAAGACGTTCGCGCTTCTGTGAGATGAAAGACGTCCTTCTGCATATGTGGTTGCTCACACCGGTGCACTTGTTAGTGTATCCATTCAGTCCTGGGCTGCGGGGCATTCAGAAGTGGCTCTGTGGAGACGTCTGCATAGAGGCAGCTGTCAGAACACGCACACTCGATTGTTCACCAAAACATATGCAGACGCGTCCTTAGCCTGTAGATTTGGATGCACAGAGTTCCCTGTGTTCGCAAGAGACAAGGGAATCGCGTCTGTGCGCACAGAAGCAATAGCGGACCGTTTCCCTCGGAGTGAACGCGAAAGAGCCGTCTATATACTCGCAGACACGCGAACGTGCCTCAATGCGGTCACAGAGGCAGCAGCTTTTGCACAGATGCTCCTGGTGATTCTGGCACTTTCCAGGCACACTCCTGAAAGTCGCGCACACTGCTGGTTCACTCGCTAAACGACCTCTTGGGAAACACGTCTCCGGTCGACGGACCGCTCAGATTGCTTCTCGTGTAACTGTGAACTGTGTCAGCGCAGGGAATCCGTCTCTGTTGAGCAGATGTCAATCCTGCCTCGCTTTTGCTTTGTTGCCTCTACCAAGATGATTTCCCGTTTCTCTCTTCACTGGAGCAGGCAGACACAGCCAACGCACATCAAGTGTCAAGAGACACGCTCTGCTGAGCTCAACGCTTGTGCAGATGCACATGTGCGACGAAGTCAGCACACGTGCTTGTGGAGAGAAAGAAAGGGACTCCCAGGCGTGTGGAGCGACGGGGAGAAAGAGCGGGCGCTGAGGAACACAGTTTCAAACAGACTGTCTCCACACAAACAGGCACCTGTCTGCAGGTATCCTAGATCTTGATTCTTGAACTTGAGGAAACACGCGTCTGAGCAAAACTCCCAAACGCTTCCAGGAAAGACACAGGCTCTCCCACAAGCACACAAGTGTTTGCCCTCAGCTATAGATCAGGGACAAGCCTGTGAAGAGCAACCAAAGAGCTCGTCCGTCTTTCCCTCAATAGATGGGAGTAGGCGCGCTTGCGGATGTGTGCGTGTGTGTGGCCAGGCGTTTGCTTAGGCTTCAGTGTGTGAAAAGGTAGGTGCTTTTCTCTAGCTGCGTGTGCGTGCACGTGGTGCTGGGTGCACATCCCTGGGTGCTCGTGGAAAGGTTTCTGCATGGTTTTCGCTGAGGAATCGTGTGTGTGCACATGGACAAAGAGAAGGCGCAGCAACCAGGTTCCAGCGCCGAAGAAGGCAAAAGGCGAGGTTTCCGGCGCTATCTCCTTCTCTCCCCAGAGCTAGTCGCGCAAAGCAAGCCGCTAAGCCGGCGACCGGCAAGAGAGCTACAACGAAGCATGCCGAACGGAGAAAATAGCAGCAGCTCATCTGTTCACACCTTGTTTCTGCCATGTGCTTGAACGCCAAGACGTTCGCGCTTCTGTGAGATGAAAGACGTCCTTCTGCATATGTGGTTGCTCACACCGGTGCACTTGTTAGTGTATCCATTCAGTCCTGGGCTGCGGGGCATTCAGAAGTGGCTCTGTGGAGACGTCTGCATAGAGGCAGCTGTCAGAACACGCACACTCGATTGTTCACCAAAACATATGCAGACGCGTCCTTAGCCTGTAGATTTGGATGCACAGAGTTCCCTGTGTTCGCAAGAGACAAGGGAATCGCGTCTGTGCGCACAGAAGCAATAGCGGACCGTTTCCCTCGGAGTGAACGCGAAAGAGCCGTCTATATACTCGCAGACACGCGAACGTGCCTCAATGCGGTCACAGAGGCAGCAGCTTTTGCACAGATGCTCCTGGTGATTCTGGCACTTTCCAGGCACACTCCTGAAAGTCGCGCACACTGCTGTTCACTCGCTAAACGACCTCTTGGGAAACACGTCTCCGGTCGACGGACCGCTCAGATTGCTTCTCGTGTAACTGTGAACTGTGTCAGCGCGGGGAATCCGTCTCTGTTGAGCAGATGTCAATCCTGCCTCGCTTTTGCTTTGTTGCCTCTACCAAGATGATTTCCCGTTTCTCTCTTCACTGGAGCAGGCAGACACAGCCAACGCACATCAAGTGTCAAGAGACACGCTCTGCTGAGCTCAACGCTTGTGCAGATGCACATGTGCGACGAAGTCAACACACGTGCTTGTGGAGAGAAAGAAAGGGACTCCCAGGCGTGTGGAGCGACGGGGAGAAAGAGCGGGCGCTGAGGAACACAGTTTCAAACAGACTGTCTCCACACAAACAGGCACCTGTCTGCAGGTATCCTAGATCTTGATTCTTGAACTTGAGGAAACACGCGTCTGAGCAAAACTCCCAAACGCTTCCAGGAAAGGCACAGGCTCTCCCACAAGCACACAAGTGTTTGCCCTCAGCTATAGATCAGGGACAAGCCTGTGAAGAGATGCCCTGCTATTCTTTCGCCTTATGGCATCATGTGTTTCGTTCCTCTTGGAGATCGATTGTTAAACGTCTTTCCTCGGGCGACTGTGAAGCATTTGCCAGCGGAGGAGAAGTAGCACGGAGCAGCATTCAGTACTGCCTACGAGTGTCTTTGCTACCCTACTAGCGGAGCTCCAAGAACAGGCACACATCTTCAGGTACCTTCCAAATGTGGATTCCCCTGCAGCCCCGTAGGCGGGCGTGCAGTACGCCAACCGTCAACGGACGTTTTTCCCCTCAAGCCTGTCAGGACGTTGCTCGTCCGTCTTTCCCTCAATAGATGGGAGTAGGCGCGCTTGCGGATGTGTGCGTGTGTGTGGCCACGCGTTTGCTTAGGCATCAGTGTGTGAAAAGGTAGGTGCTTTTCTCTAGCTGCGTGTGCGTGCACGTGGTGCTGGGTGCACATCCCTGGGTGCTCGTGGAAAGGTTTCTGCATGGTTTTCGCTGAGGAATCGTGTGTGTGCACATGGACAAAGAGAAGGCGCAGCAACCAGGTTCCAGCGCCGAAGAAGGCAAAAGGCGAGGTTTCCGGCGCTATCTCCTTCTCTCCCCAGAGCTAGTCGCGCAAAGCAAGCCGCTAAGCCGGCGACCGGCAAGAGAGCTACAACGAAGCATGCCGAACGGAGAAAATAGCAGCAGCTCATCTGTTCACACCTTGTTTCTGCCATGTGCTTGAACGCCAAGACGTTCGCGCTTCTGTGAGATGAAAGACGTCCTTCTGCATATGTGGTTGCTCACACCGGTGCACTTGTTAGTGTATCCATTCAGTCCTGGGCTGCGGGGCATTCAGAAGTGGCTCTGTGGAGACGTCTGCATAGAGGCAGCTGTCAGAACACGCACACTCGATTGTTCACCAAAACATATGCAGACGCGTCCTTAGCCTGTAGATTTGGATGCACAGAGTTCCCTGTGTTCGCAAGAGACAAGGGAATCGCGTCTGTGCGCACAGAAGCAATAGCGGACCGTTTCCCTCGGAGTGAACGCGAAAGAGCCGTCTATATACTCGCAGACACGCGAACGTGCCTCAATGCGGTCACAGAGGCAGCAGCTTTTGCACAGATGCTCCTGGTGATTCTGGCACTTTCCAGGCACACTCCTGAAAGTCGCGCACACTGCTGTTCACTCGCTAAACGACCTCTTGGGAAACACGTCTCCGGTCGACGGACCGCTCAGATTGCTTCTCGTGTAACTGTGAACTGTGTCAGCGCAGGGAATCCGTCTCTGTTGAGCAGATGTCAATCCTGCCTCGCTTTTGCTTTGTTGCCTCTACCAAGATGATTTCCCGTTTCTCTCTTCACTGGAGCAGGCAGACACAGCCAACGCACATCAAGTGTCAAGAGACACGCTCTGCTGAGCTCAACGCTTGTGCAGATGCACATGTGCGACGAAGTCAACACACGTGCTTGTGGAGAGAAAGAAAGGGACTCCCAGGCGTGTGGAGCGACGGGGAGAAAGAGCGGGCGCTGAGGAACACAGTTTCAAACAGACTGTCTCCACACAAACAGGCACCTGTCTGCAGGTATCCTAGATCTTGATTCTTGAACTTGAGGAAACACGCGTCTGAGCAAAACTCCCAAACGCTTCCAGGAAAGACACAGGCTCTCCCACAAGCACACAAGTGTTTGCCCTCAGCTATAGATCAGGGACAAGCCTGTGAAGAGCAACCAAAGAGCTCGTCCGTCTTTCCCTCAATAGATGGGAGTAGGCGCGCTTGCGGATGTGTGCGTGTGTGTGGCCACGCGTTTGCTTAGGCATCAGTGTGTGAAAAGGTAGGTGCTTTTCTCTAGCTGCGTGTGCGTGCACGTGGTGCTGGGTGCACATCCCTGGGTGCTCGTGGAAAGGTTTCTGCATGGTTTTCGCTGAGGAATCGTGTGTGTGCACATGGACAAAGAGAAGGCGCAGCAACCAGGTTCCAGCGCCGAAGAAGGCAAAAGGCGAGGTTTCCGGCGCTATCTCCTTCTCTCCCCAGAGCTAGTCGCGCAAAGCAAGCCGCTAAGCCGGCGACCGGCAAGAGAGCTACAACGAAGCATGCCGAACGGAGAAAATAGCAGCAGCTCATCTGTTCACACCTTGTTTCTGCCATGTGCTTGAACGCCAAGACGTTCGCGCTTCTGTGAGATGAAAGACGTCCTTCTGCATATGTGGTTGCTCACACCGGTGCACTTGTTAGTGTATCCATTCAGTCCTGGGCTGCGGGGCATTCAGAAGTGGCTCTGTGGAGACGTCTGCATAGAGGCAGCTGTCAGAACACGCACACTCGATTGTTCACCAAAACATATGCAGACGCGTCCTTAGCCTGTAGATTTGGATGCACAGAGTTCCCTGTGTTCGCAAGAGACAAGGGAATCGCGTCTGTGCGCACAGAAGCAATAGCGGACCGTTTCCCTCGGAGTGAACGCGAAAGAGCCGTCTATATACTCGCAGACACGCGAACGTGCCTCAATGCGGTCACAGAGGCAGCAGCTTTTGCACAGATGCTCCTGGTGATTCTGGCACTTTCCAGGCACACTCCTGAAAGTCGCGCACACTGCTGTTCACTCGCTAAACGACCTCTTGGGAAACACGTCTCCGGTCGACGGACCGCTCAGATTGCTTCTCGTGTAACTGTGAACTGTGTCAGCGCAGGGAATCCGTCTCTGTTGAGCAGATGTCAATCCTGCCTCGCTTTTGCTTTGTTGCCTCTACCAAGATGATTTCCCGTTTCTCTCTTCACTGGAGCAGGCAGACACAGCCAACGCACATCAAGTGTCAAGAGACACGCTCTGCTGAGCTCAACGCTTGTGCAGATGCACATGTGCGACGAAGTCAACACACGTGCTTGTGGAGAGAAAGAAAGGGACTCCCAGGCGTGTGGAGCGACGGGGAGAAAGAGCGGGCGCTGAGGAACACAGTTTCAAACAGACTGTCTCCACACAAACAGGCACCTGTCTGCAGGTATCCTAGATCTTGATTCTTGAACTTGAGGAAACACGCGTCTGAGCAAAACTCCCAAACGCTTCCAGGAAAGACACAGGCTCTCCCACAAGCACACAAGTGTTTGCCCTCAGCTATAGATCAGGGACAAGCCTGTGAAGAGATGCCCTGCTATTCTTTCGCCTTATGGCATCATGTGTTTCGTTCCTCTTGGAGATCGATTGTTAAACGTCTTTCCTAGGGCGACTGTGAAGCATTTGCCAGCGGAGGAGAAGTAGCACGGAGCAGCATTCAGTACTGCCTACGAGTGTCTTTGCTACCCTACTAGCGGAGCTCCAAGAACAGGCACACATCTTCAGGTACCTTCCAAATGTGGATTCCCCTGCAGCCCCGTAGGCGGGCGTGCAGTACGCCAACCGTCAACGGACGTTTTTCCCCTCAAGCCTGTCAGGACGTTGCTCGTCCGTCTTTCCCTCAATAGATGGGAGTAGGCGCGCTTGCGGATGTGTGCGTGTGTGTGGCCACGCGTTTGCTTAGGCTTCAGTGTGTGAAAAGGTAGGTGCTTTTCTCTAGCTGCGTGTGCGTGCACGTGGTGCTGGGTGCACATCCCTGGGTGCTCGTGGAAAGGTTTCTGCATGGTTTTCGCTGAGGAATCGTGTGTGTGCACATGGACAAAGAGAAGGCGCAGCAACCAGGTTCCAGCGCCGAAGAAGGCAAAAGGCGAGGTTTCCGGCGCTATCTCCTTCTCTCCCCAGAGCTAGTCGCGCAAAGCAAGCCGCTAAGCCGGCGACCGGCAAGAGAGCTACAACGAAGCATGCCGAACGGAGAAAATAGCAGCAGCTCATCTGTTCACACCTTGTTTCTGCCATGTGCTTGAACGCCAAGACGTTCGCGCTTCTGTGAGATGAAAGACGTCCTTCTGCATATGTGGTTGCTCACACCGGTGCACTTGTTAGTGTATCCATTCAGTCCTGGGCTGCGGGGCATTCAGAAGTGGCTCTGTGGAGACGTCTGCATAGAGGCAGCTGTCAGAACACGCACACTCGATTGTTCACCAAAACATATGCAGACGCGTCCTTAGCCTGTAGATTTGGATGCACAGAGTTCCCTGTGTTCGCAAGAGACAAGGGAATCGCGTCTGTGCGCACAGAAGCAATAGCGGACCGTTTCCCTCGGAGTGAACGCGAAAGAGCCGTCTATATACTCGCAGACACGCGAACGTGCCTCAATGCGGTCACAGAGGCAGCAGCTTTTGCACAGATGCTCCTGGTGATTCTGGCACTTTCCAGGCACACTCCTGAAAGTCGCGCACACTGCTGTTCACTCGCTAAACGACCTCTTGGGAAACACGTCTCCGGTCGACGGACCGCTCAGATTGCTTCTCGTGTAACTGTGAACTGTGTCAGCGCAGGGAATCCGTCTCTGTTGAGCAGATGTCAATCCTGCCTCGCTTTTGCTTTGTTGCCTCTACCAAGATGATTTCCCGTTTCTCTCTTCACTGGAGCAGGCAGACACAGCCAACGCACATCAAGTGTCAAGAGACACGCTCTGCTGAGCTCAACGCTTGTGCAGATGCACATGTGCGACGAAGTCAACACACGTGCTTGTGGAGAGAAAGAAAGGGACTCCCAGGCGTGTGGAGCGACGGGGAGAAAGAGCGGGCGCTGAGGAACACAGTTTCAAACAGACTGTCTCCACACAAACAGGCACCTGTCTGCAGGTATCCTAGATCTTGATTCTTGAACTTGAGGAAACACGCGCCTGAGCAAAACTCCCAAACGCTTCCAGGAAAGACACAGGCTCTCCCACAAGCACACAAGTGTTTGCCCTCAGCTATAGATCAGGGACAAGCCTGTGAAGAGCAACCAAAGAGCTCGTCCGTCTTTCCCTCAATAGATGGGAGTAGGCGCGCTTGCGGATGTGTGCGTGTGTGTGGCCACGCGTTTGCTTAGGCATCAGTGTGTGAAAAGGTAGGTGCTTTTCTCTAGCTGCGTGTGCGTGCACGTGGTGCTGGGTGCACATCCCTGGGTGCTCGTGGAAAGGTTTCTGCATGGTTTTCGCTGAGGAATCGTGTGTGTGCACATGGACAAAGAGAAGGCGCAGCAACCAGGTTCCAGCGCCGAAGAAGGCAAAAGGCGAGGTTTCCGGCGCTATCTCCTTCTCTCCCCAGAGCTAGTCGCGCAAAGCAAGCCGCTAAGCCGGCGACCGGCAAGAGAGCTACAACGAAGCATGCCGAACGGAGAAAATAGCAGCAGCTCATCTGTTCACACCTTGTTTCTGCCATGTGCTTGAACGCCAAGACGTTCGCGCTTCTGTGAGATGAAAGACGTCCTTCTGCATATGTGGTTGCTCACACCGGTGCACTTGTTAGTGTATCCATTCAGTCCTGGGCTGCGGGGCATTCAGAAGTGGCTCTGTGGAGACGTCTGCATAGAGGCAGCTGTCAGAACACGCACACTCGATTGTTCACCAAAACATATGCAGACGCGTCCTTAGCCTGTAGATTTGGATGCACAGAGTTCCCTGTGTTCGCAAGAGACAAGGGAATCGCGTCTGTGCGCACAGAAGCAATAGCGGACCGTTTCCCTCGGAGTGAACGCGAAAGAGCCGTCTATATACTCGCAGACACGCGAACGTGCCTCAATGCGGTCACAGAGGCAGCAGCTTTTGCACAGATGCTCCTGGTGATTCTGGCACTTTCCAGGCACACTCCTGAAAGTCGCGCACACTGCTGTTCACTCGCTAAACGACCTCTTGGGAAACACGTCTCCGGTCGACGGACCGCTCAGATTGCTTCTCGTGTAACTGTGAACTGTGTCAGCGCAGGGAATCCGTCTCTGTTGAGCAGATGTCAATCCTGCCTCGCTTTTGCTTTGTTGCCTCTACCAAGATGATTTCCCGTTTCTCTCTTCACTGGAGCAGGCAGACACAGCCAACGCACATCAAGTGTCAAGAGACACGCTCTGCTGAGCTCAACGCTTGTGCAGATGCACATGTGCGACGAAGTCAACACACGTGCTTGTGGAGAGAAAGAAAGGGACTCCCAGGCGTGTGGAGCGACGGGGAGAAAGAGCGGGCGCTGAGGAACACAGTTTCAAACAGACTGTCTCCACACAAACAGGCACCTGTCTGCAGGTATCCTAGATCTTGATTCTTGAACTTGAGGAAACACGCGTCTGAGCAAAACTCCCAAACGCTTCCAGGAAAGACACAGGCTCTCCCACAAGCACACAAGTGTTTGCCCTCAGCTATAGATCAGAGACAAGCCTGTGAAGAGCAACCAAAGAGCTCGTCCGTCTTTCCCTCAATAGATGGGAGTAGGCGCGCTTGCGGATGTGTGCGTGTGTGTGGCCAGGCGTTTGCTTAGGCTTCAGTGTGTGAAAAGGTAGGTGCTTTTCTCTAGCTGCGTGTGCGTGCACGTGGTGCTGGGTGCACATCCCTGGGTGCTCGTGGAAAGGTTTCTGCATGGTTTTCGCTGAGGAATCGTGTGTGTGCACATGGACAAAGAGAAGGCGCAGCAACCAGGTTCCAGCGCCGAAGAAGGCAAAAGGCGAGGTTTCCGGCGCTATCTCCTTCTCTCCCCAGAGCTAGTCGCGCAAAGCAAGCCGCTAAGCCGGCGACCGGCAAGAGAGCTACAACGAAGCATGCCGAACGGAGAAAATAGCAGCAGCTCATCTGTTCACACCTTGTTTCTGCCATGTGCTTGAACGCCAAGACGTTCGCGCTTCTGTGAGATGAAAGACGTCCTTCTGCATATGTGGTTGCTCACACCGGTGCACTTGTTAGTGTATCCATTCAGTCCTGGGCTGCGGGGCATTCAGAAGTGGCTCTGTGGAGACGTCTGCATAGAGGCAGCTGTCAGAACACGCACACTCGATTGTTCACCAAAACATATGCAGACGCGTCCTTAGCCTGTAGATTTGGATGCACAGAGTTCCCTGTGTTCGCAAGAGACAAGGGAATCGCGTCTGTGCGCACAGAAGCAATAGCGGACCGTTTCCCTCGGAGTGAACGCGAAAGAGCCGTCTATATACTCGCAGACACGCGAACGTGCCTCAATGCGGTCACAGAGGCAGCAGCTTTTGCACAGATGCTCCTGGTGATTCTGGCACTTTCCAGGCACACTCCTGAAAGTCGCGCACACTGCTGTTCACTCGCTAAACGACCTCTTGGGAAACACGTCTCCGGTCGACGGACCGCTCAGATTGCTTCTCGTGTAACTGTGAACTGTGTCAGCGCAGGGAATCCGTCTCTGTTGAGCAGATGTCAATCCTGCCTCGCTTTTGCTTTGTTGCCTCTACCAAGATGATTTCCCGTTTCTCTCTTCACTGGAGCAGGCAGACACAGCCAACGCACATCAAGTGTCAAGAGACACGCTCTGCTGAGCTCAACGCTTGTGCAGATGCACATGTGCGACGAAGTCAACACACGTGCTTGTGGAGAGAAAGAAAGGGACTCCCAGGCGTGTGGAGCGACGGGGAGAAAGAGCGGGCGCTGAGGAACACAGTTTCAAACAGACTGTCTCCACACAAACAGGCACCTGTCTGCAGGTATCCTAGATCTTGATTCTTGAACTTGAGGAAACACGCGTCTGAGCAAAACTCCCAAACGCTTCCAGGAAAGACACAGGCTCTCCCACAAGCACACAAGTGTTTGCCCTCAGCTATAGATCAGGGACAAGCCTGTGAAGAGCAACCAAAGAGCTCGTCCGTCTTTCCCTCAATAGATGGGAGTAGGCGCGCTTGCGGATGTGTGCGTGTGTGTGGCCACGCGTTTGCTTAGGCATCAGTGTGTGAAAAGGTAGGTGCTTTTCTCTAGCTGCGTGTGCGTGCACGTGGTGCTGGGTGCACATCCCTGGGTGCTCGTGGAAAGGTTTCTGCATGGTTTTCGCTGAGGAATCGTGTGTGTGCACATGGACAAAGAGAAGGCGCAGCAACCAGGTTCCAGCGCCGAAGAAGGCAAAAGGCGAGGTTTCCGGCGCTATCTCCTTCTCTCCCCAGAGCTAGTCGCGCAAAGCAAGCCGCTAAGCCGGCGACCGGCAAGAGAGCTACAACGAAGCATGCCGAACGGAGAAAATAGCAGCAGCTCATCTGTTCACACCTTGTTTCTGCCATGTGCTTGAACGCCAAGACGTTCGCGCTTCTGTGAGATGAAAGACGTCCTTCTGCATATGTGGTTGCTCACACCGGTGCACTTGTTAGTGTATCCATTCAGTCCTGGGCTGCGGGGCATTCAGAAGTGGCTCTGTGGAGACGTCTGCATAGAGGCAGCTGTCAGAACACGCACACTCGATTGTTCACCAAAACATATGCAGACGCGTCCTTAGCCTGTAGATTTGGATGCACAGAGTTCCCTGTGTTCGCAAGAGACAAGGGAATCGCGTCTGTGCGCACAGAAGCAATAGCGGACCGTTTCCCTCGGAGTGAACGCGAAAGAGCCGTCTATATACTCGCAGACACGCGAACGTGCCTCAATGCGGTCACAGAGGCAGCAGCTTTTGCACAGATGCTCCTGGTGATTCTGGCACTTTCCAGGCACACTCCTGAAAGTCGCGCACACTGCTGTTCACTCGCTAAACGACCTCTTGGGAAACACGTCTCCGGTCGACGGACCGCTCAGATTGCTTCTCGTGTAACTGTGAACTGTGTCAGCGCAGGGAATCCGTCTCTGTTGAGCAGATGTCAATCCTGCCTCGCTTTTGCTTTGTTGCCTCTACCAAGATGATTTCCCGTTTCTCTCTTCACTGGAGCAGGCAGACACAGCCAACGCACATCAAGTGTCAAGAGACACGCTCTGCTGAGCTCAACGCTTGTGCAGATGCACATGTGCGACGAAGTCAACACACGTGCTTGTGGAGAGAAAGAAAGGGACTCCCAGGCGTGTGGAGCGACGGGGAGAAAGAGCGGGCGCTGAGGAACACAGTTTCAAACAGACTGTCTCCACACAAACAGGCACCTGTCTGCAGGTATCCTAGATCTTGATTCTTGAACTTGAGGAAACACGCGTCTGAGCAAAACTCCCAAACGCTTCCAGGAAAGACACAGGCTCTCCCACAAGCACACAAGTGTTTGCCCTCAGCTATAGATCAGGGACAAGCCTGTGAAGAGCAACCAAAGAGCTCGTCCGTCTTTCCCTCAATAGATGGGAGTAGGCGCGCTTGCGGATGTGTGCGTGTGTGTGGCCACGCGTTTGCTTAGGCATCAGTGTGTGAAAAGGTAGGTGCTTTTCTCTAGCTGCGTGTGCGTGCACGTGGTGCTGGGTGCACATCCCTGGGTGCTCGTGGAAAGGTTTCTGCATGGTTTTCGCTGAGGAATCGTGTGTGTGCACATGGACAAAGAGAAGGCGCAGCAACCAGGTTCCAGCGCCGAAGAAGGCAAAAGGCGAGGTTTCCGGCGCTATCTCCTTCTCTCCCCAGAGCTAGTCGCGCAAAGCAAGCCGCTAAGCCGGCGACCGGCAAGAGAGCTACAACGAAGCATGCCGAACGGAGAAAATAGCAGCAGCTCATCTGTTCACACCTTGTTTCTGCCATGTGCTTGAACGCCAAGACGTTCGCGCTTCTGTGAGATGAAAGACGTCCTTCTGCATATGTGGTTGCTCACACCGGTGCACTTGTTAGTGTATCCATTCAGTCCTGGGCTGCGGGGCATTCAGAAGTGGCTCTGTGGAGACGTCTGCATAGAGGCAGCTGTCAGAACACGCACACTCGATTGTTCACCAAAACATATGCAGACGCGTCCTTAGCCTGTAGATTTGGATGCACAGAGTTCCCTGTGTTCGCAAGAGACAAGGGAATCGCGTCTGTGCGCACAGAAGCAATAGCGGACCGTTTCCCTCGGAGTGAACGCGAAAGAGCCGTCTATATACTCGCAGACACGCGAACGTGCCTCAATGCGGTCACAGAGGCAGCAGCTTTTGCACAGATGCTCCTGGTGATTCTGGCACTTTCCAGGCACACTCCTGAAAGTCGCGCACACTGCTGTTCACTCGCTAAACGACCTCTTGGGAAACACGTCTCCGGTCGACGGACCGCTCAGATTGCTTCTCGTGTAACTGTGAACTGTGTCAGCGCAGGGAATCCGTCTCTGTTGAGCAGATGTCAATCCTGCCTCGCTTTTGCTTTGTTGCCTCTACCAAGATGATTTCCCGTTTCTCTCTTCACTGGAGCAGGCAGACACAGCCAACGCACATCAAGTGTCAAGAGACACGCTCTGCTGAGCTCAACGCTTGTGCAGATGCACATGTGCGACGAAGTCAACACACGTGCTTGTGGAGAGAAAGAAAGGGACTCCCAGGCGTGTGGAGCGACGGGGAGAAAGAGCGGGCGCTGAGGAACACAGTTTCAAACAGACTGTCTCCACACAAACAGGCACCTGTCTGCAGGTATCCTAGATCTTGATTCTTGAACTTGAGGAAACACGCGTCTGAGCAAAACTCCCAAACGCTTCCAGGAAAGACACAGGCTCTCCCACAAGCACACAAGTGTTTGCCCTCAGCTATAGATCAGGGACAAGCCTGTGAAGAGATGCCCTGCTATTCTTTCGCCTTATGGCATCATGTGTTTCGTTCCTCTTGGAGATCGATTGTTAAACGTCTTTCCTCGGGCGACTGTGAAGCATTTGCCAGCGGAGGAGAAGTAGCACGGAGCAGCATTCAGTACTGCCTACGAGTGTCTTTGCTACCCTACTAGCGGAGCTCCAAGAACAGGCACACATCTTCAGGTACCTTCCAAATGTGGATTCCCCTGCAGCCCCGTAGGCGGGCGTGCAGTACGCCAACCGTCAACGGACGTTTTTCCCCTCAAGCCTGTCAGGACGTTGCTCGTCCGTCTTTCCCTCAATAGATGGGAGTAGGCGCGCTTGCGGATGTGTGCGTGTGTGTGGCCACGCGTTTGCTTAGGCATCAGTGTGTGAAAAGGTAGGTGCTTTTCTCTAGCTGCGTGTGCGTGCACGTGGTGCTGGGTGCACATCCCTGGGTGCTCGTGGAAAGGTTTCTGCATGGTTTTCGCTGAGGAATCGTGTGTGTGCACATGGACAAAGAGAAGGCGCAGCAACCAGGTTCCAGCGCCGAAGAAGGCAAAAGGCGAGGTTTCCGGCGCTATCTCCTTCTCTCCCCAGAGCTAGTCGCGCAAAGCAAGCCGCTAAGCCGGCGACCGGCAAGAGAGCTACAACGAAGCATGCCGAACGGAGAAAATAGCAGCAGCTCATCTGTTCACACCTTGTTTCTGCCATGTGCTTGAACGCCAAGACGTTCGCGCTTCTGTGAGATGAAAGACGTCCTTCTGCATATGTGGTTGCTCACACCGGTGCACTTGTTAGTGTATCCATTCAGTCCTGGGCTGCGGGGCATTCAGAAGTGGCTCTGTGGAGACGTCTGCATAGAGGCAGCTGTCAGAACACGCACACTCGATTGTTCACCAAAACATATGCAGACGCGTCCTTAGCCTGTAGATTTGGATGCACAGAGTTCCCTGTGTTCGCAAGAGACAAGGGAATCGCGTCTGTGCGCACAGAAGCAATAGCGGACCGTTTCCCTCGGAGTGAACGCGAAAGAGCCGTCTATATACTCGCAGACACGCGAACGTGCCTCAATGCGGTCACAGAGGCAGCAGCTTTTGCACAGATGCTCCTGGTGATTCTGGCACTTTCCAGGCACACTCCTGAAAGTCGCGCACACTGCTGTTCACTCGCTAAACGACCTCTTGGGAAACACGTCTCCGGTCGACGGACCGCTCAGATTGCTTCTCGTGTAACTGTGAACTGTGTCAGCGCAGGGAATCCGTCTCTGTTGAGCAGATGTCAATCCTGCCTCGCTTTTGCTTTGTTGCCTCTACCAAGATGATTTCCCGTTTCTCTCTTCACTGGAGCAGGCAGACACAGCCAACGCACATCAAGTGTCAAGAGACACGCTCTGCTGAGCTCAACGCTTGTGCAGATGCACATGTGCGACGAAGTCAACACACGTGCTTGTGGAGAGAAAGAAAGGGACTCCCAGGCGTGTGGAGCGACGGGGAGAAAGAGCGGGCGCTGAGGAACACAGTTTCAAACAGACTGTCTCCACACAAACAGGCACCTGTCTGCAGGTATCCTAGATCTTGATTCTTGAACTTGAGGAAACACGCGTCTGAGCAAAACTCCCAAACGCTTCCAGGAAAGACACAGGCTCTCCCACAAGCACACAAGTGTTTGCCCTCAGCTATAGATCAGGGACAAGCCTGTGAAGAGATGCCCTGCTATTCTTTCGCCTTATGGCATCATGTGTTTCGTTCCTCTTGGAGATCGATTGTTAAACGTCTTTCCTCGGGCGACTGTGAAGCATTTGCCAGCGGAGGAGAAGTAGCACGGAGCAGCATTCAGTACTGCCTACGAGTGTCTTTGCTACCCTACTAGCGGAGCTCCAAGAACAGGCACACATCTTCAGGTACCTTCCAAATGTGGATTCCCCTGCAGCCCCGTAGGCGGGCGTGCAGTACGCCAACCGTCAACGGACGTTTTTCCCCTCAAGCCTGTCAGGACGTTGCTCGTCCGTCTTTCCCTCAATAGATGGGAGTAGGCGCGCTTGCGGATGTGTGCGTGTGTGTGGCCACGCGTTTGCTTAGGCATCAGTGTGTGAAAAGGTAGGTGCTTTTCTCTAGCTGCGTGTGCGTGCACGTGGTGCTGGGTGCACATCCCTGGGTGCTCGTGGAAAGGTTTCTGCATGGTTTTCGCTGAGGAATCGTGTGTGTGCACATGGACAAAGAGAAGGCGCAGCAACCAGGTTCCAGCGCCGAAGAAGGCAAAAGGCGAGGTTTCCGGCGCTATCTCCTTCTCTCCCCAGAGCTAGTCGCGCAAAGCAAGCCGCTAAGCCGGCGACCGGCAAGAGAGCTACAACGAAGCATGCCGAACGGAGAAAATAGCAGCAGCTCATCTGTTCACACCTTGTTTCTGCCATGTGCTTGAACGCCAAGACGTTCGCGCTTCTGTGAGATGAAAGACGTCCTTCTGCATATGTGGTTGCTCACACCGGTGCACTTGTTAGTGTATCCATTCAGTCCTGGGCTGCGGGGCATTCAGAAGTGGCTCTGTGGAGACGTCTGCATAGAGGCAGCTGTCAGAACACGCACACTCGATTGTTCACCAAAACATATGCAGACGCGTCCTTAGCCTGTAGATTTGGATGCACAGAGTTCCCTGTGTTCGCAAGAGACAAGGGAATCGCGTCTGTGCGCACAGAAGCAATAGCGGACCGTTTCCCTCGGAGTGAACGCGAAAGAGCCGTCTATATACTCGCAGACACGCGAACGTGCCTCAATGCGGTCACAGAGGCAGCAGCTTTTGCACAGATGCTCCTGGTGATTCTGGCACTTTCCAGGCACACTCCTGAAAGTCGCGCACACTGCTGTTCACTCGCTAAACGACCTCTTGGGAAACACGTCTCCGGTCGACGGACCGCTCAGATTGCTTCTCGTGTAACTGTGAACTGTGTCAGCGCAGGGAATCCGTCTCTGTTGAGCAGATGTCAATCCTGCCTCGCTTTTGCTTTGTTGCCTCTACCAAGATGATTTCCCGTTTCTCTCTTCACTGGAGCAGGCAGACACAGCCAACGCACATCAAGTGTCAAGAGACACGCTCTGCTGAGCTCAACGCTTGTGCAGATGCACATGTGCGACGAAGTCAACACACGTGCTTGTGGAGAGAAAGAAAGGGACTCCCAGGCGTGTGGAGCGACGGGGAGAAAGAGCGGGCGCTGAGGAACACAGTTTCAAACAGACTGTCTCCACACAAACAGGCACCTGTCTGCAGGTATCCTAGATCTTGATTCTTGAACTTGAGGAAACACGCGTCTGAGCAAAACTCCCAAACGCTTCCAGGAAAGACACAGGCTCTCCCACAAGCACACAAGTGTTTGCCCTCAGCTATAGATCAGGGACAAGCCTGTGAAGAGCAACCAAAGAGCTCGTCCGTCTTTCCCTCAATAGATGGGAGTAGGCGCGCTTGCGGATGTGTGCGTGTGTGTGGCCACGCGTTTGCTTAGGCATCAGTGTGTGAAAAGGTAGGTGCTTTTCTCTAGCTGCGTGTGCGTGCACGTGGTGCTGGGTGCACATCCCTGGGTGCTCGTGGAAAGGTTTCTGCATGGTTTTCGCTGAGGAATCGTGTGTGTGCACATGGACAAAGAGAAGGCGCAGCAACCAGGTTCCAGCGCCGAAGAAGGCAAAAGGCGAGGTTTCCGGCGCTATCTCCTTCTCTCCCCAGAGCTAGTCGCGCAAAGCAAGCCGCTAAGCCGGCGACCGGCAAGAGAGCTACAACGAAGCATGCCGAACGGAGAAAATAGCAGCAGCTCATCTGTTCACACCTTGTTTCTGCCATGTGCTTGAACGCCAAGACGTTCGCGCTTCTGTGAGATGAAAGACGTCCTTCTGCATATGTGGTTGCTCACACCGGTGCACTTGTTAGTGTATCCATTCAGTCCTGGGCTGCGGGGCATTCAGAAGTGGCTCTGTGGAGACGTCTGCATAGAGGCAGCTGTCAGAACACGCACACTCGATTGTTCACCAAAACATATGCAGACGCGTCCTTAGCCTGTAGATTTGGATGCACAGAGTTCCCTGTGTTCGCAAGAGACAAGGGAATCGCGTCTGTGCGCACAGAAGCAATAGCGGACCGTTTCCCTCGGAGTGAACGCGAAAGAGCCGTCTATATACTCGCAGACACGCGAACGTGCCTCAATGCGGTCACAGAGGCAGCAGCTTTTGCACAGATGCTCCTGGTGATTCTGGCACTTTCCAGGCACACTCCTGAAAGTCGCGCACACTGCTGTTCACTCGCTAAACGACCTCTTGGGAAACACGTCTCCGGTCGACGGACCGCTCAGATTGCTTCTCGTGTAACTGTGAACTGTGTCAGCGCAGGGAATCCGTCTCTGTTGAGCAGATGTCAATCCTGCCTCGCTTTTGCTTTGTTGCCTCTACCAAGATGATTTCCCGTTTCTCTCTTCACTGGAGCAGGCAGACACAGCCAACGCACATCAAGTGTCAAGAGACACGCTCTGCTGAGCTCAACGCTTGTGCAGATGCACATGTGCGACGAAGTCAACACACGTGCTTGTGGAGAGAAAGAAAGGGACTCCCAGGCGTGTGGAGCGACGGGGAGAAAGAGCGGGCGCTGAGGAACACAGTTTCAAACAGACTGTCTCCACACAAACAGGCACCTGTCTGCAGGTATCCTAGATCTTGATTCTTGAACTTGAGGAAACACGCGTCTGAGCAAAACTCCCAAACGCTTCCAGGAAAGACACAGGCTCTCCCACAAGCACACAAGTGTTTGCCCTCAGCTATAGATCAGGGACAAGCCTGTGAAGAGCAACCAAAGAGCTCGTCCGTCTTTCCCTCAATAGATGGGAGTAGGCGCGCTTGCGGATGTGTGCGTGTGTGTGGCCACGCGTTTGCTTAGGCATCAGTGTGTGAAAAGGTAGGTGCTTTTCTCTAGCTGCGTGTGCGTGCACGTGGTGCTGGGTGCACATCCCTGGGTGCTCGTGGAAAGGTTTCTGCATGGTTTTCGCTGAGGAATCGTGTGTGTGCACATGGACAAAGAGAAGGCGCAGCAACCAGGTTCCAGCGCCGAAGAAGGCAAAAGGCGAGGTTTCCGGCGCTATCTCCTTCTCTCCCCAGAGCTAGTCGCGCAAAGCAAGCCGCTAAGCCGGCGACCGGCAAGAGAGCTACAACGAAGCATGCCGAACGGAGAAAATAGCAGCAGCTCATCTGTTCACACCTTGTTTCTGCCATGTGCTTGAACGCCAAGACGTTCGCGCTTCTGTGAGATGAAAGACGTCCTTCTGCATATGTGGTTGCTCACACCGGTGCACTTGTTAGTGTATCCATTCAGTCCTGGGCTGCGGGGCATTCAGAAGTGGCTCTGTGGAGACGTCTGCATAGAGGCAGCTGTCAGAACACGCACACTCGATTGTTCACCAAAACATATGCAGACGCGTCCTTAGCCTGTAGATTTGGATGCACAGAGTTCCCTGTGTTCGCAAGAGACAAGGGAATCGCGTCTGTGCGCACAGAAGCAATAGCGGACCGTTTCCCTCGGAGTGAACGCGAAAGAGCCGTCTATATACTCGCAGACACGCGAACGTGCCTCAATGCGGTCACAGAGGCAGCAGCTTTTGCACAGATGCTCCTGGTGATTCTGGCACTTTCCAGGCACACTCCTGAAAGTCGCGCACACTGCTGTTCACTCGCTAAACGACCTCTTGGGAAACACGTCTCCGGTCGACGGACCGCTCAGATTGCTTCTCGTGTAACTGTGAACTGTGTCAGCGCAGGGAATCCGTCTCTGTTGAGCAGATGTCAATCCTGCCTCGCTTTTGCTTTGTTGCCTCTACCAAGATGATTTCCCGTTTCTCTCTTCACTGGAGCAGGCAGACACAGCCAACGCACATCAAGTGTCAAGAGACACGCTCTGCTGAGCTCAACGCTTGTGCAGATGCACATGTGCGACGAAGTCAACACACGTGCTTGTGGAGAGAAAGAAAGGGACTCCCAGGCGTGTGGAGCGACGGGGAGAAAGAGCGGGCGCTGAGGAACACAGTTTCAAACAGACTGTCTCCACACAAACAGGCACCTGTCTGCAGGTATCCTAGATCTTGATTCTTGAACTTGAGGAAACACGCGTCTGAGCAAAACTCCCAAACGCTTCCAGGAAAGACACAGGCTCTCCCACAAGCACACAAGTGTTTGCCCTCAGCTATAGATCAGGGACAAGCCTGTGAAGAGCAACCAAAGAGCTCGTCCGTCTTTCCCTCAATAGATGGGAGTAGGCGCGCTTGCGGATGTGTGCGTGTGTGTGGCCACGCGTTTGCTTAGGCATCAGTGTGTGAAAAGGTAGGTGCTTTTCTCTAGCTGCGTGTGCGTGCACGTGGTGCTGGGTGCACATCCCTGGGTGCTCGTGGAAAGGTTTCTGCATGGTTTTCGCTGAGGAATCGTGTGTGTGCACATGGACAAAGAGAAGGCGCAGCAACCAGGTTCCAGCGCCGAAGAAGGCAAAAGGCGAGGTTTCCGGCGCTATCTCCTTCTCTCCCCAGAGCTAGTCGCGCAAAGCAAGCCGCTAAGCCGGCGACCGGCAAGAGAGCTACAACGAAGCATGCCGAACGGAGAAAATAGCAGCAGCTCATCTGTTCACACCTTGTTTCTGCCATGTGCTTGAACGCCAAGACGTTCGCGCTTCTGTGAGATGAAAGACGTCCTTCTGCATATGTGGTTGCTCACACCGGTGCACTTGTTAGTGTATCCATTCAGTCCTGGGCTGCGGGGCATTCAGAAGTGGCTCTGTGGAGACGTCTGCATAGAGGCAGCTGTCAGAACACGCACACTCGATTGTTCACCAAAACATATGCAGACGCGTCCTTAGCCTGTAGATTTGGATGCACAGAGTTCCCTGTGTTCGCAAGAGACAAGGGAATCGCGTCTGTGCGCACAGAAGCAATAGCGGACCGTTTCCCTCGGAGTGAACGCGAAAGAGCCGTCTATATACTCGCAGACACGCGAACGTGCCTCAATGCGGTCACAGAGGCAGCAGCTTTTGCACAGATGCTCCTGGTGATTCTGGCACTTTCCAGGCACACTCCTGAAAGTCGCGCACACTGCTGTTCACTCGCTAAACGACCTCTTGGGAAACACGTCTCCGGTCGACGGACCGCTCAGATTGCTTCTCGTGTAACTGTGAACTGTGTCAGCGCAGGGAATCCGTCTCTGTTGAGCAGATGTCAATCCTGCCTCGCTTTTGCTTTGTTGCCTCTACCAAGATGATTTCCCGTTTCTCTCTTCACTGGAGCAGGCAGACACAGCCAACGCACATCAAGTGTCAAGAGACACGCTCTGCTGAGCTCAACGCTTGTGCAGATGCACATGTGCGACGAAGTCAACACACGTGCTTGTGGAGAGAAAGAAAGGGACTCCCAGGCGTGTGGAGCGACGGGGAGAAAGAGCGGGCGCTGAGGAACACAGTTTCAAACAGACTGTCTCCACACAAACAGGCACCTGTCTGCAGGTATCCTAGATCTTGATTCTTGAACTTGAGGAAACACGCGTCTGAGCAAAACTCCCAAACGCTTCCAGGAAAGACACAGGCTCTCCCACAAGCACACAAGTGTTTGCCCTCAGCTATAGATCAGGGACAAGCCTGTGAAGAGCAACCAAAGAGCTCGTCCGTCTTTCCCTCAATAGATGGGAGTAGGCGCGCTTGCGGATGTGTGCGTGTGTGTGGCCACGCGTTTGCTTAGGCTTCAGTGTGTGAAAAGGTAGGTGCTTTTCTCTAGCTGCGTGTGCGTGCACGTGGTGCTGGGTGCACATCCCTGGGTGCTCGTGGAAAGGTTTCTGCATGGTTTTCGCTGAGGAATCGTGTGTGTGCACATGGACAAAGAGAAGGCGCAGCAACCAGGTTCCAGCGCCGAAGAAGGCAAAAGGCGAGGTTTCCGGCGCTATCTCCTTCTCTCCCCAGAGCTAGTCGCGCAAAGCAAGCCGCTAAGCCGGCGACCGGCAAGAGAGCTACAACGAAGCATGCCGAACGGAGAAAATAGCAGCAGCTCATCTGTTCACACCTTGTTTCTGCCATGTGCTTGAACGCCAAGACGTTCGCGCTTCTGTGAGATGAAAGACGTCCTTCTGCATATGTGGTTGCTCACACCGGTGCACTTGTTAGTGTATCCATTCAGTCCTGGGCTGCGGGGCATTCAGAAGTGGCTCTGTGGAGACGTCTGCATAGAGGCAGCTGTCAGAACACGCACACTCGATTGTTCACCAAAACATATGCAGACGCGTCCTTAGCCTGTAGATTTGGATGCACAGAGTTCCCTGTGTTCGCAAGAGACAAGGGAATCGCGTCTGTGCGCACAGAAGCAATAGCGGACCGTTTCCCTCGGAGTGAACGCGAAAGAGCCGTCTATATACTCGCAGACACGCGAACGTGCCTCAATGCGGTCACAGAGGCAGCAGCTTTTGCACAGATGCTCCTGGTGATTCTGGCACTTTCCAGGCACACTCCTGAAAGTCGCGCACACTGCTGTTCACTCGCTAAACGACCTCTTGGGAAACACGTCTCCGGTCGACGGACCGCTCAGATTGCTTCTCGTGTAACTGTGAACTGTGTCAGCGCAGGGAATCCGTCTCTGTTGAGCAGATGTCAATCCTGCCTCGCTTTTGCTTTGTTGCCTCTACCAAGATGATTTCCCGTTTCTCTCTTCACTGGAGCAGGCAGACACAGCCAACGCACATCAAGTGTCAAGAGACACGCTCTGCTGAGCTCAACGCTTGTGCAGATGCACATGTGCGACGAAGTCAACACACGTGCTTGTGGAGAGAAAGAAAGGGACTCCCAGGCGTGTGGAGCGACGGGGAGAAAGAGCGGGCGCTGAGGAACACAGTTTCAAACAGACTGTCTCCACACAAACAGGCACCTGTCTGCAGGTATCCTAGATCTTGATTCTTGAACTTGAGGAAACACGCGTCTGAGCAAAACTCCCAAACGCTTCCAGGAAAGACACAGGCTCTCCCACAAGCACACAAGTGTTTGCCCTCAGCTATAGATCAGGGACAAGCCTGTGAAGAGCAACCAAAGAGCTCGTCCGTCTTTCCCTCAATAGATGGGAGTAGGCGCGCTTGCGGATGTGTGCGTGTGTGTGGCCACGCGTTTGCTTAGGCTTCAGTGTGTGAAAAGGTAGGTGCTTTTCTCTAGCTGCGTGTGCGTGCACGTGGTGCTGGGTGCACATCCCTGGGTGCTCGTGGAAAGGTTTCTGCATGGTTTTCGCTGAGGAATCGTGTGTGTGCACATGGACAAAGAGAAGGCGCAGCAACCAGGTTCCAGCGCCGAAGAAGGCAAAAGGCGAGGTTTCCGGCGCTATCTCCTTCTCTCCCCAGAGCTAGTCGCGCAAAGCAAGCCGCTAAGCCGGCGACCGGCAAGAGAGCTACAACGAAGCATGCCGAACGGAGAAAATAGCAGCAGCTCATCTGTTCACACCTTGTTTCTGCCATGTGCTTGAACGCCAAGACGTTCGCGCTTCTGTGAGATGAAAGACGTCCTTCTGCATATGTGGTTGCTCACACCGGTGCACTTGTTAGTGTATCCATTCAGTCCTGGGCTGCGGGGCATTCAGAAGTGGCTCTGTGGAGACGTCTGCATAGAGGCAGCTGTCAGAACACGCACACTCGATTGTTCACCAAAACATATGCAGACGCGTCCTTAGCCTGTAGATTTGGATGCACAGAGTTCCCTGTGTTCGCAAGAGACAAGGGAATCGCGTCTGTGCGCACAGAAGCAATAGCGGACCGTTTCCCTCGGAGTGAACGCGAAAGAGCCGTCTATATACTCGCAGACACGCGAACGTGCCTCAATGCGGTCACAGAGGCAGCAGCTTTTGCACAGATGCTCCTGGTGATTCTGGCACTTTCCAGGCACACTCCTGAAAGTCGCGCACACTGCTGTTCACTCGCTAAACGACCTCTTGGGAAACACGTCTCCGGTCGACGGACCGCTCAGATTGCTTCTCGTGTAACTGTGAACTGTGTCAGCGCAGGGAATCCGTCTCTGTTGAGCAGATGTCAATCCTGCCTCGCTTTTGCTTTGTTGCCTCTACCAAGATGATTTCCCGTTTCTCTCTTCACTGGAGCAGGCAGACACAGCCAACGCACATCAAGTGTCAAGAGACACGCTCTGCTGAGCTCAACGCTTGTGCAGATGCACATGTGCGACGAAGTCAACACACGTGCTTGTGGAGAGAAAGAAAGGGACTCCCAGGCGTGTGGAGCGACGGGGAGAAAGAGCGGGCGCTGAGGAACACAGTTTCAAACAGACTGTCTCCACACAAACAGGCACCTGTCTGCAGGTATCCTAGATCTTGATTCTTGAACTTGAGGAAACACGCGTCTGAGCAAAACTCCCAAACGCTTCCAGGAAAGACACAGGCTCTCCCACAAGCACACAAGTGTTTGCCCTCAGCTATAGATCAGGGACAAGCCTGTGAAGAGCAACCAAAGAGCTCGTCCGTCTTTCCCTCAATAGATGGGAGTAGGCGCGCTTGCGGATGTGTGCGTGTGTGTGGCCACGCGTTTGCTTAGGCATCAGTGTGTGAAAAGGTAGGTGCTTTTCTCTAGCTGCGTGTGCGTGCACGTGGTGCTGGGTGCACATCCCTGGGTGCTCGTGGAAAGGTTTCTGCATGGTTTTCGCTGAGGAATCGTGTG
This sequence comes from Patagioenas fasciata, assembly GCF_037038585.1. Classification (NCBI taxonomy): domain Eukaryota; kingdom Metazoa; phylum Chordata; class Aves; order Columbiformes; family Columbidae; genus Patagioenas; species Patagioenas fasciata. The sequence continues at coordinate 212,014 of NW_027288807.1, forward strand.
TGTGCACATGGACAAAGAGAAGGCGCAGCAACCAGGTTCCAGCGCCGAAGAAGGCAAAAGGCGAGGTTTCCGGCGCTATCTCCTTCTCTCCCCAGAGCTAGTCGCGCAAAGCAAGCCGCTAAGCCGGCGACCGGCAAGAGAGCTACAACGAAGCATGCCGAACGGAGAAAATAGCAGCAGCTCATCTGTTCACACCTTGTTTCTGCCATGTGCTTGAACGCCAAGACGTTCGCGCTTCTGTGAGATGAAAGACGTCCTTCTGCATATGTGGTTGCTCACACCGGTGCACTTGTTAGTGTATCCATTCAGTCCTGGGCTGCGGGGCATTCAGAAGTGGCTCTGTGGAGACGTCTGCATAGAGGCAGCTGTCAGAACACGCACACTCGATTGTTCACCAAAACATATGCAGACGCGTCCTTAGCCTGTAGATTTGGATGCACAGAGTTCCCTGTGTTCGCAAGAGACAAGGGAATCGCGTCTGTGCGCACAGAAGCAATAGCGGACCGTTTCCCTCGGAGTGAACGCGAAAGAGCCGTCTATATACTCGCAGACACGCGAACGTGCCTCAATGCGGTCACAGAGGCAGCAGCTTTTGCACAGATGCTCCTGGTGATTCTGGCACTTTCCAGGCACACTCCTGAAAGTCGCGCACACTGCTGTTCACTCGCTAAACGACCTCTTGGGAAACACGTCTCCGGTCGACGGACCGCTCAGATTGCTTCTCGTGTAACTGTGAACTGTGTCAGCGCAGGGAATCCGTCTCTGTTGAGCAGATGTCAATCCTGCCTCGCTTTTGCTTTGTTGCCTCTACCAAGATGATTTCCCGTTTCTCTCTTCACTGGAGCAGGCAGACACAGCCAACGCACATCAAGTGTCAAGAGACACGCTCTGCTGAGCTCAACGCTTGTGCAGATGCACATGTGCGACGAAGTCAACACACGTGCTTGTGGAGAGAAAGAAAGGGACTCCCAGGCGTGTGGAGCGACGGGGAGAAAGAGCGGGCGCTGAGGAACACAGTTTCAAACAGACTGTCTCCACACAAACAGGCACCTGTCTGCAGGTATCCTAGATCTTGATTCTTGAACTTGAGGAAACACGCGTCTGAGCAAAACTCCCAAACGCTTCCAGGAAAGACACAGGCTCTCCCACAAGCACACAAGTGTTTGCCCTCAGCTATAGATCAGGGACAAGCCTGTGAAGAGCAACCAAAGAGCTCGTCCGTCTTTCCCTCAATAGATGGGAGTAGGCGCGCTTGCGGATGTGTGCGTGTGTGTGGCCACGCGTTTGCTTAGGCATCAGTGTGTGAAAAGGTAGGTGCTTTTCTCTAGCTGCGTGTGCGTGCACGTGGTGCTGGGTGCACATCCCTGGGTGCTCGTGGAAAGGTTTCTGCATGGTTTTCGCTGAGGAATCGTGTGTGTGCACATGGACAAAGAGAAGGCGCAGCAACCAGGTTCCAGCGCCGAAGAAGGCAAAAGGCGAGGTTTCCGGCGCTATCTCCTTCTCTCCCCAGAGCTAGTCGCGCAAAGCAAGCCGCTAAGCCGGCGACCGGCAAGAGAGCTACAACGAAGCATGCCGAACGGAGAAAATAGCAGCAGCTCATCTGTTCACACCTTGTTTCTGCCATGTGCTTGAACGCCAAGACGTTCGCGCTTCTGTGAGATGAAAGACGTCCTTCTGCATATGTGGTTGCTCACACCGGTGCACTTGTTAGTGTATCCTTTCAGTCCTGGGCTGCGGGGCATTCAGAAGTGGCTCTGTGGAGACGTCTGCATAGAGGCAGCTGTCAGAACACGCACACTCGATTGTTCACCAAAACATATGCAGACGCGTCCTTAGCCTGTAGATTTGGATGCACAGAGTTCCCTGTGTTCGCAAGAGACAAGGGAATCGCGTCTGTGCGCACAGAAGCAATAGCGGACCGTTTCCCTCGGAGTGAACGCGAAAGAGCCGTCTATATACTCGCAGACACGCGAACGTGCCTCAATGCGGTCACAGAGGCAGCAGCTTTTGCACAGATGCTCCTGGTGATTCTGGCACTTTCCAGGCACACTCCTGAAAGTCGCGCACACTGCTGTTCACTCGCTAAACGACCTCTTGGGAAACACGTCTCCGGTCGACGGACCGCTCAGATTGCTTCTCGTGTAACTGTGAACTGTGTCAGCGCAGGGAATCCGTCTCTGTTGAGCAGATGTCAATCCTGCCTCGCTTTTGCTTTGTTGCCTCTACCAAGATGATTTCCCGTTTCTCTCTTCACTGGAGCAGGCAGACACAGCCAACGCACATCAAGTGTCAAGAGACACGCTCTGCTGAGCTCAACGCTTGTGCAGATGCACATGTGCGACGAAGTCAACACACGTGCTTGTGGAGAGAAAGAAAGGGACTCCCAGGCGTGTGGAGCGACGGGGAGAAAGAGCGGGCGCTGAGGAACACAGTTTCAAACAGACTGTCTCCACACAAACAGGCACCTGTCTGCAGGTATCCTAGATCTTGATTCTTGAACTTGAGGAAACACGCGTCTGAGCAAAACTCCCAAACGCTTCCAGGAAAGACACAGGCTCTCCCACAAGCACACAAGTGTTTGCCCTCAGCTATAGATCAGGGACAAGCCTGTGAAGAGATGCCCTGCTATTCTTTCGCCTTATGGCATCATGTGTTTCGTTCCTCTTGGAGATCGATTGTTAAACGTCTTTCCTCGGGCGACTGTGAAGCATTTGCCAGCGGAGGAGAAGTAGCACGGAGCAGCATTCAGTACTGCCTACGAGTGTCTTTGCTACCCTACTAGCGGAGCTCCAAGAACAGGCACACATCTTCAGGTACCTTCCAAATGTGGATTCCCCTGCAGCCCCGTAGGCGGGCGTGCAGTACGCCAACCGTCAACGGACGTTTTTCCCCTCAAGCCTGTCAGGACGTTGCTCGTCCGTCTTTCCCTCAATAGATGGGAGTAGGCGCGCTTGCGGATGTGTGCGTGTGTGTGGCCACGCGTTTGCTTAGGCATCAGTGTGTGAAAAGGTAGGTGCTTTTCTCTAGCTGCGTGTGCGTGCACGTGGTGCTGGGTGCACATCCCTGGGTGCTCGTGGAAAGGTTTCTGCATGGTTTTCGCTGAGGAATCGTGTGTGTGCACATGGACAAAGAGAAGGCGCAGCAACCAGGTTCCAGCGCCGAAGAAGGCAAAAGGCGAGGTTTCCGGCGCTATCTCCTTCTCTCCCCAGAGCTAGTCGCGCAAAGCAAGCCGCTAAGCCGGCGACCGGCAAGAGAGCTACAACGAAGCATGCCGAACGGAGAAAATAGCAGCAGCTCATCTGTTCACACCTTGTTTCTGCCATGTGCTTGAACGCCAAGACGTTCGCGCTTCTGTGAGATGAAAGACGTCCTTCTGCATATGTGGTTGCTCACACCGGTGCACTTGTTAGTGTATCCATTCAGTCCTGGGCTGCGGGGCATTCAGAAGTGGCTCTGTGGAGACGTCTGCATAGAGGCAGCTGTCAGAACACGCACACTCGATTGTTCACCAAAACATATGCAGACGCGTCCTTAGCCTGTAGATTTGGATGCACAGAGTTCCCTGTGTTCGCAAGAGACAAGGGAATCGCGTCTGTGCGCACAGAAGCAATAGCGGACCGTTTCCCTCGGAGTGAACGCGAAAGAGCCGTCTATATACTCGCAGACACGGGAACGTGCCTCAATGCGGTCACAGAGGCAGCAGCTTTTGCACAGATGCTCCTGGTGATTCTGGCACTTTCCAGGCACACTCCTGAAAGTCGCGCACACTGCTGTTCACTCGCTAAACGACCTCTTGGGAAACACGTCTCCGGTCGACGGACCGCTCAGATTGCTTCTCGTGTAACTGTGAACTGTGTCAGCGCAGGGAATCCGTCTCTGTTGAGCAGATGTCAATCCTGCCTCGCTTTTGCTTTGTTGCCTCTACCAAGATGATTTCCCGTTTCTCTCTTCACTGGAGCAGGCAGACACAGCCAACGCACATCAAGTGTCAAGAGACACGCTCTGCTGAGCTCAACGCTTGTGCAGATGCACATGTGCGACGAAGTCAACACACGTGCTTGTGGAGAGAAAGAAAGGGACTCCCAGGCGTGTGGAGCGACGGGGAGAAAGAGCGGGCGCTGAGGAACACAGTTTCAAACAGACTGTCTCCACACAAACAGGCACCTGTCTGCAGGTATCCTAGATCTTGATTCTTGAACTTGAGGAAACACGCGTCTGAGCAAAACTCCCAAACGCTTCCAGGAAAGACACAGGCTCTCCCACAAGCACACAAGTGTTTGCCCTCAGCTATAGATCAGGGACAAGCCTGTGAAGAGCAACCAAAGAGCTCGTCCGTCTTTCCCTCAATAGATGGGAGTAGGCGCGCTTGCGGATGTGTGCGTGTGTGTGGCCACGCGTTTGCTTAGGCATCAGTGTGTGAAAAGGTAGGTGCTTTTCTCTAGCTGCGTGTGCGTGCACGTGGTGCTGGGTGCACATCCCTGGGTGCTCGTGGAAAGGTTTCTGCATGGTTTTCGCTGAGGAATCGTGTGTGTGCACATGGACAAAGAGAAGGCGCAGCAACCAGGTTCCAGCGCCGAAGAAGGCAAAAGGCGAGGTTTCCGGCGCTATCTCCTTCTCTCCCCAGAGCTAGTCGCGCAAAGCAAGCCGCTAAGCCGGCGACCGGCAAGAGAGCTACAACGAAGCATGCCGAACGGAGAAAATAGCAGCAGCTCATCTGTTCACACCTTGTTTCTGCCATGTGCTTGAACGCCAAGACGTTCGCGCTTCTGTGAGATGAAAGACGTCCTTCTGCATATGTGGTTGCTCACACCGGTGCACTTGTTAGTGTATCCATTCAGTCCTGGGCTGCGGGGCATTCAGAAGTGGCTCTGTGGAGACGTCTGCATAGAGGCAGCTGTCAGAACACGCACACTCGATTGTTCACCAAAACATATGCAGACGCGTCCTTAGCCTGTAGATTTGGATGCACAGAGTTCCCTGTGTTCGCAAGAGACAAGGGAATCGCGTCTGTGCGCACAGAAGCAATAGCGGACCGTTTCCCTCGGAGTGAACGCGAAAGAGCCGTCTATATACTCGCAGACACGCGAACGTGCCTCAATGCGGTCACAGAGGCAGCAGCTTTTGCACAGATGCTCCTGGTGATTCTGGCACTTTCCAGGCACACTCCTGAAAGTCGCGCACACTGCTGTTCACTCGCTAAACGACCTCTTGGGAAACACGTCTCCGGTCGACGGACCGCTCAGATTGCTTCTCGTGTAACTGTGAACTGTGTCAGCGCAGGGAATCCGTCTCTGTTGAGCAGATGTCAATCCTGCCTCGCTTTTGCTTTGTTGCCTCTACCAAGATGATTTCCCGTTTCTCTCTTCACTGGAGCAGGCAGACACAGCCAACGCACATCAAGTGTCAAGAGACACGCTCTGCTGAGCTCAACGCTTGTGCAGATGCACATGTGCGACGAAGTCAACACACGTGCTTGTGGAGAGAAAGAAAGGGACTCCCAGGCGTGTGGAGCGACGGGGAGAAAGAGCGGGCGCTGAGGAACACAGTTTCAAACAGACTGTCTCCACACAAACAGGCACCTGTCTGCAGGTATCCTAGATCTTGATTCTTGAACTTGAGGAAACACGCGTCTGAGCAAAACTCCCAAACGCTTCCAGGAAAGACACAGGCTCTCCCACAAGCACACAAGTGTTTGCCCTCAGCTATAGATCAGGGACAAGCCTGTGAAGAGATGCCCTGCTATTCTTTCGCCTTATGGCATCATGTGTTTCGTTCCTCTTGGAGATCGATTGTTAAACGTCTTTCCTCGGGCGACTGTGAAGCATTTGCCAGCGGAGGAGAAGTAGCACGGAGCAGCATTCAGTACTGCCTACGAGTGTCTTTGCTACCCTACTAGCGGAGCTCCAAGAACAGGCACACATCTTCAGGTACCTTCCAAATGTGGATTCCCCTGCAGCCCCGTAGGCGGGCGTGCAGTACGCCAACCGTCAACGGACGTTTTTCCCCTCAAGCCTGTCAGGACGTTGCTCGTCCGTCTTTCCCTCAATAGATGGGAGTAGGCGCGCTTGCGGATGTGTGCGTGTGTGTGGCCACGCGTTTGCTTAGGCTTCAGTGTGTGAAAAGGTAGGTGCTTTTCTCTAGCTGCGTGTGCGTGCACGTGGTGCTGGGTGCACATCCCTGGGTGCTCGTGGAAAGGTTTCTGCATGGTTTTCGCTGAGGAATCGTGTGTGTGCACATGGACAAAGAGAAGGCGCAGCAACCAGGTTCCAGCGCCGAAGAAGGCAAAAGGCGAGGTTTCCGGCGCTATCTCCTTCTCTCCCCAGAGCTAGTCGCGCAAAGCAAGCCGCTAAGCCGGCGACCGGCAAGAGAGCTACAACGAAGCATGCCGAACGGAGAAAATAGCAGCAGCTCATCTGTTCACACCTTGTTTCTGCCATGTGCTTGAACGCCAAGACGTTCGCGCTTCTGTGAGATGAAAGACGTCCTTCTGCATATGTGGTTGCTCACACCGGTGCACTTGTTAGTGTATCCATTCAGTCCTGGGCTGCGGGGCATTCAGAAGTGGCTCTGTGGAGACGTCTGCATAGAGGCAGCTGTCAGAACACGCACACTCGATTGTTCACCAAAACATATGCAGACGCGTCCTTAGCCTGTAGATTTGGATGCACAGAGTTCCCTGTGTTCGCAAGAGACAAGGGAATCGCGTCTGTGCGCACAGAAGCAATAGCGGACCGTTTCCCTCGGAGTGAACGCGAAAGAGCCGTCTATATACTCGCAGACACGCGAACGTGCCTCAATGCGGTCACAGAGGCAGCAGCTTTTGCACAGATGCTCCTGGTGATTCTGGCACTTTCCAGGCACACTCCTGAAAGTCGCGCACACTGCTGTTCACTCGCTAAACGACCTCTTGGGAAACACGTCTCCGGTCGACGGACCGCTCAGATTGCTTCTCGTGTAACTGTGAACTGTGTCAGCGCAGGGAATCCGTCTCTGTTGAGCAGATGTCAATCCTGCCTCGCTTTTGCTTTGTTGCCTCTACCAAGATGATTTCCCGTTTCTCTCTTCACTGGAGCAGGCAGACACAGCCAACGCACATCAAGTGTCAAGAGACACGCTCTGCTGAGCTCAACGCTTGTGCAGATGCACATGTGCGACGAAGTCAACACACGTGCTTGTGGAGAGAAAGAAAGGGACTCCCAGGCGTGTGGAGCGACGGGGAGAAAGAGCGGGCGCTGAGGAACACAGTTTCAAACAGACTGTCTCCACACAAACAGGCACCTGTCTGCAGGTATCCTAGATCTTGATTCTTGAACTTGAGGAAACACGCGTCTGAGCAAAACTCCCAAACGCTTCCAGGAAAGACACAGGCTCTCCCACAAGCACACAAGTGTTTGCCCTCAGCTATAGATCAGGGACAAGCCTGTGAAGAGATGCCCTGCTATTCTTTCGCCTTATGGCATCATGTGTTTCGTTCCTCTTGGAGATCGATTGTTAAACGTCTTTCCTCGGGCGACTGTGAAGCATTTGCCAGCGGAGGAGAAGTAGCACGGAGCAGCATTCAGTACTGCCTACGAGTGTCTTTGCTACCCTACTAGCGGAGCTCCAAGAACAGGCACACATCTTCAGGTACCTTCCAAATGTGGATTCCCCTGCAGCCCCGTAGGCGGGCGTGCAGTACGCCAACCGTCAACGGACGTTTTTCCCCTCAAGCCTGTCAGGACGTTGCTCGTCCGTCTTTCCCTCAATAGATGGGAGTAGGCGCGCTTGCGGATGTGTGCGTGTGTGTGGCCACGCGTTTGCTTAGGCTTCAGTGTGTGAAAAGGTAGGTGCTTTTCTCTAGCTGCGTGTGCGTGCACGTGGTGCTGGGTGCACATCCCTGGGTGCTCGTGGAAAGGTTTCTGCATGGTTTTCGCTGAGGAATCGTGTGTGTGCACATGGACAAAGAGAAGGCGCAGCAACCAGGTTCCAGCGCCGAAGAAGGCAAAAGGCGAGGTTTCCGGCGCTATCTCCTTCTCTCCCCAGAGCTAGTCGCGCAAAGCAAGCCGCTAAGCCGGCGACCGGCAAGAGAGCTACAACGAAGCATGCCGAACGGAGAAAATAGCAGCAGCTCATCTGTTCACACCTTGTTTCTGCCATGTGCTTGAACGCCAAGACGTTCGCGCTTCTGTGAGATGAAAGACGTCCTTCTGCATATGTGGTTGCTCACACCGGTGCACTTGTTAGTGTATCCATTCAGTCCTGGGCTGCGGGGCATTCAGAAGTGGCTCTGTGGAGACGTCTGCATAGAGGCAGCTGTCAGAACACGCACACTCGATTGTTCACCAAAACATATGCAGACGCGTCCTTAGCCTGTAGATTTGGATGCACAGAGTTCCCTGTGTTCGCAAGAGACAAGGGAATCGCGTCTGTGCGCACAGAAGCAATAGCGGACCGTTTCCCTCGGAGTGAACGCGAAAGAGCCGTCTATATACTCGCAGACACGGGAACGTGCCTCAATGCGGTCACAGAGGCAGCAGCTTTTGCACAGATGCTCCTGGTGATTCTGGCACTTTCCAGGCACACTCCTGAAAGTCGCGCACACTGCTGTTCACTCGCTAAACGACCTCTTGGGAAACACGTCTCCGGTCGACGGACCGCTCAGATTGCTTCTCGTGTAACTGTGAACTGTGTCAGCGCAGGGAATCCGTCTCTGTTGAGCAGATGTCAATCCTGCCTCGCTTTTGCTTTGTTGCCTCTACCAAGATGATTTCCCGTTTCTCTCTTCACTGGAGCAGGCAGACACAGCCAACGCACATCAAGTGTCAAGAGACACGCTCTGCTGAGCTCAACGCTTGTGCAGATGCACATGTGCGACGAAGTCAACACACGTGCTTGTGGAGAGAAAGAAAGGGACTCCCAGGCGTGTGGAGCGACGGGGAGAAAGAGCGGGCGCTGAGGAACACAGTTTCAAACAGACTGTCTCCACACAAACAGGCACCTGTCTGCAGGTATCCTAGATCTTGATTCTTGAACTTGAGGAAACACGCGTCTGAGCAAAACTCCCAAACGCTTCCAGGAAAGACACAGGCTCTCCCACAAGCACACAAGTGTTTGCCCTCAGCTATAGATCAGGGACAAGCCTGTGAAGAGCAACCAAAGAGCTCGTCCGTCTTTCCCTCAATAGATGGGAGTAGGCGCGCTTGCGGATGTGTGCGTGTGTGTGGCCACGCGTTTGCTTAGGCATCAGTGTGTGAAAAGGTAGGTGCTTTTCTCTAGCTGCGTGTGCGTGCACGTGGTGCTGGGTGCACATCCCTGGGTGCTCGTGGAAAGGTTTCTGCATGGTTTTCGCTGAGGAATCGTGTGTGTGCACATGGACAAAGAGAAGGCGCAGCAACCAGGTTCCAGCGCCGAAGAAGGCAAAAGGCGAGGTTTCCGGCGCTATCTCCTTCTCTCCCCAGAGCTAGTCGCGCAAAGCAAGCCGCTAAGCCGGCGACCGGCAAGAGAGCTACAACGAAGCATGCCGAACGGAGAAAATAGCAGCAGCTCATCTGTTCACACCTTGTTTCTGCCATGTGCTTGAACGCCAAGACGTTCGCGCTTCTGTGAGATGAAAGACGTCCTTCTGCATATGTGGTTGCTCACACCGGTGCACTTGTTAGTGTATCCATTCAGTCCTGGGCTGCGGGGCATTCAGAAGTGGCTCTGTGGAGACGTCTGCATAGAGGCAGCTGTCAGAACACGCACACTCGATTGTTCACCAAAACATATGCAGACGCGTCCTTAGCCTGTAGATTTGGATGCACAGAGTTCCCTGTGTTCGCAAGAGACAAGGGAATCGCGTCTGTGCGCACAGAAGCAATAGCGGACCGTTTCCCTCGGAGTGAACGCGAAAGAGCCGTCTATATACTCGCAGACACGCGAACGTGCCTCAATGCGGTCACAGAGGCAGCAGCTTTTGCACAGATGCTCCTGGTGATTCTGGCACTTTCCAGGCACACTCCTGAAAGTCGCGCACACTGCTGTTCACTCGCTAAACGACCTCTTGGGAAACACGTCTCCGGTCGACGGACCGCTCAGATTGCTTCTCGTGTAACTGTGAACTGTGTCAGCGCAGGGAATCCGTCTCTGTTGAGCAGATGTCAATCCTGCCTCGCTTTTGCTTTGTTGCCTCTACCAAGATGATTTCCCGTTTCTCTCTTCACTGGAGCAGGCAGACACAGCCAACGCACATCAAGTGTCAAGAGACACGCTCTGCTGAGCTCAACGCTTGTGCAGATGCACATGTGCGACGAAGTCAACACACGTGCTTGTGGAGAGAAAGAAAGGGACTCCCAGGCGTGTGGAGCGACGGGGAGAAAGAGCGGGCGCTGAGGAACACAGTTTCAAACAGACTGTCTCCACACAAACAGGCACCTGTCTGCAGGTATCCTAGATCTTGATTCTTGAACTTGAGGAAACACGCGTCTGAGCAAAACTCCCAAACGCTTCCAGGAAAGACACAGGCTCTCCCACAAGCACACAAGTGTTTGCCCTCAGCTATAGATCAGGGACAAGCCTGTGAAGAGATGCCCTGCTATTCTTTCGCCTTATGGCATCATGTGTTTCGTTCCTCTTGGAGATCGATTGTTAAACGTCTTTCCTCGGGCGACTGTGAAGCATTTGCCAGCGGAGGAGAAGTAGCACGGAGCAGCATTCAGTACTGCCTACGAGTGTCTTTGCTACCCTACTAGCGGAGCTCCAAGAACAGGCACACATCTTCAGGTACCTTCCAAATGTGGATTCCCCTGCAGCCCCGTAGGCGGGCGTGCAGTACGCCAACCGTCAACGGACGTTTTTCCCCTCAAGCCTGTCAGGACGTTGCTCGTCCGTCTTTCCCTCAATAGATGGGAGTAGGCGCGCTTGCGGATGTGTGCGTGTGTGTGGCCACGCGTTTGCTTAGGCTTCAGTGTGTGAAAAGGTAGGTGCTTTTCTCTAGCTGCGTGTGCGTGCACGTGGTGCTGGGTGCACATCCCTGGGTGCTCGTGGAAAGGTTTCTGCATGGTTTTCGCTGAGGAATCGTGTGTGTGCACATGGACAAAGAGAAGGCGCAGCAACCAGGTTCCAGCGCCGAAGAAGGCAAAAGGCGAGGTTTCCGGCGCTATCTCCTTCTCTCCCCAGAGCTAGTCGCGCAAAGCAAGCCGCTAAGCCGGCGACCGGCAAGAGAGCTACAACGAAGCATGCCGAACGGAGAAAATAGCAGCAGCTCATCTGTTCACACCTTGTTTCTGCCATGTGCTTGAACGCCAAGACGTTCGCGCTTCTGTGAGATGAAAGACGTCCTTCTGCATATGTGGTTGCTCACACCGGTGCACTTGTTAGTGTATCCATTCAGTCCTGGGCTGCGGGGCATTCAGAAGTGGCTCTGTGGAGACGTCTGCATAGAGGCAGCTGTCAGAACACGCACACTCGATTGTTCACCAAAACATATGCAGACGCGTCCTTATCCTGTAGATTTGGATGCACAGAGTTCCCTGTGTTCGCAAGAGACAAGGGAATCGCGTCTGTGCGCACAGAAGCAATAGCGGACCGTTTCCCTCGGAGTGAACGCGAAAGAGCCGTCTATATACTCGCAGACACGCGAACGTGCCTCAATGCGGTCACAGAGGCAGCAGCTTTTGCACAGATGCTCCTGGTGATTCTGGCACTTTCCAGGCACACTCCTGAAAGTCGCGCACACTGCTGTTCACTCGCTAAACGACCTCTTGGGAAACACGTCTCCGGTCGACGGACCGCTCAGATTGCTTCTCGTGTAACTGTGAACTGTGTCAGCGCAGGGAATCCGTCTCTGTTGAGCAGATGTCAATCCTGCCTCGCTTTTGCTTTGTTGCCTCTACCAAGATGATTTCCCGTTTCTCTCTTCACTGGAGCAGGCAGACACAGCCAACGCACATCAAGTGTCAAGAGACACGCTCTGCTGAGCTCAACGCTTGTGCAGATGCACATGTGCGACGAAGTCAACACACGTGCTTGTGGAGAGAAAGAAAGGGACTCCCAGGCGTGTGGAGCGACGGGGAGAAAGAGCGGGCGCTGAGGAACACAGTTTCAAACAGACTGTCTCCACACAAACAGGCACCTGTCTGCAGGTATCCTAGATCTTGATTCTTGAACTTGAGGAAACACGCGTCTGAGCAAAACTCCCAAACGCTTCCAGGAAAGACACAGGCTCTCCCACAAGCACACAAGTGTTTGCCCTCAGCTATAGATCAGGGACAAGCCTGTGAAGAGCAACCAAAGAGCTCGTCCGTCTTTCCCTCAATAGATGGGAGTAGGCGCGCTTGCGGATGTGTGCGTGTGTGTGGCCACGCGTTTGCTTAGGCTTCAGTGTGCGAAAAGGTAGGTGCTTTTCTCTAGCTGCGTGTGCGTGCACGTGGTGCTGGGTGCACATCCCTGGGTGCTCGTGGAAAGGTTTCTGCATGGTTTTCGCTGAGGAATCGTGTGTGTGCACATGGACAAAGAGAAGGCGCAGCAACCAGGTTCCAGCGCCGAAGAAGGCAAAAGGCGAGGTTTCCGGCGCTATCTCCTTCTCTCCCCAGAGCTAGTCGCGCAAAGCAAGCCGCTAAGCCGGCGACCGGCAAGAGAGCTACAACGAAGCATGCCGAACGGAGAAAATAGCAGCAGCTCATCTGTTCACACCTTGTTTCTGCCATGTGCTTGAACGCCAAGACGTTCGCGCTTCTGTGAGATGAAAGACGTCCTTCTGCATATGTGGTTGCTCACACCGGTGCACTTGTTAGTGTATCCATTCAGTCCTGGGCTGCGGGGCATTCAGAAGTGGCTCTGTGGAGACGTCTGCATAGAGGCAGCTGTCAGAACACGCACACTCGATTGTTCACCAAAACATATGCAGACGCGTCCTTAGCCTGTAGATTTGGATGCACAGAGTTCCCTGTGTTCGCAAGAGACAAGGGAATCGCGTCTGTGCGCACAGAAGCAATAGCGGACCGTTTCCCTCGGAGTGAACGCGAAAGAGCCGTCTATATACTCGCAGACACGCGAACGTGCCTCAATGCGGTCACAGAGGCAGCAGCTTTTGCACAGATGCTCCTGGTGATTCTGGCACTTTCCAGGCACACTCCTGAAAGTCGCGCACACTGCTGTTCACTCGCTAAACGACCTCTTGGGAAACACGTCTCCGGTCGACGGACCGCTCAGATTGCTTCTCGTGTAACTGTGAACTGTGTCAGCGCAGGGAATCCGTCTCTGTTGAGCAGATGTCAATCCTGCCTCGCTTTTGCTTTGTTGCCTCTACCAAGATGATTTCCCGTTTCTCTCTTCACTGGAGCAGGCAGACACAGCCAACGCACATCAAGTGTCAAGAGACACGCTCTGCTGAGCTCAACGCTTGTGCAGATGCACATGTGCGACGAAGTCAACACACGTGCTTGTGGAGAGAAAGAAAGGGACTCCCAGGCGTGTGGAGCGACGGGGAGAAAGAGCGGGCGCTGAGGAACACAGTTTCAAACAGACTGTCTCCACACAAACAGGCACCTGTCTGCAGGTATCCTAGATCTTGATTCTTGAACTTGAGGAAACACGCGTCTGAGCAAAACTCCCAAACGCTTCCAGGAAAGACACAGGCTCTCCCACAAGCACACAAGTGTTTGCCCTCAGCTATAGATCAGGGACAAGCCTGTGAAGAGCAACCAAAGAGCTCGTCCGTCTTTCCCTCAATAGATGGGAGTAGGCGCGCTTGCGGATGTGTGCGTGTGTGTGGCCACGCGTTTGCTTAGGCTTCAGTGTGTGAAAAGGTAGGTGCTTTTCTCTAGCTGCGTGTGCGTGCACGTGGTGCTGGGTGCACATCCCTGGGTGCTCGTGGAAAGGTTTCTGCATGGTTTTCGCTGAGGAATCGTGTGTGTGCACATGGACAAAGAGAAGGCGCAGCAACCAGGTTCCAGCGCCGAAGAAGGCAAAAGGCGAGGTTTCCGGCGCTATCTCCTTCTCTCCCCAGAGCTAGTCGCGCAAAGCAAGCCGCTAAGCCGGCGACCGGCAAGAGAGCTACAACGAAGCATGCCGAACGGAGAAAATAGCAGCAGCTCATCTGTTCACACCTTGTTTCTGCCATGTGCTTGAACGCCAAGACGTTCGCGCTTCTGTGAGATGAAAGACGTCCTTCTGCATATGTGGTTGCTCACACCGGTGCACTTGTTAGTGTATCCATTCAGTCCTGGGCTGCGGGGCATTCAGAAGTGGCTCTGTGGAGACGTCTGCATAGAGGCAGCTGTCAGAACACGCACACTCGATTGTTCACCAAAACATATGCAGACGCGTCCTTAGCCTGTAGATTTGGATGCACAGAGTTCCCTGTGTTCGCAAGAGACAAGGGAATCGCGTCTGTGCGCACAGAAGCAATAGCGGACCGTTTCCCTCGGAGTGAACGCGAAAGAGCCGTCTATATACTCGCAGACACGCGAACGTGCCTCAATGCGGTCACAGAGGCAGCAGCTTTTGCACAGATGCTCCTGGTGATTCTGGCACTTTCCAGGCACACTCCTGAAAGTCGCGCACACTGCTGTTCACTCGCTAAACGACCTCTTGGGAAACACGTCTCCGGTCGACGGACCGCTCAGATTGCTTCTCGTGTAACTGTGAACTGTGTCAGCGCAGGGAATCCGTCTCTGTTGAGCAGATGTCAATCCTGCCTCGCTTTTGCTTTGTTGCCTCTACCAAGATGATTTCCCGTTTCTCTCTTCACTGGAGCAGGCAGACACAGCCAACGCACATCAAGTGTCAAGAGACACGCTCTGCTGAGCTCAACGCTTGTGCAGATGCACATGTGCGACGAAGTCAACACACGTGCTTGTGGAGAGAAAGAAAGGGACTCCCAGGCGTGTGGAGCGACGGGGAGAAAGAGCGGGCGCTGAGGAACACAGTTTCAAACAGACTGTCTCCACACAAACAGGCACCTGTCTGCAGGTATCCTAGATCTTGATTCTTGAACTTGAGGAAACACGCGTCTGAGCAAAACTCCCAAACGCTTCCAGGAAAGACACAGGCTCTCCCACAAGCACACAAGTGTTTGCCCTCAGCTATAGATCAGGGACAAGCCTGTGAAGAGCAACCAAAGAGCTCGTCCGTCTTTCCCTCAATAGATGGGAGTAGGCGCGCTTGCGGATGTGTGCGTGTGTGTGGCCACGCGTTTGCTTAGGCTTCAGTGTGTGAAAAGGTAGGTGCTTTTCTCTAGCTGCGTGTGCGTGCACGTGGTGCTGGGTGCACATCCCTGGGTGCTCGTGGAAAGGTTTCTGCATGGTTTTCGCTGAGGAATCGTGTGTGTGCACATGGACAAAGAGAAGGCGCAGCAACCAGGTTCCAGCGCCGAAGAAGGCAAAAGGCGAGGTTTCCGGCGCTATCTCCTTCTCTCCCCAGAGCTAGTCGCGCAAAGCAAGCCGCTAAGCCGGCGACCGGCAAGAGAGCTACAACGAAGCATGCCGAACGGAGAAAATAGCAGCAGCTCATCTGTTCACACCTTGTTTCTGCCATGTGCTTGAACGCCAAGACGTTCGCGCTTCTGTGAGATGAAAGACGTCCTTCTGCATATGTGGTTGCTCACACCGGTGCACTTGTTAGTGTATCCATTCAGTCCTGGGCTGCGGGGCATTCAGAAGTGGCTCTGTGGAGACGTCTGCATAGAGGCAGCTGTCAGAACACGCACACTCGATTGTTCACCAAAACATATGCAGACGCGTCCTTAGCCTGTAGATTTGGATGCACAGAGTTCCCTGTGTTCGCAAGAGACAAGGGAATCGCGTCTGTGCGCACAGAAGCAATAGCGGACCGTTTCCCTCGGAGTGAACGCGAAAGAGCCGTCTATATACTCGCAGACACGCGAACGTGCCTCAATGCGGTCACAGAGGCAGCAGCTTTTGCACAGATGCTCCTGGTGATTCTGGCACTTTCCAGGCACACTCCTGAAAGTCGCGCACACTGCTGTTCACTCGCTAAACGACCTCTTGGGAAACACGTCTCCGGTCGACGGACCGCTCAGATTGCTTCTCGTGTAACTGTGAACTGTGTCAGCGCAGGGAATCCGTCTCTGTTGAGCAGATGTCAATCCTGCCTCGCTTTTGCTTTGTTGCCTCTACCAAGATGATTTCCCGTTTCTCTCTTCACTGGAGCAGGCAGACACAGCCAACGCACATCAAGTGTCAAGAGACACGCTCTGCTGAGCTCAACGCTTGTGCAGATGCACATGTGCGACGAAGTCAACACACGTGCTTGTGGAGAGAAAGAAAGGGACTCCCAGGCGTGTGGAGCGACGGGGAGAAAGAGCGGGCGCTGAGGAACACAGTTTCAAACAGACTGTCTCCACACAAACAGGCACCTGTCTGCAGGTATCCTAGATCTTGATTCTTGAACTTGAGGAAACACGCGTCTGAGCAAAACTCCCAAACGCTTCCAGGAAAGACACAGGCTCTCCCACAAGCACACAAGTGTTTGCCCTCAGCTATAGATCAGGGACAAGCCTGTGAAGAGATGCCCTGCTATTCTTTCGCCTTATGGCATCATGTGTTTCGTTCCTCTTGGAGATCGATTGTTAAACGTCTTTCCTCGGGCGACTGTGAAGCATTTGCCAGCGGAGGAGAAGTAGCACGGAGCAGCATTCAGTACTGCCTACGAGTGTCTTTGCTACCCTACTAGCGGAGCTCCAAGAACAGGCACACATCTTCAGGTACCTTCCAAATGTGGATTCCCCTGCAGCCCCGTAGGCGGGCGTGCAGTACGCCAACCGTCAACGGACGTTTTTCCCCTCAAGCCTGTCAGGACGTTGCTCGTCCGTCTTTCCCTCAATAGATGGGAGTAGGCGCGCTTGCGGATGTGTGCGTGTGTGTGGCCACGCGTTTGCTTAGGCATCAGTGTGTGAAAAGGTAGGTGCTTTTCTCTAGCTGCGTGTGCGTGCACGTGGTGCTGGGTGCACATCCCTGGGTGCTCGTGGAAAGGTTTCTGCATGGTTTTCGCTGAGGAATCGTGTGTGTGCACATGGACAAAGAGAAGGCGCAGCAACCAGGTTCCAGCGCCGAAGAAGGCAAAAGGCGAGGTTTCCGGCGCTATCTCCTTCTCTCCCCAGAGCTAGTCGCGCAAAGCAAGCCGCTAAGCCGGCGACCGGCAAGAGAGCTACAACGAAGCATGCCGAACGGAGAAAATAGCAGCAGCTCATCTGTTCACACCTTGTTTCTGCCATGTGCTTGAACGCCAAGACGTTCGCGCTTCTGTGAGATGAAAGACGTCCTTCTGCATATGTGGTTGCTCACACCGGTGCACTTGTTAGTGTATCCATTCAGTCCTGGGCTGCGGGGCATTCAGAAGTGGCTCTGTGGAGACGTCTGCATAGAGGCAGCTGTCAGAACACGCACACTCGATTGTTCACCAAAACATATGCAGACGCGTCCTTAGCCTGTAGATTTGGATGCACAGAGTTCCCTGTGTTCGCAAGAGACAAGGGAATCGCGTCTGTGCGCGCAGAAGCAATAGCGGACCGTTTCCCTCGGAGTGAACGCGAAAGAGCCGTCTATATACTCGCAGACACGCGAACGTGCCTCAATGCGGTCACAGAGGCAGCAGCTTTTGCACAGATGCTCCTGGTGATTCTGGCACTTTCCAGGCACACTCCTGAAAGTCGCGCACACTGCTGTTCACTCGCTAAACGACCTCTTGGGAAACACGTCTCCGGTCGACGGACCGCTCAGATTGCTTCTCGTGTAACTGTGAACTGTGTCAGCGCAGGGAATCCGTCTCTGTTGAGCAGATGTCAATCCTGCCTCGCTTTTGCTTTGTTGCCTCTACCAAGATGATTTCCCGTTTCTCTCTTCACTGGAGCAGGCAGACACAGCCAACGCACATCAAGTGTCAAGAGACACGCTCTGCTGAGCTCAACGCTTGTGCAGATGCACATGTGCGACGAAGTCAACACACGTGCTTGTGGAGAGAAAGAAAGGGACTCCCAGGCGTGTGGAGCGACGGGGAGAAAGAGCGGGCGCTGAGGAACACAGTTTCAAACAGACTGTCTCCACACAAACAGGCACCTGTCTGCAGGTATCCTAGATCTTGATTCTTGAACTTGAGGAAACACGCGTCTGAGCAAAACTCCCAAACGCTTCCAGGAAAGACACAGGCTCTCCCACAAGCACACAAGTGTTTGCCCTCAGCTATAGATCAGGGACAAGCCTGTGAAGAGCAACCAAAGAGCTCGTCCGTCTTTCCCTCAATAGATGGGAGTAGGCGCGCTTGCGGATGTGTGCGTGTGTGTGGCCACGCGTTTGCTTAGGCTTCAGTGTGTGAAAAGGTAGGTGCTTTTCTCTAGCTGCGTGTGCGTGCACGTGGTGCTGGGTGCACATCCCTGGGTGCTCGTGGAAAGGTTTCTGCATGGTTTTCGCTGAGGAATCGTGTGTGTGCACATGGACAAAGAGAAGGCGCAGCAACCAGGTTCCAGCGCCGAAGAAGGCAAAAGGCGAGGTTTCCGGCGCTATCTCCTTCTCTCCCCAGAGCTAGTCGCGCAAAGCAAGCCGCTAAGCCGGCGACCGGCAAGAGAGCTACAACGAAGCATGCCGAACGGAGAAAATAGCAGCAGCTCATCTGTTCACACCTTGTTTCTGCCATGTGCTTGAACGCCAAGACGTTCGCGCTTCTGTGAGATGAAAGACGTCCTTCTGCATATGTGGTTGCTCACACCGGTGCACTTGTTAGTGTATCCATTCAGTCCTGGGCTGCGGGGCATTCAGAAGTGGCTCTGTGGAGACGTCTGCATAGAGGCAGCTGTCAGAACACGCACACTCGATTGTTCACCAAAACATATGCAGACGCGTCCTTAGCCTATAGATTTGGATGCACAGAGTTCCCTGTGTTCGCAAGAGACAAGGGAATCGCGTCTGTGCGCACAGAAGCAATAGCGGACCGTTTCCCTCGGAGTGAACGCGAAAGAGCCGTCTATATACTCGCAGACACGCGAACGTGCCTCAATGCGGTCACAGAGGCAGCAGCTTTTGCACAGATGCTCCTGGTGATTCTGGCACTTTCCAGGCACACTCCTGAAAGTCGCGCACACTGCTGTTCACTCGCTAAACGACCTCTTGGGAAACACGTCTCCGGTCGACGGACCGCTCAGATTGCTTCTCGTGTAACTGTGAACTGTGTCAGCGCAGGGAATCCGTCTCTGTTGAGCAGATGTCAATCCTGCCTCGCTTTTGCTTTGTTGCCTCTACCAAGATGATTTCCCGTTTCTCTCTTCACTGGAGCAGGCAGACACAGCCAACGCACATCAAGTGTCAAGAGACACGCTCTGCTGAGCTCAACGCTTGTGCAGATGCACATGTGCGACGAAGTCAACACACGTGCTTGTGGAGAGAAAGAAAGGGACTCCCAGGCGTGTGGAGCGACGGGGAGAAAGAGCGGGCGCTGAGGAACACAGTTTCAAACAGACTGTCTCCACACAAACAGGCACCTGTCTGCAGGTATCCTAGATCTTGATTCTTGAACTTGAGGAAACACGCGTCTGAGCAAAACTCCCAAACGCTTCCAGGAAAGACACAGGCTCTCCCACAAGCACACAAGTGTTTGCCCTCAGCTATAGATCAGGGACAAGCCTGTGAAGAGCAACCAAAGAGCTCGTCCGTCTTTCCCTCAATAGATGGGAGTAGGCGCGCTTGCGGATGTGTGCGTGTGTGTGGCCACGCGTTTGCTTAGGCATCAGTGTGTGAAAAGGTAGGTGCTTTTCTCTAGCTGCGTGTGCGTGCACGTGGTGCTGGGTGCACATCCCTGGGTGCTCGTGGAAAGGTTTCTGCATGGTTTTCGCTGAGGAATCGTGTGTGTGCACATGGACAAAGAGAAGGCGCAGCAACCAGGTTCCAGCGCCGAAGAAGGCAAAAGGCGAGGTTTCCGGCGCTATCTCCTTCTCTCCCCAGAGCTAGTCGCGCAAAGCAAGCCGCTAAGCCGGCGACCGGCAAGAGAGCTACAACGAAGCATGCCGAACGGAGAAAATAGCAGCAGCTCATCTGTTCACACCTTGTTTCTGCCATGTGCTTGAACGCCAAGACGTTCGCGCTTCTGTGAGATGAAAGACGTCCTTCTGCATATGTGGTTGCTCACACCGGTGCACTTGTTAGTGTATCCATTCAGTCCTGGGCTGCGGGGCATTCAGAAGTGGCTCTGTGGAGACGTCTGCATAGAGGCAGCTGTCAGAACACGCACACTCGATTGTTCACCAAAACATATGCAGACGCGTCCTTAGCCTGTAGATTTGGATGCACAGAGTTCCCTGTGTTCGCAAGAGACAAGGGAATCGCGTCTGTGCGCACAGAAGCAATAGCGGACCGTTTCCCTCGGAGTGAACGCGAAAGAGCCGTCTATATACTCGCAGACACGCGAACGTGCCTCAATGCGGTCACAGAGGCAGCAGCTTTTGCACAGATGCTCCTGGTGATTCTGGCACTTTCCAGGCACACTCCTGAAAGTCGCGCACACTGCTGTTCACTCGCTAAACGACCTCTTGGGAAACACGTCTCCGGTCGACGGACCGCTCAGATTGCTTCTCGTGTAACTGTGAACTGTGTCAGCGCAGGGAATCCGTCTCTGTTGAGCAGATGTCAATCCTGCCTCGCTTTTGCTTTGTTGCCTCTACCAAGATGATTTCCCGTTTCTCTCTTCACTGGAGCAGGCAGACACAGCCAACGCACATCAAGTGTCAAGAGACACGCTCTGCTGAGCTCAACGCTTGTGCAGATGCACATGTGCGACGAAGTCAACACACGTGCTTGTGGAGAGAAAGAAAGGGACTCCCAGGCGTGTGGAGCGACGGGGAGAAAGAGCGGGCGCTGAGGAACACAGTTTCAAACAGACTGTCTCCACACAAACAGGCACCTGTCTGCAGGTATCCTAGATCTTGATTCTTGAACTTGAGGAAACACGCGTCTGAGCAAAACTCCCAAACGCTTCCAGGAAAGACACAGGCTCTCCCACAAGCACACAAGTGTTTGCCCTCAGCTATAGATCAGGGACAAGCCTGTGAAGAGCAACCAAAGAGCTCGTCCGTCTTTCCCTCAATAGATGGGAGTAGGCGCGCTTGCGGATGTGTGCGTGTGTGTGGCCACGCGTTTGCTTAGGCTTCAGTGTGTGAAAAGGTAGGTGCTTTTCTCTAGCTGCGTGTGCGTGCACGTGGTGCTGGGTGCACATCCCTGGGTGCTCGTGGAAAGGTTTCTGCATGGTTTTCGCTGAGGAATCGTGTGTGTGCACATGGACAAAGAGAAGGCGCAGCAACCAGGTTCCAGCGCCGAAGAAGGCAAAAGGCGAGGTTTCCGGCGCTATCTCCTTCTCTCCCCAGAGCTAGTCGCGCAAAGCAAGCCGCTAAGCCGGCGACCGGCAAGAGAGCTACAACGAAGCATGCCGAACGGAGAAAATAGCAGCAGCTCATCTGTTCACACCTTGTTTCTGCCATGTGCTTGAACGCCAAGACGTTCGCGCTTCTGTGAGATGAAAGACGTCCTTCTGCATATGTGGTTGCTCACACCGGTGCACTTGTTAGTGTATCCATTCAGTCCTGGGCTGCGGGGCATTCAGAAGTGGCTCTGTGGAGACGTCTGCATAGAGGCAGCTGTCAGAACACGCACACTCGATTGTTCACCAAAACATATGCAGACGCGTCCTTAGCCTGTAGATTTGGATGCACAGAGTTCCCTGTGTTCGCAAGAGACAAGGGAATCGCGTCTGTGCGCACAGAAGCAATAGCGGACCGTTTCCCTCGGAGTGAACGCGAAAGAGCCGTCTATATACTCGCAGACACGCGAACGTGCCTCAATGCGGTCACAGAGGCAGCAGCTTTTGCACAGATGCTCCTGGTGATTCTGGCACTTTCCAGGCACACTCCTGAAAGTCGCGCACACTGCTGTTCACTCGCTAAACGACCTCTTGGGAAACACGTCTCCGGTCGACGGACCGCTCAGATTGCTTCTCGTGTAACTGTGAACTGTGTCAGCGCAGGGAATCCGTCTCTGTTGAGCAGATGTCAATCCTGCCTCGCTTTTGCTTTGTTGCCTCTACCAAGATGATTTCCCGTTTCTCTCTTCACTGGAGCAGGCAGACACAGCCAACGCACATCAAGTGTCAAGAGACACGCTCTGCTGAGCTCAACGCTTGTGCAGATGCACATGTGCGACGAAGTCAACACACGTGCTTGTGGAGAGAAAGAAAGGGACTCCCAGGCGTGTGGAGCGACGGGGAGAAAGAGCGGGCGCTGAGGAACACAGTTTCAAACAGACTGTCTCCACACAAACAGGCACCTGTCTGCAGGTATCCTAGATCTTGATTCTTGAACTTGAGGAAACACGCGTCTGAGCAAAACTCCCAAACGCTTCCAGGAAAGACACAGGCTCTCCCACAAGCACACAAGTGTTTGCCCTCAGCTATAGATCAGGGACAAGCCTGTGAAGAGATGCCCTGCTATTCTTTCGCCTTATGGCATCATGTGTTTCGTTCCTCTTGGAGATCGATTGTTAAACGTCTTTCCTCGGGCGACTGTGAAGCATTTGCCAGCGGAGGAGAAGTAGCACGGAGCAGCATTCAGTACTGCCTACGAGTGTCTTTGCTACCCTACTAGCGGAGCTCCAAGAACAGGCACACATCTTCAGGTACCTTCCAAATGTGGATTCCCCTGCAGCCCCGTAGGCGGGCGTGCAGTACGCCAACCGTCAACGGACGTTTTTCCCCTCAAGCCTGTCAGGACGTTGCTCGTCCGTCTTTCCCTCAATAGATGGGAGTAGGCGCGCTTGCGGATGTGTGCGTGTGTGTGGCCACGCGTTTGCTTAGGCATCAGTGTGTGAAAAGGTAGGTGCTTTTCTCTAGCTGCGTGTGCGTGCACGTGGTGCTGGGTGCACATCCCTGGGTGCTCGTGGAAAGGTTTCTGCATGGTTTTCGCTGAGGAATCGTGTGTGTGCACATGGACAAAGAGAAGGCGCAGCAACCAGGTTCCAGCGCCGAAGAAGGCAAAAGGCGAGGTTTCCGGCGCTATCTCCTTCTCTCCCCAGAGCTAGTCGCGCAAAGCAAGCCGCTAAGCCGGCGACCGGCAAGAGAGCTACAACGAAGCATGCCGAACGGAGAAAATAGCAGCAGCTCATCTGTTCACACCTTGTTTCTGCCATGTGCTTGAACGCCAAGACGTTCGCGCTTCTGTGAGATGAAAGACGTCCTTCTGCATATGTGGTTGCTCACACCGGTGCACTTGTTAGTGTATCCATTCAGTCCTGGGCTGCGGGGCATTCAGAAGTGGCTCTGTGGAGACGTCTGCATAGAGGCAGCTGTCAGAACACGCACACTCGATTGTTCACCAAAACATATGCAGACGCGTCCTTAGCCTGTAGATTTGGATGCACAGAGTTCCCTGTGTTCGCAAGAGACAAGGGAATCGCGTCTGTGCGCACAGAAGCAATAGCGGACCGTTTCCCTCGGAGTGAACGCGAAAGAGCCGTCTATATACTCGCAGACACGCGAACGTGCCTCAATGCGGTCACAGAGGCAGCAGCTTTTGCACAGATGCTCCTGGTGATTCTGGCACTTTCCAGGCACACTCCTGAAAGTCGCGCACACTGCTGTTCACTCGCTAAACGACCTCTTGGGAAACACGTCTCCGGTCGACGGACCGCTCAGATTGCTTCTCGTGTAACTGTGAACTGTGTCAGCGCAGGGAATCCGTCTCTGTTGAGCAGATGTCAATCCTGCCTCGCTTTTGCTTTGTTGCCTCTACCAAGATGATTTCCCGTTTCTCTCTTCACTGGAGCAGGCAGACACAGCCAACGCACATCAAGTGTCAAGAGACACGCTCTGCTGAGCTCAACGCTTGTGCAGATGCACATGTGCGACGAAGTCAACACACGTGCTTGTGGAGAGAAAGAAAGGGACTCCCAGGCGTGTGGAGCGACGGGGAGAAAGAGCGGGCGCTGAGGAACACAGTTTCAAACAGACTGTCTCCACACAAACAGGCACCTGTCTGCAGGTATCCTAGATCTTGATTCTTGAACTTGAGGAAACACGCGTCTGAGCAAAACTCCCAAACGCTTCCAGGAAAGACACAGGCTCTCCCACAAGCACACAAGTGTTTGCCCTCAGCTATAGATCAGGGACAAGCCTGTGAAGAGCAACCAAAGAGCTCGTCCGTCTTTCCCTCAATAGATGGGAGTAGGCGCGCTTGCGGATGTGTGCGTGTGTGTGGCCACGCGTTTGCTTAGGCTTCAGTGTGTGAAAAGGTAGGTGCTTTTCTCTAGCTGCGTGTGCGTGCACGTGGTGCTGGGTGCACATCCCTGGGTGCTCGTGGAAAGGTTTCTGCATGGTTTTCGCTGAGGAATCGTGTGTGTGCACATGGACAAAGAGAAGGCGCAGCAACCAGGTTCCAGCGCCGAAGAAGGCAAAAGGCGAGGTTTCCGGCGCTATCTCCTTCTCTCCCCAGAGCTAGTCGCGCAAAGCAAGCCGCTAAGCCGGCGACCGGCAAGAGAGCTACAACGAAGCATGCCGAACGGAGAAAATAGCAGCAGCTCATCTGTTCACACCTTGTTTCTGCCATGTGCTTGAACGCCAAGACGTTCGCGCTTCTGTGAGATGAAAGACGTCCTTCTGCATATGTGGTTGCTCACACCGGTGCACTTGTTAGTGTATCCATTCAGTCCTGGGCTGCGGGGCATTCAGAAGTGGCTCTGTGGAGACGTCTGCATAGAGGCAGCTGTCAGAACACGCACACTCGATTGTTCACCAAAACATATGCAGACGCGTCCTTAGCCTGTAGATTTGGATGCACAGAGTTCCCTGTGTTCGCAAGAGACAAGGGAATCGCGTCTGTGCGCACAGAAGCAATAGCGGACCGTTTCCCTCGGAGTGAACGCGAAAGAGCCGTCTATATACTCGCAGACACGCGAACGTGCCTCAATGCGGTCACAGAGGCAGCAGCTTTTGCACAGATGCTCCTGGTGATTCTGGCACTTTCCAGGCACACTCCTGAAAGTCGCGCACACTGCTGTTCACTCGCTAAACGACCTCTTGGGAAACACGTCTCCGGTCGACGGACCGCTCAGATTGCTTCTCGTGTAACTGTGAACTGTGTCAGCGCAGGGAATCCGTCTCTGTTGAGCAGATGTCAATCCTGCCTCGCTTTTGCTTTGTTGCCTCTACCAAGATGATTTCCCGTTTCTCTCTTCACTGGAGCAGGCAGACACAGCCAACGCACATCAAGTGTCAAGAGACACGCTCTGCTGAGCTCAACGCTTGTGCAGATGCACATGTGCGACGAAGTCAACACACGTGCTTGTGGAGAGAAAGAAAGGGACTCCCAGGCGTGTGGAGCGACGGGGAGAAAGAGCGGGCGCTGAGGAACACAGTTTCAAACAGACTGTCTCCACACAAACAGGCACCTGTCTGCAGGTATCCTAGATCTTGATTCTTGAACTTGAGGAAACACGCGTCTGAGCAAAACTCCCAAACGCTTCCAGGAAAGACACAGGCTCTCCCACAAGCACACAAGTGTTTGCCCTCAGCTATAGATCAGGGACAAGCCTGTGAAGAGCAACCAAAGAGCTCGTCCGTCTTTCCCTCAATAGATGGGAGTAGGCGCGCTTGCGGATGTGTGCGTGTGTGTGGCCACGCGTTTGCTTAGGCTTCAGTGTGTGAAAAGGTAGGTGCTTTTCTCTAGCTGCGTGTGCGTGCACGTGGTGCTGGGTGCACATCCCTGGGTGCTCGTGGAAAGGTTTCTGCATGGTTTTCGCTGAGGAATCGTGTGTGTGCACATGGACAAAGAGAAGGCGCAGCAACCAGGTTCCAGCGCCGAAGAAGGCAAAAGGCGAGGTTTCCGGCGCTATCTCCTTCTCTCCCCAGAGCTAGTCGCGCAAAGCAAGCCGCTAAGCCGGCGACCGGCAAGAGAGCTACAACGAAGCATGCCGAACGGAGAAAATAGCAGCAGCTCATCTGTTCACACCTTGTTTCTGCCATGTGCTTGAACGCCAAGACGTTCGCGCTTCTGTGAGATGAAAGACGTCCTTCTGCATATGTGGTTGCTCACACCGGTGCACTTGTTAGTGTATCCATTCAGTCCTGGGCTGCGGGGCATTCAGAAGTGGCTCTGTGGAGACGTCTGCATAGAGGCAGCTGTCAGAACACGCACACTCGATTGTTCACCAAAACATATGCAGACGCGTCCTTAGCCTATAGATTTGGATGCACAGAGTTCCCTGTGTTCGCAAGAGACAAGGGAATCGCGTCTGTGCGCACAGAAGCAATAGCGGACCGTTTCCCTCGGAGTGAACGCGAAAGAGCCGTCTATATACTCGCAGACACGCGAACGTGCCTCAATGCGGTCACAGAGGCAGCAGCTTTTGCACAGATGCTCCTGGTGATTCTGGCACTTTCCAGGCACACTCCTGAAAGTCGCGCACACTGCTGTTCACTCGCTAAACGACCTCTTGGGAAACACGTCTCCGGTCGACGGACCGCTCAGATTGCTTCTCGTGTAACTGTGAACTGTGTCAGCGCAGGGAATCCGTCTCTGTTGAGCAGATGTCAATCCTGCCTCGCTTTTGCTTTGTTGCCTCTACCAAGATGATTTCCCGTTTCTCTCTTCACTGGAGCAGGCAGACACAGCCAACGCACATCAAGTGTCAAGAGACACGCTCTGCTGAGCTCAACGCTTGTGCAGATGCACATGTGCGACGAAGTCAACACACGTGCTTGTGGAGAGAAAGAAAGGGACTCCCAGGCGTGTGGAGCGACGGGGAGAAAGAGCGGGCGCTGAGGAACACAGTTTCAAACAGACTGTCTCCACACAAACAGGCACCTGTCTGCAGGTATCCTAGATCTTGATTCTTGAACTTGAGGAAACACGCGTCTGAGCAAAACTCCCAAACGCTTCCAGGAAAGACACAGGCTCTCCCACAAGCACACAAGTGTTTGCCCTCAGCTATAGATCAGGGACAAGCCTGTGAAGAGCAACCAAAGAGCTCGTCCGTCTTTCCCTCAATAGATGGGAGTAGGCGCGCTTGCGGATGTGTGCGTGTGTGTGGCCACGCGTTTGCTTAGGCATCAGTGTGTGAAAAGGTAGGTGCTTTTCTCTAGCTGCGTGTGCGTGCACGTGGTGCTGGGTGCACATCCCTGGGTGCTCGTGGAAAGGTTTCTGCATGGTTTTCGCTGAGGAATCGTGTGTGTGCACATGGACAAAGAGAAGGCGCAGCAACCAGGTTCCAGCGCCGAAGAAGGCAAAAGGCGAGGTTTCCGGCGCTATCTCCTTCTCTCCCCAGAGCTAGTCGCGCAAAGCAAGCCGCTAAGCCGGCGACCGGCAAGAGAGCTACAACGAAGCATGCCGAACGGAGAAAATAGCAGCAGCTCATCTGTTCACACCTTGTTTCTGCCATGTGCTTGAACGCCAAGACGTTCGCGCTTCTGTGAGATGAAAGACGTCCTTCTGCATATGTGGTTGCTCACACCGGTGCACTTGTTAGTGTATCCATTCAGTCCTGGGCTGCGGGGCATTCAGAAGTGGCTCTGTGGAGACGTCTGCATAGAGGCAGCTGTCAGAACACGCACACTCGATTGTTCACCAAAACATATGCAGACGCGTCCTTAGCCTGTAGATTTGGATGCACAGAGTTCCCTGTGTTCGCAAGAGACAAGGGAATCGCGTCTGTGCGCACAGAAGCAATAGCGGACCGTTTCCCTCGGAGTGAACGCGAAAGAGCCGTCTATATACTCGCAGACACGCGAACGTGCCTCAATGCGGTCACAGAGGCAGCAGCTTTTGCACAGATGCTCCTGGTGATTCTGGCACTTTCCAGGCACACTCCTGAAAGTCGCGCACACTGCTGTTCACTCGCTAAACGACCTCTTGGGAAACACGTCTCCGGTCGACGGACCGCTCAGATTGCTTCTCGTGTAACTGTGAACTGTGTCAGCGCAGGGAATCCGTCTCTGTTGAGCAGATGTCAATCCTGCCTCGCTTTTGCTTTGTTGCCTTTACCAAGATGATTTCCCGTTTCTCTCTTCACTGGAGCAGGCAGACACAGCCAACGCACATCAAGTGTCAAGAGACACGCTCTGCTGAGCTCAACGCTTGTGCAGATGCACATGTGCGACGAAGTCAACACACGTGCTTGTGGAGAGAAAGAAAGGGACTCCCAGGCGTGTGGAGCGACGGGGAGAAAGAGCGGGCGCTGAGGAACACAGTTTCAAACAGACTGTCTCCACACAAACAGGCACCTGTCTGCAGGTATCCTAGATCTTGATTCTTGAACTTGAGGAAACACGCGTCTGAGCAAAACTCCCAAACGCTTCCAGGAAAGACACAGGCTCTCCCACAAGCACACAAGTGTTTGCCCTCAGCTATAGATCAGGGACAAGCCTGTGAAGAGCAACCAAAGAGCTCGTCCGTCTTTCCCTCAATAGATGGGAGTAGGCGCGCTTGCGGATGTGTGCGTGTGTGTGGCCACGCGTTTGCTTAGGCATCAGTGTGTGAAAAGGTAGGTGCTTTTCTCTAGCTGCGTGTGCGTGCACGTGGTGCTGGGTGCACATCCCTGGGTGCTCGTGGAAAGGTTTCTGCATGGTTTTCGCTGAGGAATCGTGTGTGTGCACATGGACAAAGAGAAGGCGCAGCAACCAGGTTCCAGCGCCGAAGAAGGCAAAAGGCGAGGTTTCCGGCGCTATCTCCTTCTCTCCCCAGAGCTAGTCGCGCAAAGCAAGCCGCTAAGCCGGCGACCGGCAAGAGAGCTACAACGAAGCATGCCGAACGGAGAAAATAGCAGCAGCTCATCTGTTCACACCTTGTTTCTGCCATGTGCTTGAACGCCAAGACGTTCGCGCTTCTGTGAGATGAAAGACGTCCTTCTGCATATGTGGTTGCTCACACCGGTGCACTTGTTAGTGTATCCATTCAGTCCTGGGCTGCGGGGCATTCAGAAGTGGCTCTGTGGAGACGTCTGCATAGAGGCAGCTGTCAGAACACGCACACTCGATTGTTCACCAAAACATATGCAGACGCGTCCTTAGCCTGTAGATTTGGATGCACAGAGTTCCCTGTGTTCGCAAGAGACAAGGGAATCGCGTCTGTGCGCACAGAAGCAATAGCGGACCGTTTCCCTCGGAGTGAACGCGAAAGAGCCGTCTATATACTCGCAGACACGCGAACGTGCCTCAATGCGGTCACAGAGGCAGCAGCTTTTGCACAGATGCTCCTGGTGATTCTGGCACTTTCCAGGCACACTCCTGAAAGTCGCGCACACTGCTGTTCACTCGCTAAACGACCTCTTGGGAAACACGTCTCCGGTCGACGGACCGCTCAGATTGCTTCTCGTGTAACTGTGAACTGTGTCAGCGCAGGGAATCCGTCTCTGTTGAGCAGATGTCAATCCTGCCTCGCTTTTGCTTTGTTGCCTCTACCAAGATGATTTCCCGTTTCTCTCTTCACTGGAGCAGGCAGACACAGCCAACGCACATCAAGTGTCAAGAGACACGCTCTGCTGAGCTCAACGCTTGTGCAGATGCACATGTGCGACGAAGTCAACACACGTGCTTGTGGAGAGAAAGAAAGGGACTCCCAGGCGTGTGGAGCGACGGGGAGAAAGAGCGGGCGCTGAGGAACACAGTTTCAAACAGACTGTCTCCACACAAACAGGCACCTGTCTGCAGGTATCCTAGATCTTGATTCTTGAACTTGAGGAAACACGCGTCTGAGCAAAACTCCCAAACGCTTCCAGGAAAGACACAGGCTCTCCCACAAGCACACAAGTGTTTGCCCTCAGCTATAGATCAGGGACAAGCCTGTGAAGAGCAACCAAAGAGCTCGTCCGTCTTTCCCTCAAGAGATGGGAGTAGGCGCGCTTGCGGATGTGTGCGTGTGTGTGGCCACGCGTTTGCTTAGGCTTCAGTGTGTGAAAAGGTAGGTGCTTTTCTCTAGCTGCGTGTGCGTGCACGTGGTGCTGGGTGCACATCCCTGGGTGCTCGTGGAAAGGTTTCTGCATGGTTTTCGCTGAGGAATCGTGTGTGTGCACATGGACAAAGAGAAGGCGCAGCAACCAGGTTCCAGCGCCGAAGAAGGCAAAAGGCGAGGTTTCCGGCGCTATCTCCTTCTCTCCCCAGAGCTAGTCGCGCAAAGCAAGCCGCTAAGCCGGCGACCGGCAAGAGAGCTACAACGAAGCATGCCGAACGGAGAAAATAGCAGCAGCTCATCTGTTCACACCTTGTTTCTGCCATGTGCTTGAACGCCAAGACGTTCGCGCTTCTGTGAGATGAAAGACGTCCTTCTGCATATGTGGTTGCTCACACCGGTGCACTTGTTAGTGTATCCATTCAGTCCTGGGCTGCGGGGCATTCAGAAGTGGCTCTGTGGAGACGTCTGCATAGAGGCAGCTGTCAGAACACGCACACTCGATTGTTCACCAAAACATATGCAGACGCGTCCTTAGCCTGTAGATTTGGATGCACAGAGTTCCCTGTGTTCGCAAGAGACAAGGGAATCGCGTCTGTGCGCACAGAAGCAATAGCGGACCGTTTCCCTCGGAGTGAACGCGAAAGAGCCGTCTATATACTCGCAGACACGCGAACGTGCCTCAATGCGGTCACAGAGGCAGCAGCTTTTGCACAGATGCTCCTGGTGATTCTGGCACTTTCCAGGCACACTCCTGAAAGTCGCGCACACTGCTGTTCACTCGCTAAACGACCTCTTGGGAAACACGTCTCCGGTCGACGGACCGCTCAGATTGCTTCTCGTGTAACTGTGAACTGTGTCAGCGCAGGGAATCCGTCTCTGTTGAGCAGATGTCAATCCTGCCTCGCTTTTGCTTTGTTGCCTCTACCAAGATGATTTCCCGTTTCTCTCTTCACTGGAGCAGGCAGACACAGCCAACGCACATCAAGTGTCAAGAGACACGCTCTGCTGAGCTCAACGCTTGTGCAGATGCACATGTGCGACGAAGTCAACACACGTGCTTGTGGAGAGAAAGAAAGGGACTCCCAGGCGTGTGGAG
This sequence comes from Patagioenas fasciata, assembly GCF_037038585.1. Lineage (NCBI taxonomy): Eukaryota > Metazoa > Chordata > Aves > Columbiformes > Columbidae > Patagioenas > Patagioenas fasciata. The sequence goes on from NW_027288807.1 coordinate 243,000, forward strand.
CGACGGGGAGAAAGAGCGGGCGCTGAGGAACACAGTTTCAAACAGACTGTCTCCACACAAACAGGCACCTGTCTGCAGGTATCCTAGATCTTGATTCTTGAACTTGAGGAAACACGCGTCTGAGCAAAACTCCCAAACGCTTCCAGGAAAGACACAGGCTCTCCCACAAGCACACAAGTGTTTGCCCTCAGCTATAGATCAGGGACAAGCCTGTGAAGAGCAACCAAAGAGCTCGTCCGTCTTTCCCTCAATAGATGGGAGTAGGCGCGCTTGCGGATGTGTGCGTGTGTGTGGCCACGCGTTTGCTTAGGCATCAGTGTGTGAAAAGGTAGGTGCTTTTCTCTAGCTGCGTGTGCGTGCACGTGGTGCTGGGTGCACATCCCTGGGTGCTCGTGGAAAGGTTTCTGCATGGTTTTCGCTGAGGAATCGTGTGTGTGCACATGGACAAAGAGAAGGCGCAGCAACCAGGTTCCAGCGCCGAAGAAGGCAAAAGGCGAGGTTTCCGGCGCTATCTCCTTCTCTCCCCAGACCTAGTCGCGCAAAGCAAGCCGCTAAGCCGGCGACCGGCAAGAGAGCTACAACGAAGCATGCCGAACGGAGAAAATAGCAGCAGCTCATCTGTTCACACCTTGTTTCTGCCATGTGCTTGAACGCCAAGACGTTCGCGCTTCTGTGAGATGAAAGACGTCCTTCTGCATATGTGGTTGCTCACACCGGTGCACTTGTTAGTGTATCCATTCAGTCCTGGGCTGCGGGGCATTCAGAAGTGGCTCTGTGGAGACGTCTGCATAGAGGCAGCTGTCAGAACACGCACACTCGATTGTTCACCAAAACATATGCAGACGCGTCCTTAGCCTGTAGATTTGGATGCACAGAGTTCCCTGTGTTCGCAAGAGACAAGGGAATCGCGTCTGTGCGCACAGAAGCAATAGCGGACCGTTTCCCTCGGAGTGAACGCGAAAGAGCCGTCTATATACTCGCAGACACGCGAACGTGCCTCAATGCGGTCACAGAGGCAGCAGCTTTTGCACAGATGCTCCTGGTGATTCTGGCACTTTCCAGGCACACTCCTGAAAGTCGCGCACACTGCTGTTCACTCGCTAAACGACCTCTTGGGAAACACGTCTCCGGTCGACGGACCGCTCAGATTGCTTCTCGTGTAACTGTGAACTGTGTCAGCGCAGGGAATCCGTCTCTGTTGAGCAGATGTCAATCCTGCCTCGCTTTTGCTTTGTTGCCTCTACCAAGATGATTTCCCGTTTCTCTCTTCACTGGAGCAGGCAGACACAGCCAACGCACATCAAGTGTCAAGAGACACGCTCTGCTGAGCTCAACGCTTGTGCAGATGCACATGTGCGACGAAGTCAACACACGTGCTTGTGGAGAGAAAGAAAGGGACTCCCAGGCGTGTGGAGCGACGGGGAGAAAGAGCGGGCGCTGAGGAACACAGTTTCAAACAGACTGTCTCCACACAAACAGGCACCTGTCTGCAGGTATCCTAGATCTTGATTCTTGAACTTGAGGAAACACGCGTCTGAGCAAAACTCCCAAACGCTTCCAGGAAAGACACAGGCTCTCCCACAAGCACACAAGTGTTTGCCCTCAGCTATAGATCAGGGACAAGCCTGTGAAGAGCAACCAAAGAGCTCGTCCGTCTTTCCCTCAATAGATGGGAGTAGGCGCGCTTGCGGATGTGTGCGTGTGTGTGGCCACGCGTTTGCTTAGGCATCAGTGTGTGAAAAGGTAGGTGCTTTTCTCTAGCTGCGTGTGCGTGCACGTGGTGCTGGGTGCACATCCCTGGGTGCTCGTGGAAAGGTTTCTGCATGGTTTTCGCTGAGGAATCGTGTGTGTGCACATGGACAAAGAGAAGGCGCAGCAACCAGGTTCCAGCGCCGAAGAAGGCAAAAGGCGAGGTTTCCGGCGCTATCTCCTTCTCTCCCCAGAGCTAGTCGCGCAAAGCAAGCCGCTAAGCCGGCGACCGGCAAGAGAGCTACAACGAAGCATGCCGAACGGAGAAAATAGCAGCAGCTCATCTGTTCACACCTTGTTTCTGCCATGTGCTTGAACGCCAAGACGTTCGCGCTTCTGTGAGATGAAAGACGTCCTTCTGCATATGTGGTTGCTCACACCGGTGCACTTGTTAGTGTATCCATTCAGTCCTGGGCTGCGGGGCATTCAGAAGTGGCTCTGTGGAGACGTCTGCATAGAGGCAGCTGTCAGAACACGCACACTCGATTGTTCACCAAAACATATGCAGACGCGTCCTTAGCCTGTAGATTTGGATGCACAGAGTTCCCTGTGTTCGCAAGAGACAAGGGAATCGCGTCTGTGCGCACAGAAGCAATAGCGGACCGTTTCCCTCGGAGTGAACGCGAAAGAGCCGTCTATATACTCGCAGACACGCGAACGTGCCTCAATGCGGTCACAGAGGCAGCAGCTTTTGCACAGATGCTCCTGGTGATTCTGGCACTTTCCAGGCACACTCCTGAAAGTCGCGCACACTGCTGTTCACTCGCTAAACGACCTCTTGGGAAACACGTCTCCGGTCGACGGACCGCTCAGATTGCTTCTCGTGTAACTGTGAACTGTGTCAGCGCAGGGAATCCGTCTCTGTTGAGCAGATGTCAATCCTGCCTCGCTTTTGCTTTGTTGCCTCTACCAAGATGATTTCCCGTTTCTCTCTTCACTGGAGCAGGCAGACACAGCCAACGCACATCAAGTGTCAAGAGACACGCTCTGCTGAGCTCAACGCTTGTGCAGATGCACATGTGCGACGAAGTCAACACACGTGCTTGTGGAGAGAAAGAAAGGGACTCCCAGGCGTGTGGAGCGACGGGGAGAAAGAGCGGGCGCTGAGGAACACAGTTTCAAACAGACTGTCTCCACACAAACAGGCACCTGTCTGCAGGTATCCTAGATCTTGATTCTTGAACTTGAGGAAACACGCGTCTGAGCAAAACTCCCAAACGCTTCCAGGAAAGACACAGGCTCTCCCACAAGCACACAAGTGTTTGCCCTCAGCTATAGATCAGGGACAAGCCTGTGAAGAGCAACCAAAGAGCTCGTCCGTCTTTCCCTCAATAGATGGGAGTAGGCGCGCTTGCGGATGTGTGCGTGTGTGTGGCCACGCGTTTGCTTAGGCATCAGTGTGTGAAAAGGTAGGTGCTTTTCTCTAGCTGCGTGTGCGTGCACGTGGTGCTGGGTGCACATCCCTGGGTGCTCGTGGAAAGGTTTCTGCATGGTTTTCGCTGAGGAATCGTGTGTGTGCACATGGACAAAGAGAAGGCGCAGCAACCAGGTTCCAGCGCCGAAGAAGGCAAAAGGCGAGGTTTCCGGCGCTATCTCCTTCTCTCCCCAGAGCTAGTCGCGCAAAGCAAGCCGCTAAGCCGGCGACCGGCAAGAGAGCTACAACGAAGCATGCCGAACGGAGAAAATAGCAGCAGCTCATCTGTTCACACCTTGTTTCTGCCATGTGCTTGAACGCCAAGACGTTCGCGCTTCTGTGAGATGAAAGACGTCCTTCTGCATATGTGGTTGCTCACACCGGTGCACTTGTTAGTGTATCCATTCAGTCCTGGGCTGCGGGGCATTCAGAAGTGGCTCTGTGGAGACGTCTGCATAGAGGCAGCTGTCAGAACACGCACACTCGATTGTTCACCAAAACATATGCAGACGCGTCCTTAGCCTGTAGATTTGGATGCACAGAGTTCCCTGTGTTCGCAAGAGACAAGGGAATCGCGTCTGTGCGCACAGAAGCAATAGCGGACCGTTTCCCTCGGAGTGAACGCGAAAGAGCCGTCTATATACTCGCAGACACGCGAACGTGCCTCAATGCGGTCACAGAGGCAGCAGCTTTTGCACAGATGCTCCTGGTGATTCTGGCACTTTCCAGGCACACTCCTGAAAGTCGCGCACACTGCTGTTCACTCGCTAAACGACCTCTTGGGAAACACGTCTCCGGTCGACGGACCGCTCAGATTGCTTCTCGTGTAACTGTGAACTGTGTCAGCGCAGGGAATCCGTCTCTGTTGAGCAGATGTCAATCCTGCCTCGCTTTTGCTTTGTTGCCTCTACCAAGATGATTTCCCGTTTCTCTCTTCACTGGAGCAGGCAGACACAGCCAACGCACATCAAGTGTCAAGAGACACGCTCTGCTGAGCTCAACGCTTGTGCAGATGCACATGTGCGACGAAGTCAACACACGTGCTTGTGGAGAGAAAGAAAGGGACTCCCAGGCGTGTGGAGCGACGGGGAGAAAGAGCGGGCGCTGAGGAACACAGTTTCAAACAGACTGTCTCCACACAAACAGGCACCTGTCTGCAGGTATCCTAGATCTTGATTCTTGAACTTGAGGAAACACGCGTCTGAGCAAAACTCCCAAACGCTTCCAGGAAAGACACAGGCTCTCCCACAAGCACACAAGTGTTTGCCCTCAGCTATAGATCAGGGACAAGCCTGTGAAGAGCAACCAAAGAGCTCGTCCGTCTTTCCCTCAATAGATGGGAGTAGGCGCGCTTGCGGATGTGTGCGTGTGTGTGGCCACGCGTTTGCTTAGGCATCAGTGTGTGAAAAGGTAGGTGCTTTTCTCTAGCTGCGTGTGCGTGCACGTGGTGCTGGGTGCACATCCCTGGGTGCTCGTGGAAAGGTTTCTGCATGGTTTTCGCTGAGGAATCGTGTGTGTGCACATGGACAAAGAGAAGGCGCAGCAACCAGGTTCCAGCGCCGAAGAAGGCAAAAGGCGAGGTTTCCGGCGCTATCTCCTTCTCTCCCCAGAGCTAGTCGCGCAAAGCAAGCCGCTAAGCCGGCGACCGGCAAGAGAGCTACAACGAAGCATGCCGAACGGAGAAAATAGCAGCAGCTCATCTGTTCACACCTTGTTTCTGCCATGTGCTTGAACGCCAAGACGTTCGCGCTTCTGTGAGATGAAAGACGTCCTTCTGCATATGTGGTTGCTCACACCGGTGCACTTGTTAGTGTATCCATTCAGTCCTGGGCTGCGGGGCATTCAGAAGTGGCTCTGTGGAGACGTCTGCATAGAGGCAGCTGTCAGAACACGCACACTCGATTGTTCACCAAAACATATGCAGACGCGTCCTTAGCCTGTAGATTTGGATGCACAGAGTTCCCTGTGTTCGCAAGAGACAAGGGAATCGCGTCTGTGCGCACAGAAGCAATAGCGGACCGTTTCCCTCGGAGTGAACGCGAAAGAGCCGTCTATATACTCGCAGACACGCGAACGTGCCTCAATGCGGTCACAGAGGCAGCAGCTTTTGCACAGATGCTCCTGGTGATTCTGGCACTTTCCAGGCACACTCCTGAAAGTCGCGCACACTGCTGTTCACTCGCTAAACGACCTCTTGGGAAACACGTCTCCGGTCGACGGACCGCTCAGATTGCTTCTCGTGTAACTGTGAACTGTGTCAGCGCAGGGAATCCGTCTCTGTTGAGCAGATGTCAATCCTGCCTCGCTTTTGCTTTGTTGCCTCTACCAAGATGATTTCCCGTTTCTCTCTTCACTGGAGCAGGCAGACACAGCCAACGCACATCAAGTGTCAAGAGACACGCTCTGCTGAGCTCAACGCTTGTGCAGATGCACATGTGCGACGAAGTCAACACACGTGCTTGTGGAGAGAAAGAAAGGGACTCCCAGGCGTGTGGAGCGACGGGGAGAAAGAGCGGGCGCTGAGGAACACAGTTTCAAACAGACTGTCTCCACACAAACAGGCACCTGTCTGCAGGTATCCTAGATCTTGATTCTTGAACTTGAGGAAACACGCGTCTGAGCAAAACTCCCAAACGCTTCCAGGAAAGACACAGGCTCTCCCACAAGCACACAAGTGTTTGCCCTCAGCTATAGATCAGGGACAAGCCTGTGAAGAGCAACCAAAGAGCTCGTCCGTCTTTCCCTCAATAGATGGGAGTAGGCGCGCTTGCGGATGTGTGCGTGTGTGTGGCCACGCGTTTGCTTAGGCATCAGTGTGTGAAAAGGTAGGTGCTTTTCTCTAGCTGCGTGTGCGTGCACGTGGTGCTGGGTGCACATCCCTGGGTGCTCGTGGAAAGGTTTCTGCATGGTTTTCGCTGAGGAATCGTGTGTGTGCACATGGACAAAGAGAAGGCGCAGCAACCAGGTTCCAGCGCCGAAGAAGGCAAAAGGCGAGGTTTCCGGCGCTATCTCCTTCTCTCCCCAGAGCTAGTCGCGCAAAGCAAGCCGCTAAGCCGGCGACCGGCAAGAGAGCTACAACGAAGCATGCCGAACGGAGAAAATAGCAGCAGCTCATCTGTTCACACCTTGTTTCTGCCATGTGCTTGAACGCCAAGACGTTCGCGCTTCTGTGAGATGAAAGACGTCCTTCTGCATATGTGGTTGCTCACACCGGTGCACTTGTTAGTGTATCCATTCAGTCCTGGGCTGCGGGGCATTCAGAAGTGGCTCTGTGGAGACGTCTGCATAGAGGCAGCTGTCAGAACACGCACACTCGATTGTTCACCAAAACATATGCAGACGCGTCCTTAGCCTGTAGATTTGGATGCACAGAGTTCCCTGTGTTCGCAAGAGACAAGGGAATCGCGTCTGTGCGCACAGAAGCAATAGCGGACCGTTTCCCTCGGAGTGAACGCGAAAGAGCCGTCTATATACTCGCAGACACGCGAACGTGCCTCAATGCGGTCACAGAGGCAGCAGCTTTTGCACAGATGCTCCTGGTGATTCTGGCACTTTCCAGGCACACTCCTGAAAGTCGCGCACACTGCTGTTCACTCGCTAAACGACCTCTTGGGAAACACGTCTCCGGTCGACGGACCGCTCAGATTGCTTCTCGTGTAACTGTGAACTGTGTCAGCGCAGGGAATCCGTCTCTGTTGAGCAGATGTCAATCCTGCCTCGCTTTTGCTTTGTTGCCTCTACCAAGATGATTTCCCGTTTCTCTCTTCACTGGAGCAGGCAGACACAGCCAACGCACATCAAGTGTCAAGAGACACGCTCTGCTGAGCTCAACGCTTGTGCAGATGCACATGTGCGACGAAGTCAACACACGTGCTTGTGGAGAGAAAGAAAGGGACTCCCAGGCGTGTGGAGCGACGGGGAGAAAGAGCGGGCGCTGAGGAACACAGTTTCAAACAGACTGTCTCCACACAAACAGGCACCTGTCTGCAGGTATCCTAGATCTTGATTCTTGAACTTGAGGAAACACGCGTCTGAGCAAAACTCCCAAACGCTTCCAGGAAAGACACAGGCTCTCCCACAAGCACACAAGTGTTTGCCCTCAGCTATAGATCAGGGACAAGCCTGTGAAGAGCAACCAAAGAGCTCGTCCGTCTTTCCCTCAATAGATGGGAGTAGGCGCGCTTGCGGATGTGTGCGTGTGTGTGGCCACGCGTTTGCTTAGGCATCAGTGTGTGAAAAGGTAGGTGCTTTTCTCTAGCTGCGTGTGCGTGCACGTGGTGCTGGGTGCACATCCCTGGGTGCTCGTGGAAAGGTTTCTGCATGGTTTTCGCTGAGGAATCGTGTGTGTGCACATGGACAAAGAGAAGGCGCAGCAACCAGGTTCCAGCGCCGAAGAAGGCAAAAGGCGAGGTTTCCGGCGCTATCTCCTTCTCTCCCCAGAGCTAGTCGCGCAAAGCAAGCCGCTAAGCCGGCGACCGGCAAGAGAGCTACAACGAAGCATGCCGAACGGAGAAAATAGCAGCAGCTCATCTGTTCACACCTTGTTTCTGCCATGTGCTTGAACGCCAAGACGTTCGCGCTTCTGTGAGATGAAAGACGTCCTTCTGCATATGTGGTTGCTCACACCGGTGCACTTGTTAGTGTATCCATTCAGTCCTGGGCTGCGGGGCATTCAGAAGTGGCTCTGTGGAGACGTCTGCATAGAGGCAGCTGTCAGAACACGCACACTCGATTGTTCACCAAAACATATGCAGACGCGTCCTTAGCCTGTAGATTTGGATGCACAGAGTTCCCTGTGTTCGCAAGAGACAAGGGAATCGCGTCTGTGCGCACAGAAGCAATAGCGGACCGTTTCCCTCGGAGTGAACGCGAAAGAGCCGTCTATATACTCGCAGACACGCGAACGTGCCTCAATGCGGTCACAGAGGCAGCAGCTTTTGCACAGATGCTCCTGGTGATTCTGGCACTTTCCAGGCACACTCCTGAAAGTCGCGCACACTGCTGTTCACTCGCTAAACGACCTCTTGGGAAACACGTCTCCGGTCGACGGACCGCTCAGATTGCTTCTCGTGTAACTGTGAACTGTGTCAGCGCAGGGAATCCGTCTCTGTTGAGCAGATGTCAATCCTGCCTCGCTTTTGCTTTGTTGCCTCTACCAAGATGATTTCCCGTTTCTCTCTTCACTGGAGCAGGCAGACACAGCCAACGCACATCAAGTGTCAAGAGACACGCTCTGCTGAGCTCAACGCTTGTGCAGATGCACATGTGCGACGAAGTCAACACACGTGCTTGTGGAGAGAAAGAAAGGGACTCCCAGGCGTGTGGAGCGACGGGGAGAAAGAGCGGGCGCTGAGGAACACAGTTTCAAACAGACTGTCTCCACACAAACAGGCACCTGTCTGCAGGTATCCTAGATCTTGATTCTTGAACTTGAGGAAACACGCGTCTGAGCAAAACTCCCAAACGCTTCCAGGAAAGACACAGGCTCTCCCACAAGCACACAAGTGTTTGCCCTCAGCTATAGATCAGGGACAAGCCTGTGAAGAGCAACCAAAGAGCTCGTCCGTCTTTCCCTCAATAGATGGGAGTAGGCGCGCTTGCGGATGTGTGCGTGTGTGTGGCCACGCGTTTGCTTAGGCATCAGTGTGTGAAAAGGTAGGTGCTTTTCTCTAGCTGCGTGTGCGTGCACGTGGTGCTGGGTGCACATCCCTGGGTGCTCGTGGAAAGGTTTCTGCATGGTTTTCGCTGAGGAATCGTGTGTGTGCACATGGACAAAGAGAAGGCGCAGCAACCAGGTTCCAGCGCCGAAGAAGGCAAAAGGCGAGGTTTCCGGCGCTATCTCCTTCTCTCCCCAGAGCTAGTCGCGCAAAGCAAGCCGCTAAGCCGGCGACCGGCAAGAGAGCTACAACGAAGCATGCCGAACGGAGAAAATAGCAGCAGCTCATCTGTTCACACCTTGTTTCTGCCATGTGCTTGAACGCCAAGACGTTCGCGCTTCTGTGAGATGAAAGACGTCCTTCTGCATATGTGGTTGCTCACACCGGTGCACTTGTTAGTGTATCCATTCAGTCCTGGGCTGCGGGGCATTCAGAAGTGGCTCTGTGGAGACGTCTGCATAGAGGCAGCTGTCAGAACACGCACACTCGATTGTTCACCAAAACATATGCAGACGCGTCCTTAGCCTGTAGATTTGGATGCACAGAGTTCCCTGTGTTCGCAAGAGACAAGGGAATCGCGTCTGTGCGCACAGAAGCAATAGCGGACCGTTTCCCTCGGAGTGAACGCGAAAGAGCCGTCTATATACTCGCAGACACGCGAACGTGCCTCAATGCGGTCACAGAGGCAGCAGCTTTTGCACAGATGCTCCTGGTGATTCTGGCACTTTCCAGGCACACTCCTGAAAGTCGCGCACACTGCTGTTCACTCGCTAAACGACCTCTTGGGAAACACGTCTCCGGTCGACGGACCGCTCAGATTGCTTCTCGTGTAACTGTGAACTGTGTCAGCGCAGGGAATCCGTCTCTGTTGAGCAGATGTCAATCCTGCCTCGCTTTTGCTTTGTTGCCTCTACCAAGATGATTTCCCGTTTCTCTCTTCACTGGAGCAGGCAGACACAGCCAACGCACATCAAGTGTCAAGAGACACGCTCTGCTGAGCTCAACGCTTGTGCAGATGCACATGTGCGACGAAGTCAACACACGTGCTTGTGGAGAGAAAGAAAGGGACTCCCAGGCGTGTGGAGCGACGGGGAGAAAGAGCGGGCGCTGAGGAACACAGTTTCAAACAGACTGTCTCCACACAAACAGGCACCTGTCTGCAGGTATCCTAGATCTTGATTCTTGAACTTGAGGAAACACGCGTCTGAGCAAAACTCCCAAACGCTTCCAGGAAAGACACAGGCTCTCCCACAAGCACACAAGTGTTTGCCCTCAGCTATAGATCAGGGACAAGCCTGTGAAGAGCAACCAAAGAGCTCGTCCGTCTTTCCCTCAATAGATGGGAGTAGGCGCGCTTGCGGATGTGTGCGTGTGTGTGGCCACGCGTTTGCTTAGGCATCAGTGTGTGAAAAGGTAGGTGCTTTTCTCTAGCTGCGTGTGCGTGCACGTGGTGCTGGGTGCACATCCCTGGGTGCTCGTGGAAAGGTTTCTGCATGGTTTTCGCTGAGGAATCGTGTGTGTGCACATGGACAAAGAGAAGGCGCAGCAACCAGGTTCCAGCGCCGAAGAAGGCAAAAGGCGAGGTTTCCGGCGCTATCTCCTTCTCTCCCCAGAGCTAGTCGCGCAAAGCAAGCCGCTAAGCCGGCGACCGGCAAGAGAGCTACAACGAAGCATGCCGAACGGAGAAAATAGCAGCAGCTCATCTGTTCACACCTTGTTTCTGCCATGTGCTTGAACGCCAAGACGTTCGCGCTTCTGTGAGATGAAAGACGTCCTTCTGCATATGTGGTTGCTCACACCGGTGCACTTGTTAGTGTATCCATTCAGTCCTGGGCTGCGGGGCATTCAGAAGTGGCTCTGTGGAGACGTCTGCATAGAGGCAGCTGTCAGAACACGCACACTCGATTGTTCACCAAAACATATGCAGACGCGTCCTTAGCCTGTAGATTTGGATGCACAGAGTTCCCTGTGTTCGCAAGAGACAAGGGAATCGCGTCTGTGCGCACAGAAGCAATAGCGGACCGTTTCCCTCGGAGTGAACGCGAAAGAGCCGTCTATATACTCGCAGACACGCGAACGTGCCTCAATGCGGTCACAGAGGCAGCAGCTTTTGCACAGATGCTCCTGGTGATTCTGGCACTTTCCAGGCACACTCCTGAAAGTCGCGCACACTGCTGTTCACTCGCTAAACGACCTCTTGGGAAACACGTCTCCGGTCGACGGACCGCTCAGATTGCTTCTCGTGTAACTGTGAACTGTGTCAGCGCAGGGAATCCGTCTCTGTTGAGCAGATGTCAATCCTGCCTCGCTTTTGCTTTGTTGCCTCTACCAAGATGATTTCCCGTTTCTCTCTTCACTGGAGCAGGCAGACACAGCCAACGCACATCAAGTGTCAAGAGACACGCTCTGCTGAGCTCAACGCTTGTGCAGATGCACATGTGCGACGAAGTCAACACACGTGCTTGTGGAGAGAAAGAAAGGGACTCCCAGGCGTGTGGAGCGACGGGGAGAAAGAGCGGGCGCTGAGGAACACAGTTTCAAACAGACTGTCTCCACACAAACAGGCACCTGTCTGCAGGTATCCTAGATCTTGATTCTTGAACTTGAGGAAACACGCGTCTGAGCAAAACTCCCAAACGCTTCCAGGAAAGACACAGGCTCTCCCACAAGCACACAAGTGTTTGCCCTCAGCTATAGATCAGGGACAAGCCTGTGAAGAGCAACCAAAGAGCTCGTCCGTCTTTCCCTCAAGAGATGGGAGTAGGCGCGCTTGCGGATGTGTGCGTGTGTGTGGCCACGCGTTTGCTTAGGCATCAGTGTGTGAAAAGGTAGGTGCTTTTCTCTAGCTGCGTGTGCGTGCACGTGGTGCTGGGTGCACATCCCTGGGTGCTCGTGGAAAGGTTTCTGCATGGTTTTCGCTGAGGAATCGTGTGTGTGCACATGGACAAAGAGAAGGCGCAGCAACCAGGTTCCAGCGCCGAAGAAGGCAAAAGGCGAGGTTTCCGGCGCTATCTCCTTCTCTCCCCAGAGCTAGTCGCGCAAAGCAAGCCGCTAAGCCGGCGACCGGCAAGAGAGCTACAACGAAGCATGCCGAACGGAGAAAATAGCAGCAGCTCATCTGTTCACACCTTGTTTCTGCCATGTGCTTGAACGCCAAGACGTTCGCGCTTCTGTGAGATGAAAGACGTCCTTCTGCATATGTGGTTGCTCACACCGGTGCACTTGTTAGTGTATCCATTCAGTCCTGGGCTGCGGGGCATTCAGAAGTGGCTCTGTGGAGACGTCTGCATAGAGGCAGCTGTCAGAACACGCACACTCGATTGTTCACCAAAACATATGCAGACGCGTCCTTAGCCTGTAGATTTGGATGCACAGAGTTCCCTGTGTTCGCAAGAGACAAGGGAATCGCGTCTGTGCGCACAGAAGCAATAGCGGACCGTTTCCCTCGGAGTGAACGCGAAAGAGCCGTCTATATACTCGCAGACACGCGAACGTGCCTCAATGCGGTCACAGAGGCAGCAGCTTTTGCACAGATGCTCCTGGTGATTCTGGCACTTTCCAGGCACACTCCTGAAAGTCGCGCACACTGCTGTTCACTCGCTAAACGACCTCTTGGGAAACACGTCTCCGGTCGACGGACCGCTCAGATTGCTTCTCGTGTAACTGTGAACTGTGTCAGCGCAGGGAATCCGTCTCTGTTGAGCAGATGTCAATCCTGCCTCGCTTTTGCTTTGTTGCCTCTACCAAGATGATTTCCCGTTTCTCTCTTCACTGGAGCACGCAGACACAGCCAACGCACATCAAGTGTCAAGAGACACGCTCTGCTGAGCTCAACGCTTGTGCAGATGCACATGTGCGACGAAGTCAACACACGTGCTTGTGGAGAGAAAGAAAGGGACTCCCAGGCGTGTGGAGCGACGGGGAGAAAGAGCGGGCGCTGAGGAACACAGTTTCAAACAGACTGTCTCCACACAAACAGGCACCTGTCTGCAGGTATCCTAGATCTTGATTCTTGAACTTGAGGAAACACGCGTCTGAGCAAAACTCCCAAACGCTTCCAGGAAAGACACAGGCTCTCCCACAAGCACACAAGTGTTTGCCCTCAGCTATAGATCAGGGACAAGCCTGTGAAGAGCAACCAAAGAGCTCGTCCGTCTTTCCCTCAATAGATGGGAGTAGGCGCGCTTGCGGATGTGTGCGTGTGTGTGGCCACGCGTTTGCTTAGGCATCAGTGTGTGAAAAGGTAGGTGCTTTTCTCTAGCTGCGTGTGCGTGCACGTGGTGCTGGGTGCACATCCCTGGGTGCTCGTGGAAAGGTTTCTGCATGGTTTTCGCTGAGGAATCGTGTGTGTGCACATGGACAAAGAGAAGGCGCAGCAACCAGGTTCCAGCGCCGAAGAAGGCAAAAGGCGAGGTTTCCGGCGCTATCTCCTTCTCTCCCCAGAGCTAGTCGCGCAAAGCAAGCCGCTAAGCCGGCGACCGGCAAGAGAGCTACAACGAAGCATGCCGAACGGAGAAAATAGCAGCAGCTCATCTGTTCACACCTTGTTTCTGCCATGTGCTTGAACGCCAAGACGTTCGCGCTTCTGTGAGATGAAAGACGTCCTTCTGCATATGTGGTTGCTCACACCGGTGCACTTGTTAGTGTATCCATTCAGTCCTGGGCTGCGGGGCATTCAGAAGTGGCTCTGTGGAGACGTCTGCATAGAGGCAGCTGTCAGAACACGCACACTCGATTGTTCACCAAAACATATGCAGACGCGTCCTTAGCCTGTAGATTTGGATGCACAGAGTTCCCTGTGTTCGCAAGAGACAAGGGAATCGCGTCTGTGCGCACAGAAGCAATAGCGGACCGTTTCCCTCGGAGTGAACGCGAAAGAGCCGTCTATATACTCGCAGACACGCGAACGTGCCTCAATGCGGTCACAGAGGCAGCAGCTTTTGCACAGATGCTCCTGGTGATTCTGGCACTTTCCAGGCACACTCCTGAAAGTCGCGCACACTGCTGTTCACTCGCTAAACGACCTCTTGGGAAACACGTCTCCGGTCGACGGACCGCTCAGATTGCTTCTCGTGTAACTGTGAACTGTGTCAGCGCAGGGAATCCGTCTCTGTTGAGCAGATGTCAATCCTGCCTCGCTTTTGCTTTGTTGCCTCTACCAAGATGATTTCCCGTTTCTCTCTTCACTGGAGCAGGCAGACACAGCCAACGCACATCAAGTGTCAAGAGACACGCTCTGCTGAGCTCAACGCTTGTGCAGATGCACATGTGCGACGAAGTCAACACACGTGCTTGTGGAGAGAAAGAAAGGGACTCCCAGGCGTGTGGAGCGACGGGGAGAAAGAGCGGGCGCTGAGGAACACAGTTTCAAACAGACTGTCTCCACACAAACAGGCACCTGTCTGCAGGTATCCTAGATCTTGATTCTTGAACTTGAGGAAACACGCGTCTGAGCAAAACTCCCAAACGCTTCCAGGAAAGACACAGGCTCTCCCACAAGCACACAAGTGTTTGCCCTCAGCTATAGATCAGGGACAAGCCTGTGAAGAGCAACCAAAGAGCTCGTCCGTCTTTCCCTCAATAGATGGGAGTAGGCGCGCTTGCGGATGTGTGCGTGTGTGTGGCCACGCGTTTGCTTAGGCATCAGTGTGTGAAAAGGTAGGTGCTTTTCTCTAGCTGCGTGTGCGTGCACGTGGTGCTGGGTGCACATCCCTGGGTGCTCGTGGAAAGGTTTCTGCATGGTTTTCGCTGAGGAATCGTGTGTGTGCACATGGACAAAGAGAAGGCGCAGCAACCAGGTTCCAGCGCCGAAGAAGGCAAAAGGCGAGGTTTCCGGCGCTATCTCCTTCTCTCCCCAGAGCTAGTCGCGCAAAGCAAGCCGCTAAGCCGGCGACCGGCAAGAGAGCTACAACGAAGCATGCCGAACGGAGAAAATAGCAGCAGCTCATCTGTTCACACCTTGTTTCTGCCATGTGCTTGAACGCCAAGACGTTCGCGCTTCTGTGAGATGAAAGACGTCCTTCTGCATATGTGGTTGCTCACACCGGTGCACTTGTTAGTGTATCCATTCAGTCCTGGGCTGCGGGGCATTCAGAAGTGGCTCTGTGGAGACGTCTGCATAGAGGCAGCTGTCAGAACACGCACACTCGATTGTTCACCAAAACATATGCAGACGCGTCCTTAGCCTGTAGATTTGGATGCACAGAGTTCCCTGTGTTCGCAAGAGACAAGGGAATCGCGTCTGTGCGCACAGAAGCAATAGCGGACCGTTTCCCTCGGAGTGAACGCGAAAGAGCCGTCTATATACTCGCAGACACGCGAACGTGCCTCAATGCGGTCACAGAGGCAGCAGCTTTTGCATAGATGCTCCTGGTGATTCTGGCACTTTCCAGGCACACTCCTGAAAGTCGCGCACACTGCTGTTCACTCGCTAAACGACCTCTTGGGAAACACGTCTCCGGTCGACGGACCGCTCAGATTGCTTCTCGTGTAACTGTGAACTGTGTCAGCGCAGGGAATCCGTCTCTGTTGAGCAGATGTCAATCCTGCCTCGCTTTTGCTTTGTTGCCTCTACCAAGATGATTTCCCGTTTCTCTCTTCACTGGAGCAGGCAGACACAGCCAACGCACATCAAGTGTCAAGAGACACGCTCTGCTGAGCTCAACGCTTGTGCAGATGCACATGTGCGACGAAGTCAACACACGTGCTTGTGGAGAGAAAGAAAGGGACTCCCAGGCGTGTGGAGCGACGGGGAGAAAGAGCGGGCGCTGAGGAACACAGTTTCAAACAGACTGTCTCCACACAAACAGGCACCTGTCTGCAGGTATCCTAGATCTTGATTCTTGAACTTGAGGAAACACGCGTCTGAGCAAAACTCCCAAACGCTTCCAGGAAAGACACAGGCTCTCCCACAAGCACACAAGTGTTTGCCCTCAGCTATAGATCAGGGACAAGCCTGTGAAGAGATGCCCTGCTATTCTTTCGCCTTATGGCATCATGTGTTTCGTTCCTCTTGGAGATCGATTGTTAAACGTCTTTCCTCGGGCGATTGTGAAGCATTTGCCAGCGGAGGAGAAGTAGCACGGAGCAGCATTCAGTACTGCCTACGAGTGTCTTTGCTACCCTACTAGCGGAGCTCCAAGAACAGGCACACATCTTCAGGTACCTTCCAAATGTGGATTCCCCTGCAGCCCCGTAGGCGGGCGTGCAGTACGCCAACCGTCAACGGACGTTTTTCCCCTCAAGCCTGTCAGGACGTTGCTCGTCCGTCTTTCCCTCAATAGATGGGAGTAGGCGCGCTTGCGGATGTGTGCGTGTGTGTGGCCACGCGTTTGCTTAGGCTTCAGTGTGTGAAAAGGTAGGTGCTTTTCTCTAGCTGCGTGTGCGTGCACGTGGTGCTGGGTGCACATCCCTGGGTGCTCGTGGAAAGGTTTCTGCATGGTTTTCGCTGAGGAATCGTGTGTGTGCACATGGACAAAGAGAAGGCGCAGCAACCAGGTTCCAGCGCCGAAGAAGGCAAAAGGCGAGGTTTCCGGCGCTATCTCCTTCTCTCCCCAGAGCTAGTCGCGCAAAGCAAGCCGCTAAGCCGGCGACCGGCAAGAGAGCTACAACGAAGCATGCCGAACGGAGAAAATAGCAGCAGCTCATCTGTTCACACCTTGTTTCTGCCATGTGCTTGAACGCCAAGACGTTCGCGCTTCTGTGAGATGAAAGACGTCCTTCTGCATATGTGGTTGCTCACACCGGTGCACTTGTTAGTGTATCCATTCAGTCCTGGGCTGCGGGGCATTCAGAAGTGGCTCTGTGGAGACGTCTGCATAGAGGCAGCTGTCAGAACACGCACACTCGATTGTTCACCAAAACATATGCAGACGCGTCCTTAGCCTGTAGATTTGGATGCACAGAGTTCCCTGTGTTCGCAAGAGACAAGGGAATCGCGTCTGTGCGCACAGAAGCAATAGCGGACCGTTTCCCTCGGAGTGAACGCGAAAGAGCCGTCTATATACTCGCAGACACGCGAACGTGCCTCAATGCGGTCACAGAGGCAGCAGCTTTTGCACAGATGCTCCTGGTGATTCTGGCACTTTCCAGGCACACTCCTGAAAGTCGCGCACACTGCTGTTCACTCGCTAAACGACCTCTTGGGAAACACGTCTCCGGTCGACGGACCGCTCAGATTGCTTCTCGTGTAACTGTGAACTGTGTCAGCGCAGGGAATCCGTCTCTGTTGAGCAGATGTCAATCCTGCCTCGCTTTTGCTTTGTTGCCTCTACCAAGATGATTTCCCGTTTCTCTCTTCACTGGAGCAGGCAGACACAGCCAACGCACATCAAGTGTCAAGAGACACGCTCTGCTGAGCTCAACGCTTGTGCAGATGCACATGTGCGACGAAGTCAACACACGTGCTTGTGGAGAGAAAGAAAGGGACTCCCAGGCGTGTGGAGCGACGGGGAGAAAGAGCGGGCGCTGAGGAACACAGTTTCAAACAGACTGTCTCCACACAAACAGGCACCTGTCTGCAGGTATCCTAGATCTTGATTCTTGAACTTGAGGAAACACGCGTCTGAGCAAAACTCCCAAACGCTTCCAGGAAAGACACAGGCTCTCCCACAAGCACACAAGTGTTTGCCCTCAGCTATAGATCAGGGACAAGCCTGTGAAGAGATGCCCTGCTATTCTTTCGCCTTATGGCATCATGTGTTTCGTTCCTCTTGGAGATCGATTGTTAAACGTCTTTCCTCGGGCGACTGTGAAGCATTTGCCAGCGGAGGAGAAGTAGCACGGAGCAGCATTCAGTACTGCCTACGAGTGTCTTTGCTACCCTACTAGCGGAGCTCCAAGAACAGGCACACATCTTCAGGTACCTTCCAAATGTGGATTCCCCTGCAGCCCCGTAGGCGGGCGTGCAGTACGCCAACCGTCAACGGACGTTTTTCCCCTCAAGCCTGTCAGGACGTTGCTCGTCCGTCTTTCCCTCAAGAGATGGGAGTAGGCGCGCTTGCGGATGTGTGCGTGTGTGTGGCCACGCGTTTGCTTAGGCATCAGTGTGTGAAAAGGTAGGTGCTTTTCTCTAGCTGCGTGTGCGTGCACGTGGTGCTGGGTGCACATCCCTGGGTGCTCGTGGAAAGGTTTCTGCATGGTTTTCGCTGAGGAATCGTGTGTGTGCACATGGACAAAGAGAAGGCGCAGCAACCAGGTTCCAGCGCCGAAGAAGGCAAAAGGCGAGGTTTCCGGCGCTATCTCCTTCTCTCCCCAGAGCTAGTCGCGCAAAGCAAGCCGCTAAGCCGGTGACCGGCAAGAGAGCTACAACGAAGCATGCCGAACGGAGAAAATAGCAGCAGCTCATCTGTTCACACCTTGTTTCTGCCATGTGCTTGAACGCCAAGACGTTCGCGCTTCTGTGAGATGAAAGACGTCCTTCTGCATATGTGGTTGCTCACACCGGTGCACTTGTTAGTGTATCCATTCAGTCCTGGGCTGCGGGGCATTCAGAAGTGGCTCTGTGGAGACGTCTGCATAGAGGCAGCTGTCAGAACACGCACACTCGATTGTTCACCAAAACATATGCAGACGCGTCCTTAGCCTGTAGATTTGGATGCACAGAGTTCCCTGTGTTCGCAAGAGACAAGGGAATCGCGTCTGTGCGCACAGAAGCAATAGCGGACCGTTTCCCTCGGAGTGAACGCGAAAGAGCCGTCTATATACTCGCAGACACGCGAACGTGCCTCAATGCGGTCACAGAGGCAGCAGCTTTTGCACAGATGCTCCTGGTGATTCTGGCACTTTCCAGGCACACTCCTGAAAGTCGCGCACACTGCTGTTCACTCGCTAAACGACCTCTTGGGAAACACGTCTCCGGTCGACGGACCGCTCAGATTGCTTCTCGTGTAACTGTGAACTGTGTCAGCGCAGGGAATCCGTCTCTGTTGAGCAGATGTCAATCCTGCCTCGCTTTTGCTTTGTTGCCTCTACCAAGATGATTTCCCGTTTCTCTCTTCACTGGAGCAGGCAGACACAGCCAACGCACATCAAGTGTCAAGAGACACGCTCTGCTGAGCTCAACGCTTGTGCAGATGCACATGTGCGACGAAGTCAACACACGTGCTTGTGGAGAGAAAGAAAGGGACTCCCAGGCGTGTGGAGCGACGGGGAGAAAGAGCGGGCGCTGAGGAACACAGTTTCAAACAGACTGTCTCCACACAAACAGGCACCTGTCTGCAGGTATCCTAGATCTTGATTCTTGAACTTGAGGAAACACGCGTCTGAGCAAAACTCCCAAACGCTTCCAGGAAAGACACAGGCTCTCCCACAAGCACACAAGTGTTTGCCCTCAGCTATAGATCAGGGACAAGCCTGTGAAGAGCAACCAAAGAGCTCGTCCGTCTTTCCCTCAATAGATGGGAGTAGGCGCGCTTGCGGATGTGTGCGTGTGTGTGGCCACGCGTTTGCTTAGGCATCAGTGTGTGAAAAGGTAGGTGCTTTTCTCTAGCTGCGTGTGCGTGCACGTGGTGCTGGGTGCACATCCCTGGGTGCTCGTGGAAAGGTTTCTGCATGGTTTTCGCTGAGGAATCGTGTGTGTGCACATGGACAAAGAGAAGGCGCAGCAACCAGGTTCCAGCGCCGAAGAAGGCAAAAGGCGAGGTTTCCGGCGCTATCTCCTTCTCTCCCCAGAGCTAGTCGCGCAAAGCAAGCCGCTAAGCCGGCGACCGGCAAGAGAGCTACAACGAAGCATGCCGAACGGAGAAAATAGCAGCAGCTCATCTGTTCACACCTTGTTTCTGCCATGTGCTTGAACGCCAAGACGTTCGCGCTTCTGTGAGATGAAAGACGTCCTTCTGCATATGTGGTTGCTCACACCGGTGCACTTGTTAGTGTATCCATTCAGTCCTGGGCTGCGGGGCATTCAGAAGTGGCTCTGTGGAGACGTCTGCATAGAGGCAGCTGTCAGAACACGCACACTCGATTGTTCACCAAAACATATGCAGACGCGTCCTTAGCCTGTAGATTTGGATGCACAGAGTTCCCTGTGTTCGCAAGAGACAAGGGAATCGCGTCTGTGCGCACAGAAGCAATAGCGGACCGTTTCCCTCGGAGTGAACGCGAAAGAGCCGTCTATATACTCGCAGACACGCGAACGTGCCTCAATGCGGTCACAGAGGCAGCAGCTTTTGCACAGATGCTCCTGGTGATTCTGGCACTTTCCAGGCACACTCCTGAAAGTCGCGCACACTGCTGTTCACTCGCTAAACGACCTCTTGGGAAACACGTCTCCGGTCGACGGACCGCTCAGATTGCTTCTCGTGTAACTGTGAACTGTGTCAGCGCAGGGAATCCGTCTCTGTTGAGCAGATGTCAATCCTGCCTCGCTTTTGCTTTGTTGCCTCTACCAAGATGATTTCCCGTTTCTCTCTTCACTGGAGCAGGCAGACACAGCCAACGCACATCAAGTGTCAAGAGACACGCTCTGCTGAGCTCAACGCTTGTGCAGATGCACATGTGCGACGAAGTCAACACACGTGCTTGTGGAGAGAAAGAAAGGGACTCCCAGGCGTGTGGAGCGACGGGGAGAAAGAGCGGGCGCTGAGGAACACAGTTTCAAACAGACTGTCTCCACACAAACAGGCACCTGTCTGCAGGTATCCTAGATCTTGATTCTTGAACTTGAGGAAACACGCGTCTGAGCAAAACTCCCAAACGCTTCCAGGAAAGACACAGGCTCTCCCACAAGCACACAAGTGTTTGCCCTCAGCTATAGATCAGGGACAAGCCTGTGAAGAGCAACCAAAGAGCTCGTCCGTCTTTCCCTCAATAGATGGGAGTAGGCGCGCTTGCGGATGTGTGCGTGTGTGTGGCCAGGCGTTTGCTTAGGCTTCAGTGTGTGAAAAGGTAGGTGCTTTTCTCTAGCTGCGTGTGCGTGCACGTGGTGCTGGGTGCACATCCCTGGGTGCTCGTGGAAAGGTTTCTGCATGGTTTTCGCTGAGGAATCGTGTGTGTGCACATGGACAAAGAGAAGGCGCAGCAACCAGGTTCCAGCGCCGAAGAAGGCAAAAGGCGAGGTTTCCGGCGCTATCTCCTTCTCTCCCCAGAGCTAGTCGCGCAAAGCAAGCCGCTAAGCCGGCGACCGGCAAGAGAGCTACAACGAAGCATGCCGAACGGAGAAAATAGCAGCAGCTCATCTGTTCACACCTTGTTTCTGCCATGTGCTTGAACGCCAAGACGTTCGCGCTTCTGTGAGATGAAAGACGTCCTTCTGCATATGTGGTTGCTCACACCGGTGCACTTGTTAGTGTATCCATTCAGTCCTGGGCTGCGGGGCATTCAGAAGTGGCTCTGTGGAGACGTCTGCATAGAGGCAGCTGTCAGAACACGCACACTCGATTGTTCACCAAAACATATGCAGACGCGTCCTTAGCCTGTAGATTTGGATGCACAGAGTTCCCTGTGTTCGCAAGAGACAAGGGAATCGCGTCTGTGCGCACAGAAGCAATAGCGGACCGTTTCCCTCGGAGTGAACGCGAAAGAGCCGTCTATATACTCGCAGACACGCGAACGTGCCTCAATGCGGTCACAGAGGCAGCAGCTTTTGCACAGATGCTCCTGGTGATTCTGGCACTTTCCAGGCACACTCCTGAAAGTCGCGCACACTGCTGTTCACTCGCTAAACGACCTCTTGGGAAACACGTCTCCGGTCGACGGACCGCTCAGATTGCTTCTCGTGTAACTGTGAACTGTGTCAGCGCAGGGAATCCGTCTCTGTTGAGCAGATGTCAATCCTGCCTCGCTTTTGCTTTGTTGCCTCTACCAAGATGATTTCCCGTTTCTCTCTTCACTGGAGCAGGCAGACACAGCCAACGCACATCAAGTGTCAAGAGACACGCTCTGCTGAGCTCAACGCTTGTGCAGATGCACATGTGCGACGAAGTCAACACACGTGCTTGTGGAGAGAAAGAAAGGGACTCCCAGGCGTGTGGAGCGACGGGGAGAAAGAGCGGGCGCTGAGGAACACAGTTTCAAACAGACTGTCTCCACACAAACAGGCACCTGTCTGCAGGTATCCTAGATCTTGATTCTTGAACTTGAGGAAACACGCGTCTGAGCAAAACTCCCAAACGCTTCCAGGAAAGACACAGGCTCTCCCACAAGCACACAAGTGTTTGCCCTCAGCTATAGATCAGGGACAAGCCTGTGAAGAGCAACCAAAGAGCTCGTCCGTCTTTCCCTCAATAGATGGGAGTAGGCGCGCTTGCGGATGTGTGCGTGTGTGTGGCCACGCGTTTGCTTAGGCATCAGTGTGTGAAAAGGTAGGTGCTTTTCTCTAGCTGCGTGTGCGTGCACGTGGTGCTGGGTGCACATCCCTGGGTGCTCGTGGAAAGGTTTCTGCATGGTTTTCGCTGAGGAATCGTGTGTGTGCACATGGACAAAGAGAAGGCGCAGCAACCAGGTTCCAGCGCCGAAGAAGGCAAAAGGCGAGGTTTCCGGCGCTATCTCCTTCTCTCCCCAGAGCTAGTCGCGCAAAGCAAGCCGCTAAGCCGGCGACCGGCAAGAGAGCTACAACGAAGCATGCCGAACGGAGAAAATAGCAGCAGCTCATCTGTTCACACCTTGTTTCTGCCATGTGCTTGAACGCCAAGACGTTCGCGCTTCTGTGAGATGAAAGACGTCCTTCTGCATATGTGGTTGCTCACACCGGTGCACTTGTTAGTGTATCCATTCAGTCCTGGGCTGCGGGGCATTCAGAAGTGGCTCTGTGGAGACGTCTGCATAGAGGCAGCTGTCAGAACACGCACACTCGATTGTTCACCAAAACATATGCAGACGCGTCCTTAGCCTGTAGATTTGGATGCACAGAGTTCCCTGTGTTCGCAAGAGACAAGGGAATCGCGTCTGTGCGCACAGAAGCAATAGCGGACCGTTTCCCTCGGAGTGAACGCGAAAGAGCCGTCTATATACTCGCAGACACGCGAACGTGCCTCAATGCGGTCACAGAGGCAGCAGCTTTTGCACAGATGCTCCTGGTGATTCTGGCACTTTCCAGGCACACTCCTGAAAGTCGCGCACACTGCTGTTCACTCGCTAAACGACCTCTTGGGAAACACGTCTCCGGTCGACGGACCGCTCAGATTGCTTCTCGTGTAACTGTGAACTGTGTCAGCGCAGGGAATCCGTCTCTGTTGAGCAGATGTCAATCCTGCCTCGCTTTTGCTTTGTTGCCTCTACCAAGATGATTTCCCGTTTCTCTCTTCACTGGAGCAGGCAGACACAGCCAACGCACATCAAGTGTCAAGAGACACGCTCTGCTGAGCTCAACGCTTGTGCAGATGCACATGTGCGACGAAGTCAACACACGTGCTTGTGGAGAGAAAGAAAGGGACTCCCAGGCGTGTGGAGCGACGGGGAGAAAGAGCGGGCGCTGAGGAACACAGTTTCAAACAGACTGTCTCCACACAAACAGGCACCTGTCTGCAGGTATCCTAGATCTTGATTCTTGAACTTGAGGAAACACGCGTCTGAGCAAAACTCCCAAACGCTTCCAGGAAAGACACAGGCTCTCCCACAAGCACACAAGTGTTTGCCCTCAGCTATAGATCAGGGACAAGCCTGTGAAGAGCAACCAAAGAGCTCGTCCGTCTTTCCCTCAATAGATGGGAGTAGGCGCGCTTGCGGATGTGTGCGTGTGTGTGGCCAGGCGTTTGCTTAGGCTTCAGTGTGTGAAAAGGTAGGTGCTTTTCTCTAGCTGCGTGTGCGTGCACGTGGTGCTGGGTGCACATCCCTGGGTGCTCGTGGAAAGGTTTCTGCATGGTTTTCGCTGAGGAATCGTGTGTGTGCACATGGACAAAGAGAAGGCGCAGCAACCAGGTTCCAGCGCCGAAGAAGGCAAAAGGCGAGGTTTCCGGCGCTATCTCCTTCTCTCCCCAGAGCTAGTCGCGCAAAGCAAGCCGCTAAGCCGGCGACCGGCAAGAGAGCTACAACGAAGCATGCCGAACGGAGAAAATAGCAGCAGCTCATCTGTTCACACCTTGTTTCTGCCATGTGCTTGAACGCCAAGACGTTCGCGCTTCTGTGAGATGAAAGACGTCCTTCTGCATATGTGGTTGCTCACACCGGTGCACTTGTTAGTGTATCCATTCAGTCCTGGGCTGCGGGGCATTCAGAAGTGGCTCTGTGGAGACGTCTGCATAGAGGCAGCTGTCAGAACACGCACACTCGATTGTTCACCAAAACATATGCAGACGCGTCCTTAGCCTGTAGATTTGGATGCACAGAGTTCCCTGTGTTCGCAAGAGACAAGGGAATCGCGTCTGTGCGCACAGAAGCAATAGCGGACCGTTTCCCTCGGAGTGAACGCGAAAGAGCCGTCTATATACTCGCAGACACGCGAACGTGCCTCAATGCGGTCACAGAGGCAGCAGCTTTTGCACAGATGCTCCTGGTGATTCTGGCACTTTCCAGGCACACTCCTGAAAGTCGCGCACACTGCTGTTCACTCGCTAAACGACCTCTTGGGAAACACGTCTCCGGTCGACGGACCGCTCAGATTGCTTCTCGTGTAACTGTGAACTGTGTCAGCGCAGGGAATCCGTCTCTGTTGAGCAGATGTCAATCCTGCCTCGCTTTTGCTTTGTTGCCTCTACCAAGATGATTTCCCGTTTCTCTCTTCACTGGAGCAGGCAGACACAGCCAACGCACATCAAGTGTCAAGAGACACGCTCTGCTGAGCTCAACGCTTGTGCAGATGCACATGTGCGACGAAGTCAACACACGTGCTTGTGGAGAGAAAGAAAGGGACTCCCAGGCGTGTGGAGCGACGGGGAGAAAGAGCGGGCGCTGAGGAACACAGTTTCAAACAGACTGTCTCCACACAAACAGGCACCTGTCTGCAGGTATCCTAGATCTTGATTCTTGAACTTGAGGAAACACGCGTCTGAGCAAAACTCCCAAACGCTTCCAGGAAAGACACAGGCTCTCCCACAAGCACACAAGTGTTTGCCCTCAGCTATAGATCAGGGACAAGCCTGTGAAGAGCAACCAAAGAGCTCGTCCGTCTTTCCCTCAATAGATGGGAGTAGGCGCGCTTGCGGATGTGTGCGTGTGTGTGGCCAGGCGTTTGCTTAGGCTTCAGTGTGTGAAAAGGTAGGTGCTTTTCTCTAGCTGCGTGTGCGTGCACGTGGTGCTGGGTGCACATCCCTGGGTGCTCGTGGAAAGGTTTCTGCATGGTTTTCGCTGAGGAATCGTGTGTGTGCACATGGACAAAGAGAAGGCGCAGCAACCAGGTTCCAGCGCCGAAGAAGGCAAAAGGCGAGGTTTCCGGCGCTATCTCCTTCTCTCCCCAGAGCTAGTCGCGCAAAGCAAGCCGCTAAGCCGGCGACCGGCAAGAGAGCTACAACGAAGCATGCCGAACGGAGAAAATAGCAGCAGCTCATCTGTTCACACCTTGTTTCTGCCATGTGCTTGAACGCCAAGACGTTCGCGCTTCTGTGAGATGAAAGACGTCCTTCTGCATATGTGGTTGCTCACACCGGTGCACTTGTTAGTGTATCCATTCAGTCCTGGGCTGCGGGGCATTCAGAAGTGGCTCTGTGGAGACGTCTGCATAGAGGCAGCTGTCAGAACACGCACACTCGATTGTTCACCAAAACATATGCAGACGCGTCCTTAGCCTGTAGATTTGGATGCACAGAGTTCCCTGTGTTCGCAAGAGACAAGGGAATCGCGTCTGTGCGCACAGAAGCAATAGCGGACCGTTTCCCTCGGAGTGAACGCGAAAGAGCCGTCTATATACTCGCAGACACGCGAACGTGCCTCAATGCGGTCACAGAGGCAGCAGCTTTTGCACAGATGCTCCTGGTGATTCTGGCACTTTCCAGGCACACTCCTGAAAGTCGCGCACACTGCTGTTCACTCGCTAAACGACCTCTTGGGAAACACGTCTCCGGTCGACGGACCGCTCAGATTGCTTCTCGTGTAACTGTGAACTGTGTCAGCGCAGGGAATCCGTCTCTGTTGAGCAGATGTCAATCCTGCCTCGCTTTTGCTTTGTTGCCTCTACCAAGATGATTTCCCGTTTCTCTCTTCACTGGAGCAGGCAGACACAGCCAACGCACATCAAGTGTCACGAGACACGCTCTGCTGAGCTCAACGCTTGTGCAGATGCACATGTGCGACGAAGTCAACACACGTGCTTGTGGAGAGAAAGAAAGGGACTCCCAGGCGTGTGGAGCGACGGGGAGAAAGAGCGGGCGCTGAGGAACACAGTTTCAAACAGACTGTCTCCACACAAACAGGCACCTGTCTGCAGGTATCCTAGATCTTGATTCTTGAACTTGAGGAAACACGCGTCTGAGCAAAACTCCCAAACGCTTCCAGGAAAGACACAGGCTCTCCCACAAGCACACAAGTGTTTGCCCTCAGCTATAGATCAGGGACAAGCCTGTGAAGAGCAACCAAAGAGCTCGTCCGTCTTTCCCTCAATAGATGGGAGTAGGCGCGCTTGCGGATGTGTGCGTGTGTGTGGCCACGCGTTTGCTTAGGCATCAGTGTGTGAAAAGGTAGGTGCTTTTCTCTAGCTGCGTGTGCGTGCACGTGGTGCTGGGTGCACATCCCTGGGTGCTCGTGGAAAGGTTTCTGCATGGTTTTCGCTGAGGAATCGTGTGTGTGCACATGGACAAAGAGAAGGCGCAGCAACCAGGTTCCAGCGCCGAAGAAGGCAAAAGGCGAGGTTTCCGGCGCTATCTCCTTCTCTCCCCAGAGCTAGTCGCGCAAAGCAAGCCGCTAAGCCGGCGACCGGCAAGAGAGCTACAACGAAGCATGCCGAACGGAGAAAATAGCAGCAGCTCATCTGTTCACACCTTGTTTCTGCCATGTGCTTGAACGCCAAGACGTTCGCGCTTCTGTGAGATGAAAGACGTCCTTCTGCATATGTGGTTGCTCACACCGGTGCACTTGTTAGTGTATCCATTCAGTCCTGGGCTGCGGGGCATTCAGAAGTGGCTCTGTGGAGACGTCTGCATAGAGGCAGCTGTCAGAACACGCACACTCGATTGTTCACCAAAACATATGCAGACGCGTCCTTAGCCTGTAGATTTGGATGCACAGAGTTCCCTGTGTTCGCAAGAGACAAGGGAATCGCGTCTGTGCGCACAGAAGCAATAGCGGACCGTTTCCCTCGGAGTGAACGCGAAAGAGCCGTCTATATACTCGCAGACACGCGAACGTGCCTCAATGCGGTCACAGAGGCAGCAGCTTTTGCACAGATGCTCCTGGTGATTCTGGCACTTTCCAGGCACACTCCTGAAAGTCGCGCACACTGCTGTTCACTCGCTAAACGACCTCTTGGGAAACACGTCTCCGGTCGACGGACCGCTCAGATTGCTTCTCGTGTAACTGTGAACTGTGTCAGCGCAGGGAATCCGTCTCTGTTGAGCAGATGTCAATCCTGCCTCGCTTTTGCTTTGTTGCCTCTACCAAGATGATTTCCCGTTTCTCTCTTCACTGGAGCAGGCAGACACAGCCAACGCACATCAAGTGTCAAGAGACACGCTCTGCTGAGCTCAACGCTTGTGCAGATGCACATGTGCGACGAAGTCAACACACGTGCTTGTGGAGAGAAAGAAAGGGACTCCCAGGCGTGTGGAGCGACGGGGAGAAAGAGCGGGCGCTGAGGAACACAGTTTCAAACAGACTGTCTCCACACAAACAGGCACCTGTCTGCAGGTATCCTAGATCTTGATTCTTGAACTTGAGGAAACACGCGTCTGAGCAAAACTCCCAAACGCTTCCAGGAAAGACACAGGCTCTCCCACAAGCACACAAGTGTTTGCCCTCAGCTATAGATCAGGGACAAGCCTGTGAAGAGCAACCAAAGAGCTCGTCCGTCTTTCCCTCAATAGATGGGAGTAGGCGCGCTTGCGGATGTGTGCGTGTGTGTGGCCACGCGTTTGCTTAGGCATCAGTGTGTGAAAAGGTAGGTGCTTTTCTCTAGCTGCGTGTGCGTGCACGTGGTGCTGGGTGCACATCCCTGGGTGCTCGTGGAAAGGTTTCTGCATGGTTTTCGCTGAGGAATCGTGTGTGTGCACATGGACAAAGAGAAGGCGCAGCAACCAGGTTCCAGCGCCGAAGAAGGCAAAAGGCGAGGTTTCCGGCGCTATCTCCTTCTCTCCCCAGAGCTAGTCGCGCAAAGCAAGCCGCTAAGCCGGCGACCGGCAAGAGAGCTACAACGAAGCATGCCGAACGGAGAAAATAGCAGCAGCTCATCTGTTCACACCTTGTTTCTGCCATGTGCTTGAACGCCAAGACGTTCGCGCTTCTGTGAGATGAAAGACGTCCTTCTGCATATGTGGTTGCTCACACCGGTGCACTTGTTAGTGTATCCATTCAGTCCTGGGCTGCGGGGCATTCAGAAGTGGCTCTGTGGAGACGTCTGCATAGAGGCAGCTGTCAGAACACGCACACTCGATTGTTCACCAAAACATATGCAGACGCGTCCTTAGCCTGTAGATTTGGATGCACAGAGTTCCCTGTGTTCGCAAGAGACAAGGGAATCGCGTCTGTGCGCACAGAAGCAATAGCGGACCGTTTCCCTCGGAGTGAACGCGAAAGAGCCGTCTATATACTCGCAGACACGCGAACGTGCCTCAATGCGGTCACAGAGGCAGCAGCTTTTGCACAGATGCTCCTGGTGATTCTGGCACTTTCCAGGCACACTCCTGAAAGTCGCGCACACTGCTGTTCACTCGCTAAACGACCTCTTGGGAAACACGTCTCCGGTCGACGGACCGCTCAGATTGCTTCTCGTGTAACTGTGAACTGTGTCAGCGCAGGGAATCCGTCTCTGTTGAGCAGATGTCAATCCTGCCTCGCTTTTGCTTTGTTGCCTCTACCAAGATGATTTCCCGTTTCTCTCTTCACTGGAGCAGGCAGACACAGCCAACGCACATCAAGTGTCAAGAGACACGCTCTGCTGAGCTCAACGCTTGTGCAGATGCACATGTGCGACGAAGTCAACACACGTGCTTGTGGAGAGAAAGAAAGGGACTCCCAGGCGTGTGGAGCGACGGGGAGAAAGAGCGGGCGCTGAGGAACACAGTTTCAAACAGACTGTCTCCACACAAACAGGCACCTGTCTGCAGGTATCCTAGATCTTGATTCTTGAACTTGAGGAAACACGCGTCTGAGCAAAACTCCCAAACGCTTCCAGGAAAGACACAGGCTCTCCCACAAGCACACAAGTGTTTGCCCTCAGCTATAGATCAGGGACAAGCCTGTGAAGAGCAACCAAAGAGCTCGTCCGTCTTTCCCTCAATAGATGGGAGTAGGCGCGCTTGCGGATGTGTGCGTGTGTGTGGCCACGCGTTTGCTTAGGCATCAGTGTGTGAAAAGGTAGGTGCTTTTCTCTAGCTGCGTGTGCGTGCACGTGGTGCTGGGTGCACATCCCTGGGTGCTCGTGGAAAGGTTTCTGCATGGTTTTCGCTGAGGAATCGTGTGTGTGCACATGGACAAAGAGAAGGCGCAGCAACCAGGTTCCAGCGCCGAAGAAGGCAAAAGGCGAGGTTTCCGGCGCTATCTCCTTCTCTCCCCAGAGCTAGTCGCGCAAAGCAAGCCGCTAAGCCGGCGACCGGCAAGAGAGCTACAACGAAGCATGCCGAACGGAGAAAATAGCAGCAGCTCATCTGTTCACACCTTGTTTCTGCCATGTGCTTGAACGCCAAGACGTTCGCGCTTCTGTGAGATGAAAGACGTCCTTCTGCATATGTGGTTGCTCACACCGGTGCACTTGTTAGTGTATCCATTCAGTCCTGGGCTGCGGGGCATTCAGAAGTGGCTCTGTGGAGACGTCTGCATAGAGGCAGCTGTCAGAACACGCACACTCGATTGTTCACCAAAACATATGCAGACGCGTCCTTAGCCTGTAGATTTGGATGCACAGAGTTCCCTGTGTTCGCAAGAGACAAGGGAATCGCGTCTGTGCGCACAGAAGCAATAGCGGACCGTTTCCCTCGGAGTGAACGCGAAAGAGCCGTCTATATACTCGCAGACACGCGAACGTGCCTCAATGCGGTCACAGAGGCAGCAGCTTTTGCACAGATGCTCCTGGTGATTCTGGCACTTTCCAGGCACACTCCTGAAAGTCGCGCACACTGCTGTTCACTCGCTAAACGACCTCTTGGGAAACACGTCTCCGGTCGACGGACCGCTCAGATTGCTTCTCGTGTAACTGTGAACTGTGTCAGCGCAGGGAATCCGTCTCTGTTGAGCAGATGTCAATCCTGCCTCGCTTTTGCTTTGTTGCCTCTACCAAGATGATTTCCCGTTTCTCTCTTCACTGGAGCAGGCAGACACAGCCAACGCACATCAAGTGTCAAGAGACACGCTCTGCTGAGCTCAACGCTTGTGCAGATGCACATGTGCGACGAAGTCAACACACGTGCTTGTGGAGAGAAAGAAAGGGACTCCCAGGCGTGTGGAGCGACGGGGAGAAAGAGCGGGCGCTGAGGAACACAGTTTCAAACAGACTGTCTCCACACAAACAGGCACCTGTCTGCAGGTATCCTAGATCTTGATTCTTGAACTTGAGGAAACACGCGTCTGAGCAAAACTCCCAAACGCTTCCAGGAAAGACACAGGCTCTCCCACAAGCACACAAGTGTTTGCCCTCAGCTATAGATCAGGGACAAGCCTGTGAAGAGCAACCAAAGAGCTCGTCCGTCTTTCCCTCAATAGATGGGAGTAGGCGCGCTTGCGGATGTGTGCGTGTGTGTGGCCACGCGTTTGCTTAGGCATCAGTGTGTGAAAAGGTAGGTGCTTTTCTCTAGCTGCGTGTGCGTGCACGTGGTGCTGGGTGCACATCCCTGGGTGCTCGTGGAAAGGTTTCTGCATGGTTTTCGCTGAGGAATCGTGTGTGTGCACATGGACAAAGAGAAGGCGCAGCAACCAGGTTCCAGCGCCGAAGAAGGCAAAAGGCGAGGTTTCCGGCGCTATCTCCTTCTCTCCCCAGAGCTAGTCGCGCAAAGCAAGCCGCTAAGCCGGCGACCGGCAAGAGAGCTACAACGAAGCATGCCGAACGGAGAAAATAGCAGCAGCTCATCTGTTCACACCTTGTTTCTGCCATGTGCTTGAACGCCAAGACGTTCGCGCTTCTGTGAGATGAAAGACGTCCTTCTGCATATGTGGTTGCTCACACCGGTGCACTTGTTAGTGTATCCATTCAGTCCTGGGCTGCGGGGCATTCAGAAGTGGCTCTGTGGAGACGTCTGCATAGAGGCAGCTGTCAGAACACGCACACTCGATTGTTCACCAAAACATATGCAGACGCGTCCTTAGCCTGTAGATTTGGATGCACAGAGTTCCCTGTGTTCGCAAGAGACAAGGGAATCGCGTCTGTGCGCACAGAAGCAATAGCGGACCGTTTCCCTCGGAGTGAACGCGAAAGAGCCGTCTATATACTCGCAGACACGCGAACGTGCCTCAATGCGGTCACAGAGGCAGCAGCTTTTGCACAGATGCTCCTGGTGATTCTGGCACTTTCCAGGCACACTCCTGAAAGTCGCGCACACTGCTGTTCACTCGCTAAACGACCTCTTGGGAAACACGTCTCCGGTCGACGGACCGCTCAGATTGCTTCTCGTGTAACTGTGAACTGTGTCAGCGCAGGGAATCCGTCTCTGTTGAGCAGATGTCAATCCTGCCTCGCTTTTGCTTTGTTGCCTCTACCAAGATGATTTCCCGTTTCTCTCTTCACTGGAGCAGGCAGACACAGCCAACGCACATCAAGTGTCAAGAGACACGCTCTGCTGAGCTCAACGCTTGTGCAGATGCACATGTGCGACGAAGTCAACACACGTGCTTGTGGAGAGAAAGAAAGGGACTCCCAGGCGTGTGGAGCGACGGGGAGAAAGAGCGGGCGCTGAGGAACACAGTTTCAAACAGACTGTCTCCACACAAACAGGCACCTGTCTGCAGGTATCCTAGATCTTGATTCTTGAACTTGAGGAAACACGCGTCTGAGCAAAACTCCCAAACGCTTCCAGGAAAGACACAGGCTCTCCCACAAGCACACAAGTGTTTGCCCTCAGCTATAGATCAGGGACAAGCCTGTGAAGAGCAACCAAAGAGCTCGTCCGTCTTTCCCTCAATAGATGGGAGTAGGCGCGCTTGCGGATGTGTGCGTGTGTGTGGCCACGCGTTTGCTTAGGCATCAGTGTGTGAAAAGGTAGGTGCTTTTCTCTAGCTGCGTGTGCGTGCACGTGGTGCTGGGTGCACATCCCTGGGTGCTCGTGGAAAGGTTTCTGCATGGTTTTCGCTGAGGAATCGTGTGTGTGCACATGGACAAAGAGAAGGCGCAGCAACCAGGTTCCAGCGCCGAAGAAGGCAAAAGGCGAGGTTTCCGGCGCTATCTCCTTCTCTCCCCAGAGCTAGTCGCGCAAAGCAAGCCGCTAAGCCGGCGACCGGCAAGAGAGCTACAACGAAGCATGCCGAACGGAGAAAATAGCAGCAGCTCATCTGTTCACACCTTGTTTCTGCCATGTGCTTGAACGCCAAGACGTTCGCGCTTCTGTGAGATGAAAGACGTCCTTCTGCATATGTGGTTGCTCACACCGGTGCACTTGTTAGTGTATCCATTCAGTCCTGGGCT
Organism: Patagioenas fasciata; assembly: GCF_037038585.1. Taxonomy (NCBI): domain Eukaryota; kingdom Metazoa; phylum Chordata; class Aves; order Columbiformes; family Columbidae; genus Patagioenas; species Patagioenas fasciata. The sequence continues at coordinate 275,449 of NW_027288807.1, forward strand.
GCGGGGCATTCAGAAGTGGCTCTGTGGAGACGTCTGCATAGAGGCAGCTGTCAGAACACGCACACTCGATTGTTCACCAAAACATATGCAGACGCGTCCTTAGCCTGTAGATTTGGATGCACAGAGTTCCCTGTGTTCGCAAGAGACAAGGGAATCGCGTCTGTGCGCACAGAAGCAATAGCGGACCGTTTCCCTCGGAGTGAACGCGAAAGAGCCGTCTATATACTCGCAGACACGCGAACGTGCCTCAATGCGGTCACAGAGGCAGCAGCTTTTGCACAGATGCTCCTGGTGATTCTGGCACTTTCCAGGCACACTCCTGAAAGTCGCGCACACTGCTGTTCACTCGCTAAACGACCTCTTGGGAAACACGTCTCCGGTCGACGGACCGCTCAGATTGCTTCTCGTGTAACTGTGAACTGTGTCAGCGCAGGGAATCCGTCTCTGTTGAGCAGATGTCAATCCTGCCTCGCTTTTGCTTTGTTGCCTCTACCAAGATGATTTCCCGTTTCTCTCTTCACTGGAGCAGGCAGACACAGCCAACGCACATCAAGTGTCAAGAGACACGCTCTGCTGAGCTCAACGCTTGTGCAGATGCACATGTGCGACGAAGTCAACACACGTGCTTGTGGAGAGAAAGAAAGGGACTCCCAGGCGTGTGGAGCGACGGGGAGAAAGAGCGGGCGCTGAGGAACACAGTTTCAAACAGACTGTCTCCACACAAACAGGCACCTGTCTGCAGGTATCCTAGATCTTGATTCTTGAACTTGAGGAAACACGCGTCTGAGCAAAACTCCCAAACGCTTCCAGGAAAGACACAGGCTCTCCCACAAGCACACAAGTGTTTGCCCTCAGCTATAGATCAGGGACAAGCCTGTGAAGAGCAACCAAAGAGCTCGTCCGTCTTTCCCTCAATAGATGGGAGTAGGCGCGCTTGCGGATGTGTGCGTGTGTGTGGCCACGCGTTTGCTTAGGCATCAGTGTGTGAAAAGGTAGGTGCTTTTCTCTAGCTGCGTGTGCGTGCACGTGGTGCTGGGTGCACATCCCTGGGTGCTCGTGGAAAGGTTTCTGCATGGTTTTCGCTGAGGAATCGTGTGTGTGCACATGGACAAAGAGAAGGCGCAGCAACCAGGTTCCAGCGCCGAAGAAGGCAAAAGGCGAGGTTTCCGGCGCTATCTCCTTCTCTCCCCAGAGCTAGTCGCGCAAAGCAAGCCGCTAAGCCGGCGACCGGCAAGAGAGCTACAACGAAGCATGCCGAACGGAGAAAATAGCAGCAGCTCATCTGTTCACACCTTGTTTCTGCCATGTGCTTGAACGCCAAGACGTTCGCGCTTCTGTGAGATGAAAGACGTCCTTCTGCATATGTGGTTGCTCACACCGGTGCACTTGTTAGTGTATCCATTCAGTCCTGGGCTGCGGGGCATTCAGAAGTGGCTCTGTGGAGACGTCTGCATAGAGGCAGCTGTCAGAACACGCACACTCGATTGTTCACCAAAACATATGCAGACGCGTCCTTAGCCTGTAGATTTGGATGCACAGAGTTCCCTGTGTTCGCAAGAGACAAGGGAATCGCGTCTGTGCGCACAGAAGCAATAGCGGACCGTTTCCCTCGGAGTGAACGCGAAAGAGCCGTCTATATACTCGCAGACACGCGAACGTGCCTCAATGCGGTCACAGAGGCAGCAGCTTTTGCACAGATGCTCCTGGTGATTCTGGCACTTTCCAGGCACACTCCTGAAAGTCGCGCACACTGCTGTTCACTCGCTAAACGACCTCTTGGGAAACACGTCTCCGGTCGACGGACCGCTCAGATTGCTTCTCGTGTAACTGTGAACTGTGTCAGCGCAGGGAATCCGTCTCTGTTGAGCAGATGTCAATCCTGCCTCGCTTTTGCTTTGTTGCCTCTACCAAGATGATTTCCCGTTTCTCTCTTCACTGGAGCAGGCAGACACAGCCAACGCACATCAAGTGTCAAGAGACACGCTCTGCTGAGCTCAACGCTTGTGCAGATGCACATGTGCGACGAAGTCAACACACGTGCTTGTGGAGAGAAAGAAAGGGACTCCCAGGCGTGTGGAGCGACGGGGAGAAAGAGCGGGCGCTGAGGAACACAGTTTCAAACAGACTGTCTCCACACAAACAGGCACCTGTCTGCAGGTATCCTAGATCTTGATTCTTGAACTTGAGGAAACACGCGTCTGAGCAAAACTCCCAAACGCTTCCAGGAAAGACACAGGCTCTCCCACAAGCACACAAGTGTTTGCCCTCAGCTATAGATCAGGGACAAGCCTGTGAAGAGATGCCCTGCTATTCTTTCGCCTTATGGCATCATGTGTTTCGTTCCTCTTGGAGATCGATTGTTAAACGTCTTTCCTAGGGCGACTGTGAAGCATTTGCCAGCGGAGGAGAAGTAGCACGGAGCAGCATTCAGTACTGCCTACGAGTGTCTTTGCTACCCTACTAGCGGAGCTCCAAGAACAGGCACACATCTTCAGGTACCTTCCAAATGTGGATTCCCCTGCAGCCCCGTAGGCGGGCGTGCAGTACGCCAACCGTCAACGGACGTTTTTCCCCTCAAGCCTGTCAGGACGTTGCTCGTCCGTCTTTCCCTCAATAGATGGGAGTAGGCGCGCTTGCGGATGTGTGCGTGTGTGTGGCCACGCGTTTGCTTAGGCATCAGTGTGTGAAAAGGTAGGTGCTTTTCTCTAGCTGCGTGTGCGTGCACGTGGTGCTGGGTGCACATCCCTGGGTGCTCGTGGAAAGGTTTCTGCATGGTTTTCGCTGAGGAATCGTGTGTGTGCACATGGACAAAGAGAAGGCGCAGCAACCAGGTTCCAGCGCCGAAGAAGGCAAAAGGCGAGGTTTCCGGCGCTATCTCCTTCTCTCCCCAGAGCTAGTCGCGCAAAGCAAGCCGCTAAGCCGGCGACCGGCAAGAGAGCTACAACGAAGCATGCCGAACGGAGAAAATAGCAGCAGCTCATCTGTTCACACCTTGTTTCTGCCATGTGCTTGAACGCCAAGACGTTCGCGCTTCTGTGAGATGAAAGACGTCCTTCTGCATATGTGCTTGCTCACACCGGTGCACTTGTTAGTGTATCCATTCAGTCCTGGGCTGCGGGGCATTCAGAAGTGGCTCTGTGGAGACGTCTGCATAGAGGCAGCTGTCAGAACACGCACACTCGATTGTTCACCAAAACATATGCAGACGCGTCCTTAGCCTGTAGATTTGGATGCACAGAGTTCCCTGTGTTCGCAAGAGACAAGGGAATCGCGTCTGTGCGCACAGAAGCAATAGCGGACCGTTTCCCTCGGAGTGAACGCGAAAGAGCCGTCTATATACTCGCAGACACGCGAACGTGCCTCAATGCGGTCACAGAGGCAGCAGCTTTTGCACAGATGCTCCTGGTGATTCTGGCACTTTCCAGGCACACTCCTGAAAGTCGCGCACACTGCTGTTCACTCGCTAAACGACCTCTTGGGAAACACGTCTCCGGTCGACGGACCGCTCAGATTGCTTCTCGTGTAACTGTGAACTGTGTCAGCGCAGGGAATCCGTCTCTGTTGAGCAGATGTCAATCCTGCCTCGCTTTTGCTTTGTTGCCTCTACCAAGATGATTTCCCGTTTCTCTCTTCACTGGAGCAGGCAGACACAGCCAACGCACATCAAGTGTCAAGAGACACGCTCTGCTGAGCTCAACGCTTGTGCAGATGCACATGTGCGACGAAGTCAACACACGTGCTTGTGGAGAGAAAGAAAGGGACTCCCAGGCGTGTGGAGCGACGGGGAGAAAGAGCGGGCGCTGAGGAACACAGTTTCAAACAGACTGTCTCCACACAAACAGGCACCTGTCTGCAGGTATCCTAGATCTTGATTCTTGAACTTGAGGAAACACGCGTCTGAGCAAAACTCCCAAACGCTTCCAGGAAAGACACAGGCTCTCCCACAAGCACACAAGTGTTTGCCCTCAGCTATAGATCAGGGACAAGCCTGTGAAGAGCAACCAAAGAGCTCGTCCGTCTTTCCCTCAATAGATGGGAGTAGGCGCGCTTGCGGATGTGTGCGTGTGTGTGGCCAGGCGTTTGCTTAGGCTTCAGTGTGTGAAAAGGTAGGTGCTTTTCTCTAGCTGCGTGTGCGTGCACGTGGTGCTGGGTGCACATCCCTGGGTGCTCGTGGAAAGGTTTCTGCATGGTTTTCGCTGAGGAATCGTGTGTGTGCACATGGACAAAGAGAAGGCGCAGCAACCAGGTTCCAGCGCCGAAGAAGGCAAAAGGCGAGGTTTCCGGCGCTATCTCCTTCTCTCCCCAGAGCTAGTCGCGCAAAGCAAGCCGCTAAGCCGGCGACCGGCAAGAGAGCTACAACGAAGCATGCCGAACGGAGAAAATAGCAGCAGCTCATCTGTTCACACCTTGTTTCTGCCATGTGCTTGAACGCCAAGACGTTCGCGCTTCTGTGAGATGAAAGACGTCCTTCTGCATATGTGGTTGCTCACACCGGTGCACTTGTTAGTGTATCCATTCAGTCCTGGGCTGCGGGGCATTCAGAAGTGGCTCTGTGGAGACGTCTGCATAGAGGCAGCTGTCAGAACACGCACACTCGATTGTTCACCAAAACATATGCAGACGCGTCCTTAGCCTGTAGATTTGGATGCACAGAGTTCCCTGTGTTCGCAAGAGACAAGGGAATCGCGTCTGTGCGCACAGAAGCAATAGCGGACCGTTTCCCTCGGAGTGAACGCGAAAGAGCCGTCTATATACTCGCAGACACGCGAACGTGCCTCAATGCGGTCACAGAGGCAGCAGCTTTTGCACAGATGCTCCTGGTGATTCTGGCACTTTCCAGGCACACTCCTGAAAGTCGCGCACACTGCTGTTCACTCGCTAAACGACCTCTTGGGAAACACGTCTCCGGTCGACGGACCGCTCAGATTGCTTCTCGTGTAACTGTGAACTGTGTCAGCGCAGGGAATCCGTCTCTGTTGAGCAGATGTCAATCCTGCCTCGCTTTTGCTTTGTTGCCTCTACCAAGATGATTTCCCGTTTCTCTCTTCACTGGAGCAGGCAGACACAGCCAACGCACATCAAGTGTCAAGAGACACGCTCTGCTGAGCTCAACGCTTGTGCAGATGCACATGTGCGACGAAGTCAACACACGTGCTTGTGGAGAGAAAGAAAGGGACTCCCAGGCGTGTGGAGCGACGGGGAGAAAGAGCGGGCGCTGAGGAACACAGTTTCAAACAGACTGTCTCCACACAAACAGGCACCTGTCTGCAGGTATCCTAGATCTTGATTCTTGAACTTGAGGAAACACGCGTCTGAGCAAAACTCCCAAACGCTTCCAGGAAAGACACAGGCTCTCCCACAAGCACACAAGTGTTTGCCCTCAGCTATAGATCAGGGACAAGCCTGTGAAGAGATGCCCTGCTATTCTTTCGCCTTATGGCATCATGTGTTTCGTTCCTCTTGGAGATCGATTGTTAAACGTCTTTCCTAGGGCGACTGTGAAGCATTTGCCAGCGGAGGAGAAGTAGCACGGAGCAGCATTCAGTACTGCCTACGAGTGTCTTTGCTACCCTACTAGCGGAGCTCCAAGAACAGGCACACATCTTCAGGTACCTTCCAAATGTGGATTCCCCTGCAGCCCCGTAGGCGGGCGTGCAGTACGCCAACCGTCAACGGACGTTTTTCCCCTCAAGCCTGTCAGGACGTTGCTCGTCCGTCTTTCCCTCAATAGATGGGAGTAGGCGCGCTTGCGGATGTGTGCGTGTGTGTGGCCACGCGTTTGCTTAGGCTTCAGTGTGTGAAAAGGTAGGTGCTTTTCTCTAGCTGCGTGTGCGTGCACGTGGTGCTGGGTGCACATCCCTGGGTGCTCGTGGAAAGGTTTCTGCATGGTTTTCGCTGAGGAATCGTGTGTGTGCACATGGACAAAGAGAAGGCGCAGCAACCAGGTTCCAGCGCCGAAGAAGGCAAAAGGCGAGGTTTCCGGCGCTATCTCCTTCTCTCCCCAGAGCTAGTCGCGCAAAGCAAGCCGCTAAGCCGGCGACCGGCAAGAGAGCTACAACGAAGCATGCCGAACGGAGAAAATAGCAGCAGCTCATCTGTTCACACCTTGTTTCTGCCATGTGCTTGAACGCCAAGACGTTCGCGCTTCTGTGAGATGAAAGACGTCCTTCTGCATATGTGGTTGCTCACACCGGTGCACTTGTTAGTGTATCCATTCAGTCCTGGGCTGCGGGGCATTCAGAAGTGGCTCTGTGGAGACGTCTGCATAGAGGCAGCTGTCAGAACACGCACACTCGATTGTTCACCAAAACATATGCAGACGCGTCCTTAGCCTGTAGATTTGGATGCACAGAGTTCCCTGTGTTCGCAAGAGACAAGGGAATCGCGTCTGTGCGCACAGAAGCAATAGCGGACCGTTTCCCTCGGAGTGAACGCGAAAGAGCCGTCTATATACTCGCAGACACGCGAACGTGCCTCAATGCGGTCACAGAGGCAGCAGCTTTTGCACAGATGCTCCTGGTGATTCTGGCACTTTCCAGGCACACTCCTGAAAGTCGCGCACACTGCTGTTCACTCGCTAAACGACCTCTTGGGAAACACGTCTCCGGTCGACGGACCGCTCAGATTGCTTCTCGTGTAACTGTGAACTGTGTCAGCGCAGGGAATCCGTCTCTGTTGAGCAGATGTCAATCCTGCCTCGCTTTTGCTTTGTTGCCTCTACCAAGATGATTTCCCGTTTCTCTCTTCACTGGAGCAGGCAGACACAGCCAACGCACATCAAGTGTCAAGAGACACGCTCTGCTGAGCTCAACGCTTGTGCAGATGCACATGTGCGACGAAGTCAACACACGTGCTTGTGGAGAGAAAGAAAGGGACTCCCAGGCGTGTGGAGCGACGGGGAGAAAGAGCGGGCGCTGAGGAACACAGTTTCAAACAGACTGTCTCCACACAAACAGGCACCTGTCTGCAGGTATCCTAGATCTTGATTCTTGAACTTGAGGAAACACGCGTCTGAGCAAAACTCCCAAACGCTTCCAGGAAAGACACAGGCTCTCCCACAAGCACACAAGTGTTTGCCCTCAGCTATAGATCAGGGACAAGCCTGTGAAGAGCAACCAAAGAGCTCGTCCGTCTTTCCCTCAATAGATGGGAGTAGGCGCGCTTGCGGATGTGTGCGTGTGTGTGGCCAGGCGTTTGCTTAGGCTTCAGTGTGTGAAAAGGTAGGTGCTTTTCTCTAGCTGCGTGTGCGTGCACGTGGTGCTGGGTGCACATCCCTGGGTGCTCGTGGAAAGGTTTCTGCATGGTTTTCGCTGAGGAATCGTGTGTGTGCACATGGACAAAGAGAAGGCGCAGCAACCAGGTTCCAGCGCCGAAGAAGGCAAAAGGCGAGGTTTCCGGCGCTATCTCCTTCTCTCCCCAGAGCTAGTCGCGCAAAGCAAGCCGCTAAGCCGGCGACCGGCAAGAGAGCTACAACGAAGCATGCCGAACGGAGAAAATAGCAGCAGCTCATCTGTTCACACCTTGTTTCTGCCATGTGCTTGAACGCCAAGACGTTCGCGCTTCTGTGAGATGAAAGACGTCCTTCTGCATATGTGGTTGCTCACACCGGTGCACTTGTTAGTGTATCCATTCAGTCCTGGGCTGCGGGGCATTCAGAAGTGGCTCTGTGGAGACGTCTGCATAGAGGCAGCTGTCAGAACACGCACACTCGATTGTTCACCAAAACATATGCAGACGCGTCCTTAGCCTGTAGATTTGGATGCACAGAGTTCCCTGTGTTCGCAAGAGACAAGGGAATCGCGTCTGTGCGCACAGAAGCAATAGCGGACCGTTTCCCTCGGAGTGAACGCGAAAGAGCCGTCTATATACTCGCAGACACGCGAACGTGCCTCAATGCGGTCACAGAGGCAGCAGCTTTTGCACAGATGCTCCTGGTGATTCTGGCACTTTCCAGGCACACTCCTGAAAGTCGCGCACACTGCTGTTCACTCGCTAAACGACCTCTTGGGAAACACGTCTCCGGTCGACGGACCGCTCAGATTGCTTCTCGTGTAACTGTGAACTGTGTCAGCGCAGGGAATCCGTCTCTGTTGAGCAGATGTCAATCCTGCCTCGCTTTTGCTTTGTTGCCTCTACCAAGATGATTTCCCGTTTCTCTCTTCACTGGAGCAGGCAGACACAGCCAACGCACATCAAGTGTCAAGAGACACGCTCTGCTGAGCTCAACGCTTGTGCAGATGCACATGTGCGACGAAGTCAACACACGTGCTTGTGGAGAGAAAGAAAGGGACTCCCAGGCGTGTGGAGCGACGGGGAGAAAGAGCGGGCGCTGAGGAACACAGTTTCAAACAGACTGTCTCCACACAAACAGGCACCTGTCTGCAGGTATCCTAGATCTTGATTCTTGAACTTGAGGAAACACGCGTCTGAGCAAAACTCCCAAACGCTTCCAGGAAAGACACAGGCTCTCCCACAAGCACACAAGTGTTTGCCCTCAGCTATAGATCAGGGACAAGCCTGTGAAGAGCAACCAAAGAGCTCGTCCGTCTTTCCCTCAATAGATGGGAGTAGGCGCGCTTGCGGATGTGTGCGTGTGTGTGGCCACGCGTTTGCTTAGGCTTCAGTGTGCGAAAAGGTAGGTGCTTTTCTCTAGCTGCGTGTGCGTGCACGTGGTGCTGGGTGCACATCCCTGGGTGCTCGTGGAAAGGTTTCTGCATGGTTTTCGCTGAGGAATCGTGTGTGTGCACATGGACAAAGAGAAGGCGCAGCAACCAGGTTCCAGCGCCGAAGAAGGCAAAAGGCGAGGTTTCCGGCGCTATCTCCTTCTCTCCCCAGAGCTAGTCGCGCAAAGCAAGCCGCTAAGCCGGCGACCGGCAAGAGAGCTACAACGAAGCATGCCGAACGGAGAAAATAGCAGCAGCTCATCTGTTCACACCTTGTTTCTGCCATGTGCTTGAACGCCAAGACGTTCGCGCTTCTGTGAGATGAAAGACGTCCTTCTGCATATGTGGTTGCTCACACCGGTGCACTTGTTAGTGTATCCATTCAGTCCTGGGCTGCGGGGCATTCAGAAGTGGCTCTGTGGAGACGTCTGCATAGAGGCAGCTGTCAGAACACGCACACTCGATTGTTCACCAAAACATATGCAGACGCGTCCTTAGCCTGTAGATTTGGATGCACAGAGTTCCCTGTGTTCGCAAGAGACAAGGGAATCGCGTCTGTGCGCACAGAAGCAATAGCGGACCGTTTCCCTCGGAGTGAACGCGAAAGAGCCGTCTATATACTCGCAGACACGCGAACGTGCCTCAATGCGGTCACAGAGGCAGCAGCTTTTGCACAGATGCTCCTGGTGATTCTGGCACTTTCCAGGCACACTCCTGAAAGTCGCGCACACTGCTGTTCACTCGCTAAACGACCTCTTGGGAAACACGTCTCCGGTCGACGGACCGCTCAGATTGCTTCTCGTGTAACTGTGAACTGTGTCAGCGCAGGGAATCCGTCTCTGTTGAGCAGATGTCAATCCTGCCTCGCTTTTGCTTTGTTGCCTCTACCAAGATGATTTCCCGTTTCTCTCTTCACTGGAGCAGGCAGACACAGCCAACGCACATCAAGTGTCAAGAGACACGCTCTGCTGAGCTCAACGCTTGTGCAGATGCACATGTGCGACGAAGTCAACACACGTGCTTGTGGAGAGAAAGAAAGGGACTCCCAGGCGTGTGGAGCGACGGGGAGAAAGAGCGGGCGCTGAGGAACACAGTTTCAAACAGACTGTCTCCACACAAACAGGCACCTGTCTGCAGGTATCCTAGATCTTGATTCTTGAACTTGAGGAAACACGCGTCTGAGCAAAACTCCCAAACGCTTCCAGGAAAGACACAGGCTCTCCCACAAGCACACAAGTGTTTGCCCTCAGCTATAGATCAGGGACAAGCCTGTGAAGAGCAACCAAAGAGCTCGTCCGTCTTTCCCTCAATAGATGGGAGTAGGCGCGCTTGCGGATGTGTGCGTGTGTGTGGCCACGCGTTTGCTTAGGCATCAGTGTGTGAAAAGGTAGGTGCTTTTCTCTAGCTGCGTGTGCGTGCACGTGGTGCTGGGTGCACATCCCTGGGTGCTCGTGGAAAGGTTTCTGCATGGTTTTCGCTGAGGAATCGTGTGTGTGCACATGGACAAAGAGAAGGCGCAGCAACCAGGTTCCAGCGCCGAAGAAGGCAAAAGGCGAGGTTTCCGGCGCTATCTCCTTCTCTCCCCAGAGCTAGTCGCGCAAAGCAAGCCGCTAAGCCGGCGACCGGCAAGAGAGCTACAACGAAGCATGCCGAACGGAGAAAATAGCAGCAGCTCATCTGTTCACACCTTGTTTCTGCCATGTGCTTGAACGCCAAGACGTTCGCGCTTCTGTGAGATGAAAGACGTCCTTCTGCATATGTGGTTGCTCACACCGGTGCACTTGTTAGTGTATCCATTCAGTCCTGGGCTGCGGGGCATTCAGAAGTGGCTCTGTGGAGACGTCTGCATAGAGGCAGCTGTCAGAACACGCACACTCGATTGTTCACCAAAACATATGCAGACGCGTCCTTAGCCTGTAGATTTGGATGCACAGAGTTCCCTGTGTTCGCAAGAGACAAGGGAATCGCGTCTGTGCGCACAGAAGCAATAGCGGACCGTTTCCCTCGGAGTGAACGCGAAAGAGCCGTCTATATACTCGCAGACACGCGAACGTGCCTCAATGCGGTCACAGAGGCAGCAGCTTTTGCACAGATGCTCCTGGTGATTCTGGCACTTTCCAGGCACACTCCTGAAAGTCGCGCACACTGCTGTTCACTCGCTAAACGACCTCTTGGGAAACACGTCTCCGGTCGACGGACCGCTCAGATTGCTTCTCGTGTAACTGTGAACTGTGTCAGCGCAGGGAATCCGTCTCTGTTGAGCAGATGTCAATCCTGCCTCGCTTTTGCTTTGTTGCCTCTACCAAGATGATTTCCCGTTTCTCTCTTCACTGGAGCAGGCAGACACAGCCAACGCACATCAAGTGTCAAGAGACACGCTCTGCTGAGCTCAACGCTTGTGCAGATGCACATGTGCGACGAAGTCAACACACGTGCTTGTGGAGAGAAAGAAAGGGACTCCCAGGCGTGTGGAGCGACGGGGAGAAAGAGCGGGCGCTGAGGAACACAGTTTCAAACAGACTGTCTCCACACAAACAGGCACCTGTCTGCAGGTATCCTAGATCTTGATTCTTGAACTTGAGGAAACACGCGTCTGAGCAAAACTCCCAAACGCTTCCAGGAAAGACACAGGCTCTCCCACAAGCACACAAGTGTTTGCCCTCAGCTATAGATCAGGGACAAGCCTGTGAAGAGCAACCAAAGAGCTCGTCCGTCTTTCCCTCAATAGATGGGAGTAGGCGCGCTTGCGGATGTGTGCGTGTGTGTGGCCACGCGTTTGCTTAGGCATCAGTGTGTGAAAAGGTAGGTGCTTTTCTCTAGCTGCGTGTGCGTGCACGTGGTGCTGGGTGCACATCCCTGGGTGCTCGTGGAAAGGTTTCTGCATGGTTTTCGCTGAGGAATCGTGTGTGTGCACATGGACAAAGAGAAGGCGCAGCAACCAGGTTCCAGCGCCGAAGAAGGCAAAAGGCGAGGTTTCCGGCGCTATCTCCTTCTCTCCCCAGAGCTAGTCGCGCAAAGCAAGCCGCTAAGCCGGCGACCGGCAAGAGAGCTACAACGAAGCATGCCGAACGGAGAAAATAGCAGCAGCTCATCTGTTCACACCTTGTTTCTGCCATGTGCTTGAACGCCAAGACGTTCGCGCTTCTGTGAGATGAAAGACGTCCTTCTGCATATGTGGTTGCTCACACCGGTGCACTTGTTAGTGTATCCATTCAGTCCTGGGCTGCGGGGCATTCAGAAGTGGCTCTGTGGAGACGTCTGCATAGAGGCAGCTGTCAGAACACGCACACTCGATTGTTCACCAAAACATATGCAGACGCGTCCTTAGCCTGTAGATTTGGATGCACAGAGTTCCCTGTGTTCGCAAGAGACAAGGGAATCGCGTCTGTGCGCACAGAAGCAATAGCGGACCGTTTCCCTCGGAGTGAACGCGAAAGAGCCGTCTATATACTCGCAGACACGCGAACGTGCCTCAATGCGGTCACAGAGGCAGCAGCTTTTGCACAGATGCTCCTGGTGATTCTGGCACTTTCCAGGCACACTCCTGAAAGTCGCGCACACTGCTGTTCACTCGCTAAACGACCTCTTGGGAAACACGTCTCCGGTCGACGGACCGCTCAGATTGCTTCTCGTGTAACTGTGAACTGTGTCAGCGCAGGGAATCCGTCTCTGTTGAGCAGATGTCAATCCTGCCTCGCTTTTGCTTTGTTGCCTCTACCAAGATGATTTCCCGTTTCTCTCTTCACTGGAGCAGGCAGACACAGCCAACGCACATCAAGTGTCAAGAGACACGCTCTGCTGAGCTCAACGCTTGTGCAGATGCACATGTGCGACGAAGTCAACACACGTGCTTGTGGAGAGAAAGAAAGGGACTCCCAGGCGTGTGGAGCGACGGGGAGAAAGAGCGGGCGCTGAGGAACACAGTTTCAAACAGACTGTCTCCACACAAACAGGCACCTGTCTGCAGGTATCCTAGATCTTGATTCTTGAACTTGAGGAAACACGCGTCTGAGCAAAACTCCCAAACGCTTCCAGGAAAGACACAGGCTCTCCCACAAGCACACAAGTGTTTGCCCTCAGCTATAGATCAGGGACAAGCCTGTGAAGAGCAACCAAAGAGCTCGTCCGTCTTTCCCTCAATAGATGGGAGTAGGCGCGCTTGCGGATGTGTGCGTGTGTGTGGCCACGCGTTTGCTTAGGCATCAGTGTGTGAAAAGGTAGGTGCTTTTCTCTAGCTGCGTGTGCGTGCACGTGGTGCTGGGTGCACATCCCTGGGTGCTCGTGGAAAGGTTTCTGCATGGTTTTCGCTGAGGAATCGTGTGTGTGCACATGGACAAAGAGAAGGCGCAGCAACCAGGTTCCAGCGCCGAAGAAGGCAAAAGGCGAGGTTTCCGGCGCTATCTCCTTCTCTCCCCAGAGCTAGTCGCGCAAAGCAAGCCGCTAAGCCGGCGACCGGCAAGAGAGCTACAACGAAGCATGCCGAACGGAGAAAATAGCAGCAGCTCATCTGTTCACACCTTGTTTCTGCCATGTGCTTGAACGCCAAGACGTTCGCGCTTCTGTGAGATGAAAGACGTCCTTCTGCATATGTGGTTGCTCACACCGGTGCACTTGTTAGTGTATCCATTCAGTCCTGGGCTGCGGGGCATTCAGAAGTGGCTCTGTGGAGACGTCTGCATAGAGGCAGCTGTCAGAACACGCACACTCGATTGTTCACCAAAACATATGCAGACGCGTCCTTAGCCTGTAGATTTGGATGCACAGAGTTCCCTGTGTTCGCAAGAGACAAGGGAATCGCGTCTGTGCGCACAGAAGCAATAGCGGACCGTTTCCCTCGGAGTGAACGCGAAAGAGCCGTCTATATACTCGCAGACACGCGAACGTGCCTCAATGCGGTCACAGAGGCAGCAGCTTTTGCACAGATGCTCCTGGTGATTCTGGCACTTTCCAGGCACACTCCTGAAAGTCGCGCACACTGCTGTTCACTCGCTAAACGACCTCTTGGGAAACACGTCTCCGGTCGACGGACCGCTCAGATTGCTTCTCGTGTAACTGTGAACTGTGTCAGCGCAGGGAATCCGTCTCTGTTGAGCAGATGTCAATCCTGCCTCGCTTTTGCTTTGTTGCCTCTACCAAGATGATTTCCCGTTTCTCTCTTCACTGGAGCAGGCAGACACAGCCAACGCACATCAAGTGTCAAGAGACACGCTCTGCTGAGCTCAACGCTTGTGCAGATGCACATGTGCGACGAAGTCAACACACGTGCTTGTGGAGAGAAAGAAAGGGACTCCCAGGCGTGTGGAGCGACGGGGAGAAAGAGCGGGCGCTGAGGAACACAGTTTCAAACAGACTGTCTCCACACAAACAGGCACCTGTCTGCAGGTATCCTAGATCTTGATTCTTGAACTTGAGGAAACACGCGTCTGAGCAAAACTCCCAAACGCTTCCAGGAAAGACACAGGCTCTCCCACAAGCACACAAGTGTTTGCCCTCAGCTATAGATCAGGGACAAGCCTGTGAAGAGATGCCCTGCTATTCTTTCGCCTTATGGCATCATGTGTTTCGTTCCTCTTGGAGATCGATTGTTAAACGTCTTTCCTAGGGCGACTGTGAAGCATTTGCCAGCGGAGGAGAAGTAGCACGGAGCAGCATTCAGTACTGCCTACGAGTGTCTTTGCTACCCTACTAGCGGAGCTCCAAGAACAGGCACACATCTTCAGGTACCTTCCAAATGTGGATTCCCCTGCAGCCCCGTAGGCGGGCGTGCAGTACGCCAACCGTCAACGGACGTTTTTCCCCTCAAGCCTGTCAGGACGTTGCTCGTCCGTCTTTCCCTCAATAGATGGGAGTAGGCGCGCTTGCGGATGTGTGCGTGTGTGTGGCCACGCGTTTGCTTAGGCATCAGTGTGTGAAAAGGTAGGTGCTTTTCTCTAGCTGCGTGTGCGTGCACGTGGTGCTGGGTGCACATCCCTGGGTGCTCGTGGAAAGGTTTCTGCATGGTTTTCGCTGAGGAATCGTGTGTGTGCACATGGACAAAGAGAAGGCGCAGCAACCAGGTTCCAGCGCCGAAGAAGGCAAAAGGCGAGGTTTCCGGCGCTATCTCCTTCTCTCCCCAGAGCTAGTCGCGCAAAGCAAGCCGCTAAGCCGGCGACCGGCAAGAGAGCTACAACGAAGCATGCCGAACGGAGAAAATAGCAGCAGCTCATCTGTTCACACCTTGTTTCTGCCATGTGCTTGAACGCCAAGACGTTCGCGCTTCTGTGAGATGAAAGACGTCCTTCTGCATATGTGGTTGCTCACACCGGTGCACTTGTTAGTGTATCCATTCAGTCCTGGGCTGCGGGGCATTCAGAAGTGGCTCTGTGGAGACGTCTGCATAGAGGCAGCTGTCAGAACACGCACACTCGATTGTTCACCAAAACATATGCAGACGCGTCCTTAGCCTGTAGATTTGGATGCACAGAGTTCCCTGTGTTCGCAAGAGACAAGGGAATCGCGTCTGTGCGCACAGAAGCAATAGCGGACCGTTTCCCTCGGAGTGAACGCGAAAGAGCCGTCTATATACTCGCAGACACGCGAACGTGCCTCAATGCGGTCACAGAGGCAGCAGCTTTTGCACAGATGCTCCTGGTGATTCTGGCACTTTCCAGGCACACTCCTGAAAGTCGCGCACACTGCTGTTCACTCGCTAAACGACCTCTTGGGAAACACGTCTCCGGTCGACGGACCGCTCAGATTGCTTCTCGTGTAACTGTGAACTGTGTCAGCGCAGGGAATCCGTCTCTGTTGAGCAGATGTCAATCCTGCCTCGCTTTTGCTTTGTTGCCTCTACCAAGATGATTTCCCGTTTCTCTCTTCACTGGAGCAGGCAGACACAGCCAACGCACATCAAGTGTCAAGAGACACGCTCTGCTGAGCTCAACGCTTGTGCAGATGCACATGTGCGACGAAGTCAACACACGTGCTTGTGGAGAGAAAGAAAGGGACTCCCAGGCGTGTGGAGCGACGGGGAGAAAGAGCGGGCGCTGAGGAACACAGTTTCAAACAGACTGTCTCCACACAAACAGGCACCTGTCTGCAGGTATCCTAGATCTTGATTCTTGAACTTGAGGAAACACGCGTCTGAGCAAAACTCCCAAACGCTTCCAGGAAAGACACAGGCTCTCCCACAAGCACACAAGTGTTTGCCCTCAGCTATAGATCAGGGACAAGCCTGTGAAGAGCAACCAAAGAGCTCGTCCGTCTTTCCCTCAATAGATGGGAGTAGGCGCGCTTGCGGATGTGTGCGTGTGTGTGGCCACGCGTTTGCTTAGGCATCAGTGTGTGAAAAGGTAGGTGCTTTTCTCTAGCTGCGTGTGCGTGCACGTGGTGCTGGGTGCACATCCCTGGGTGCTCGTGGAAAGGTTTCTGCATGGTTTTCGCTGAGGAATCGTGTGTGTGCACATGGACAAAGAGAAGGCGCAGCAACCAGGTTCCAGCGCCGAAGAAGGCAAAAGGCGAGGTTTCCGGCGCTATCTCCTTCTCTCCCCAGAGCTAGTCGCGCAAAGCAAGCCGCTAAGCCGGCGACCGGCAAGAGAGCTACAACGAAGCATGCCGAACGGAGAAAATAGCAGCAGCTCATCTGTTCACACCTTGTTTCTGCCATGTGCTTGAACGCCAAGACGTTCGCGCTTCTGTGAGATGAAAGACGTCCTTCTGCATATGTGGTTGCTCACACCGGTGCACTTGTTAGTGTATCCATTCAGTCCTGGGCTGCGGGGCATTCAGAAGTGGCTCTGTGGAGACGTCTGCATAGAGGCAGCTGTCAGAACACGCACACTCGATTGTTCACCAAAACATATGCAGACGCGTCCTTAGCCTGTAGATTTGGATGCACAGAGTTCCCTGTGTTCGCAAGAGACAAGGGAATCGCGTCTGTGCGCACAGAAGCAATAGCGGACCGTTTCCCTCGGAGTGAACGCGAAAGAGCCGTCTATATACTCGCAGACACGCGAACGTGCCTCAATGCGGTCACAGAGGCAGCAGCTTTTGCACAGATGCTCCTGGTGATTCTGGCACTTTCCAGGCACACTCCTGAAAGTCGCGCACACTGCTGTTCACTCGCTAAACGACCTCTTGGGAAACACGTCTCCGGTCGACGGACCGCTCAGATTGCTTCTCGTGTAACTGTGAACTGTGTCAGCGCAGGGAATCCGTCTCTGTTGAGCAGATGTCAATCCTGCCTCGCTTTTGCTTTGTTGCCTCTACCAAGATGATTTCCCGTTTCTCTCTTCACTGGAGCAGGCAGACACAGCCAACGCACATCAAGTGTCAAGAGACACGCTCTGCTGAGCTCAACGCTTGTGCAGATGCACATGTGCGACGAAGTCAACACACGTGCTTGTGGAGAGAAAGAAAGGGACTCCCAGGCGTGTGGAGCGACGGGGAGAAAGAGCGGGCGCTGAGGAACACAGTTTCAAACAGACTGTCTCCACACAAACAGGCACCTGTCTGCAGGTATCCTAGATCTTGATTCTTGAACTTGAGGAAACACGCGTCTGAGCAAAACTCCCAAACGCTTCCAGGAAAGACACAGGCTCTCCCACAAGCACACAAGTGTTTGCCCTCAGCTATAGATCAGGGACAAGCCTGTGAAGAGCAACCAAAGAGCTCGTCCGTCTTTCCCTCAATAGATGGGAGTAGGCGCGCTTGCGGATGTGTGCGTGTGTGTGGCCACGCGTTTGCTTAGGCATCAGTGTGTGAAAAGGTAGGTGCTTTTCTCTAGCTGCGTGTGCGTGCACGTGGTGCTGGGTGCACATCCCTGGGTGCTCGTGGAAAGGTTTCTGCATGGTTTTCGCTGAGGAATCGTGTGTGTGCACATGGACAAAGAGAAGGCGCAGCAACCAGGTTCCAGCGCCGAAGAAGGCAAAAGGCGAGGTTTCCGGCGCTATCTCCTTCTCTCCCCAGAGCTAGTCGCGCAAAGCAAGCCGCTAAGCCGGCGACCGGCAAGAGAGCTACAACGAAGCATGCCGAACGGAGAAAATAGCAGCAGCTCATCTGTTCACACCTTGTTTCTGCCATGTGCTTGAACGCCAAGACGTTCGCGCTTCTGTGAGATGAAAGACGTCCTTCTGCATATGTGGTTGCTCACACCGGTGCACTTGTTAGTGTATCCATTCAGTCCTGGGCTGCGGGGCATTCAGAAGTGGCTCTGTGGAGACGTCTGCATAGAGGCAGCTGTCAGAACACGCACACTCGATTGTTCACCAAAACATATGCAGACGCGTCCTTAGCCTGTAGATTTGGATGCACAGAGTTCCCTGTGTTCGCAAGAGACAAGGGAATCGCGTCTGTGCGCACAGAAGCAATAGCGGACCGTTTCCCTCGGAGTGAACGCGAAAGAGCCGTCTATATACTCGCAGACACGCGAACGTGCCTCAATGCGGTCACAGAGGCAGCAGCTTTTGCACAGATGCTCCTGGTGATTCTGGCACTTTCCAGGCACACTCCTGAAAGTCGCGCACACTGCTGTTCACTCGCTAAACGACCTCTTGGGAAACACGTCTCCGGTCGACGGACCGCTCAGATTGCTTCTCGTGTAACTGTGAACTGTGTCAGCGCAGGGAATCCGTCTCTGTTGAGCAGATGTCAATCCTGCCTCGCTTTTGCTTTGTTGCCTCTACCAAGATGATTTCCCGTTTCTCTCTTCACTGGAGCAGGCAGACACAGCCAACGCACATCAAGTGTCAAGAGACACGCTCTGCTGAGCTCAACGCTTGTGCAGATGCACATGTGCGACGAAGTCAACACACGTGCTTGTGGAGAGAAAGAAAGGGACTCCCAGGCGTGTGGAGCGACGGGGAGAAAGAGCGGGCGCTGAGGAACACAGTTTCAAACAGACTGTCTCCACACAAACAGGCACCTGTCTGCAGGTATCCTAGATCTTGATTCTTGAACTTGAGGAAACACGCGTCTGAGCAAAACTCCCAAACGCTTCCAGGAAAGACACAGGCTCTCCCACAAGCACACAAGTGTTTGCCCTCAGCTATAGATCAGGGACAAGCCTGTGAAGAGCAACCAAAGAGCTCGTCCGTCTTTCCCTCAATAGATGGGAGTAGGCGCGCTTGCGGATGTGTGCGTGTGTGTGGCCACGCGTTTGCTTAGGCTTCAGTGTGTGAAAAGGTAGGTGCTTTTCTCTAGCTGCGTGTGCGTGCACGTGGTGCTGGGTGCACATCCCTGGGTGCTCGTGGAAAGGTTTCTGCATGGTTTTCGCTGAGGAATCGTGTGTGTGCACATGGACAAAGAGAAGGCGCAGCAACCAGGTTCCAGCGCCGAAGAAGGCAAAAGGCGAGGTTTCCGGCGCTATCTCCTTCTCTCCCCAGAGCTAGTCGCGCAAAGCAAGCCGCTAAGCCGGCGACCGGCAAGAGAGCTACAACGAAGCATGCCGAACGGAGAAAATAGCAGCAGCTCATCTGTTCACACCTTGTTTCTGCCATGTGCTTGAACGCCAAGACGTTCGCGCTTCTGTGAGATGAAAGACGTCCTTCTGCATATGTGGTTGCTCACACCGGTGCACTTGTTAGTGTATCCATTCAGTCCTGGGCTGCGGGGCATTCAGAAGTGGCTCTGTGGAGACGTCTGCATAGAGGCAGCTGTCAGAACACGCACACTCGATTGTTCACCAAAACATATGCAGACGCGTCCTTAGCCTGTAGATTTGGATGCACAGAGTTCCCTGTGTTCGCAAGAGACAAGGGAATCGCGTCTGTGCGCACAGAAGCAATAGCGGACCGTTTCCCTCGGAGTGAACGCGAAAGAGCCGTCTATATACTCGCAGACACGCGAACGTGCCTCAATGCGGTCACAGAGGCAGCAGCTTTTGCACAGATGCTCCTGGTGATTCTGGCACTTTCCAGGCACACTCCTGAAAGTCGCGCACACTGCTGTTCACTCGCTAAACGACCTCTTGGGAAACACGTCTCCGGTCGACGGACCGCTCAGATTGCTTCTCGTGTAACTGTGAACTGTGTCAGCGCAGGGAATCCGTCTCTGTTGAGCAGATGTCAATCCTGCCTCGCTTTTGCTTTGTTGCCTCTACCAAGATGATTTCCCGTTTCTCTCTTCACTGGAGCAGGCAGACACAGCCAACGCACATCAAGTGTCAAGAGACACGCTCTGCTGAGCTCAACGCTTGTGCAGATGCACATGTGCGACGAAGTCAACACACGTGCTTGTGGAGAGAAAGAAAGGGACTCCCAGGCGTGTGGAGCGACGGGGAGAAAGAGCGGGCGCTGAGGAACACAGTTTCAAACAGACTGTCTCCACACAAACAGGCACCTGTCTGCAGGTATCCTAGATCTTGATTCTTGAACTTGAGGAAACACGCGTCTGAGCAAAACTCCCAAACGCTTCCAGGAAAGACACAGGCTCTCCCACAAGCACACAAGTGTTTGCCCTCAGCTATAGATCAGGGACAAGCCTGTGAAGAGCAACCAAAGAGCTCGTCCGTCTTTCCCTCAATAGATGGGAGTAGGCGCGCTTGCGGATGTGTGCGTGTGTGTGGCCACGCGTTTGCTTAGGCATCAGTGTGTGAAAAGGTAGGTGCTTTTCTCTAGCTGCGTGTGCGTGCACGTGGTGCTGGGTGCACATCCCTGGGTGCTCGTGGAAAGGTTTCTGCATGGTTTTCGCTGAGGAATCGTGTGTGTGCACATGGACAAAGAGAAGGCGCAGCAACCAGGTTCCAGCGCCGAAGAAGGCAAAAGGCGAGGTTTCCGGCGCTATCTCCTTCTCTCCCCAGAGCTAGTCGCGCAAAGCAAGCCGCTAAGCCGGCGACCGGCAAGAGAGCTACAACGAAGCATGCCGAACGGAGAAAATAGCAGCAGCTCATCTGTTCACACCTTGTTTCTGCCATGTGCTTGAACGCCAAGACGTTCGCGCTTCTGTGAGATGAAAGACGTCCTTCTGCATATGTGGTTGCTCACACCGGTGCACTTGTTAGTGTATCCATTCAGTCCTGGGCTGCGGGGCATTCAGAAGTGGCTCTGTGGAGACGTCTGCATAGAGGCAGCTGTCAGAACACGCACACTCGATTGTTCACCAAAACATATGCAGACGCGTCCTTAGCCTGTAGATTTGGATGCACAGAGTTCCCTGTGTTCGCAAGAGACAAGGGAATCGCGTCTGTGCGCACAGAAGCAATAGCGGACCGTTTCCCTCGGAGTGAACGCGAAAGAGCCGTCTATATACTCGCAGACACGCGAACGTGCCTCAATGCGGTCACAGAGGCAGCAGCTTTTGCACAGATGCTCCTGGTGATTCTGGCACTTTCCAGGCACACTCCTGAAAGTCGCGCACACTGCTGTTCACTCGCTAAACGACCTCTTGGGAAACACGTCTCCGGTCGACGGACCGCTCAGATTGCTTCTCGTGTAACTGTGAACTGTGTCAGCGCAGGGAATCCGTCTCTGTTGAGCAGATGTCAATCCTGCCTCGCTTTTGCTTTGTTGCCTCTACCAAGATGATTTCCCGTTTCTCTCTTCACTGGAGCAGGCAGACACAGCCAACGCACATCAAGTGTCAAGAGACACGCTCTGCTGAGCTCAACGCTTGTGCAGATGCACATGTGCGACGAAGTCAACACACGTGCTTGTGGAGAGAAAGAAAGGGACTCCCAGGCGTGTGGAGCGACGGGGAGAAAGAGCGGGCGCTGAGGAACACAGTTTCAAACAGACTGTCTCCACACAAACAGGCACCTGTCTGCAGGTATCCTAGATCTTGATTCTTGAACTTGAGGAAACACGCGTCTGAGCAAAACTCCCAAACGCTTCCAGGAAAGACACAGGCTCTCCCACAAGCACACAAGTGTTTGCCCTCAGCTATAGATCAGGGACAAGCCTGTGAAGAGCAACCAAAGAGCTCGTCCGTCTTTCCCTCAATAGATGGGAGTAGGCGCGCTTGCGGATGTGTGCGTGTGTGTGGCCACGCGTTTGCTTAGGCATCAGTGTGTGAAAAGGTAGGTGCTTTTCTCTAGCTGCGTGTGCGTGCACGTGGTGCTGGGTGCACATCCCTGGGTGCTCGTGGAAAGGTTTCTGCATGGTTTTCGCTGAGGAATCGTGTGTGTGCACATGGACAAAGAGAAGGCGCAGCAACCAGGTTCCAGCGCCGAAGAAGGCAAAAGGCGAGGTTTCCGGCGCTATCTCCTTCTCTCCCCAGAGCTAGTCGCGCAAAGCAAGCCGCTAAGCCGGCGACCGGCAAGAGAGCTACAACGAAGCATGCCGAACGGAGAAAATAGCAGCAGCTCATCTGTTCACACCTTGTTTCTGCCATGTGCTTGAACGCCAAGACGTTCGCGCTTCTGTGAGATGAAAGACGTCCTTCTGCATATGTGGTTGCTCACACCGGTGCACTTGTTAGTGTATCCATTCAGTCCTGGGCTGCGGGGCATTCAGAAGTGGCTCTGTGGAGACGTCTGCATAGAGGCAGCTGTCAGAACACGCACACTCGATTGTTCACCAAAACATATGCAGACGCGTCCTTAGCCTGTAGATTTGGATGCACAGAGTTCCCTGTGTTCGCAAGAGACAAGGGAATCGCGTCTGTGCGCACAGAAGCAATAGCGGACCGTTTCCCTCGGAGTGAACGCGAAAGAGCCGTCTATATACTCGCAGACACGCGAACGTGCCTCAATGCGGTCACAGAGGCAGCAGCTTTTGCACAGATGCTCCTGGTGATTCTGGCACTTTCCAGGCACACTCCTGAAAGTCGCGCACACTGCTGTTCACTCGCTAAACGACCTCTTGGGAAACACGTCTCCGGTCGACGGACCGCTCAGATTGCTTCTCGTGTAACTGTGAACTGTGTCAGCGCAGGGAATCCGTCTCTGTTGAGCAGATGTCAATCCTGCCTCGCTTTTGCTTTGTTGCCTCTACCAAGATGATTTCCCGTTTCTCTCTTCACTGGAGCAGGCAGACACAGCCAACGCACATCAAGTGTCAAGAGACACGCTCTGCTGAGCTCAACGCTTGTGCAGATGCACATGTGCGACGAAGTCAACACACGTGCTTGTGGAGAGAAAGAAAGGGACTCCCAGGCGTGTGGAGCGACGGGGAGAAAGAGCGGGCGCTGAGGAACACAGTTTCAAACAGACTGTCTCCACACAAACAGGCACCTGTCTGCAGGTATCCTAGATCTTGATTCTTGAACTTGAGGAAACACGCGTCTGAGCAAAACTCCCAAACGCTTCCAGGAAAGACACAGGCTCTCCCACAAGCACACAAGTGTTTGCCCTCAGCTATAGATCAGGGACAAGCCTGTGAAGAGCAACCAAAGAGCTCGTCCGTCTTTCCCTCAATAGATGGGAGTAGGCGCGCTTGCGGATGTGTGCGTGTGTGTGGCCACGCGTTTGCTTAGGCATCAGTGTGTGAAAAGGTAGGTGCTTTTCTCTAGCTGCGTGTGCGTGCACGTGGTGCTGGGTGCACATCCCTGGGTGCTCGTGGAAAGGTTTCTGCATGGTTTTCGCTGAGGAAATCGTGTGTGTGCACATGGACAAAGAGAAGGCGCAGCAACCAGGTTCCAGCGCCGAAGAAGGCAAAAGGCGAGGTTTCCGGCGCTATCTCCTTCTCTCCCCAGAGCTAGTCGCGCAAAGCAAGCCGCTAAGCCGGCGACCGGCAAGAGAGCTACAACGAAGCATGCCGAACGGAGAAAATAGCAGCAGCTCATCTGTTCACACCTTGTTTCTGCCATGTGCTTGAACGCCAAGACGTTCGCGCTTCTGTGAGATGAAAGACGTCCTTCTGCATATGTGGTTGCTCACACCGGTGCACTTGTTAGTGTATCCATTCAGTCCTGGGCTGCGGGGCATTCAGAAGTGGCTCTGTGGAGACGTCTGCATAGAGGCAGCTGTCAGAACACGCACACTCGATTGTTCACCAAAACATATGCAGACGCGTCCTTAGCCTGTAGATTTGGATGCACAGAGTTCCCTGTGTTCGCAAGAGACAAGGGAATCGCGTCTGTGCGCACAGAAGCAATAGCGGACCGTTTCCCTCGGAGTGAACGCGAAAGAGCCGTCTATATACTCGCAGACACGCGAACGTGCCTCAATGCGGTCACAGAGGCAGCAGCTTTTGCACAGATGCTCCTGGTGATTCTGGCACTTTCCAGGCACACTCCTGAAAGTCGCGCACACTGCTGTTCACTCGCTAAACGACCTCTTGGGAAACACGTCTCCGGTCGACGGACCGCTCAGATTGCTTCTCGTGTAACTGTGAACTGTGTCAGCGCAGGGAATCCGTCTCTGTTGAGCAGATGTCAATCCTGCCTCGCTTTTGCTTTGTTGCCTCTACCAAGATGATTTCCCGTTTCTCTCTTCACTGGAGCAGGCAGACACAGCCAACGCACATCAAGTGTCAAGAGACACGCTCTGCTGAGCTCAACGCTTGTGCAGATGCACATGTGCGACGAAGTCAACACACGTGCTTGTGGAGAGAAAGAAAGGGACTCCCAGGCGTGTGGAGCGACGGGGAGAAAGAGCGGGCGCTGAGGAACACAGTTTCAAACAGACTGTCTCCACACAAACAGGCACCTGTCTGCAGGTATCCTAGATCTTGATTCTTGAACTTGAGGAAACACGCGTCTGAGCAAAACTCCCAAACGCTTCCAGGAAAGACACAGGCTCTCCCACAAGCACACAAGTGTTTGCCCTCAGCTATAGATCAGGGACAAGCCTGTGAAGAGCAACCAAAGAGCTCGTCCGTCTTTCCCTCAATAGATGGGAGTAGGCGCGCTTGCGGATGTGTGCGTGTGTGTGGCCACGCGTTTGCTTAGGCATCAGTGTGTGAAAAGGTAGGTGCTTTTCTCTAGCTGCGTGTGCGTGCACGTGGTGCTGGGTGCACATCCCTGGGTGCTCGTGGAAAGGTTTCTGCATGGTTTTCGCTGAGGAATCGTGTGTGTGCACATGGACAAAGAGAAGGCGCAGCAACCAGGTTCCAGCGCCGAAGAAGGCAAAAGGCGAGGTTTCCGGCGCTATCTCCTTCTCTCCCCAGAGCTAGTCGCGCAAAGCAAGCCGCTAAGCCGGCGACCGGCAAGAGAGCTACAACGAAGCATGCCGAACGGAGAAAATAGCAGCAGCTCATCTGTTCACACCTTGTTTCTGCCATGTGCTTGAACGCCAAGACGTTCGCGCTTCTGTGAGATGAAAGACGTCCTTCTGCATATGTGGTTGCTCACACCGGTGCACTTGTTAGTGTATCCATTCAGTCCTGGGCTGCGGGGCATTCAGAAGTGGCTCTGTGGAGACGTCTGCATAGAGGCAGCTGTCAGAACACGCACACTCGATTGTTCACCAAAACATATGCAGACGCGTCCTTAGCCTGTAGATTTGGATGCACAGAGTTCCCTGTGTTCGCAAGAGACAAGGGAATCGCGTCTGTGCGCACAGAAGCAATAGCGGACCGTTTCCCTCGGAGTGAACGCGAAAGAGCCGTCTATATACTCGCAGACACGCGAACGTGCCTCAATGCGGTCACAGAGGCAGCAGCTTTTGCACAGATGCTCCTGGTGATTCTGGCACTTTCCAGGCACACTCCTGAAAGTCGCGCACACTGCTGTTCACTCGCTAAACGACCTCTTGGGAAACACGTCTCCGGTCGACGGACCGCTCAGATTGCTTCTCGTGTAACTGTGAACTGTGTCAGCGCAGGGAATCCGTCTCTGTTGAGCAGATGTCAATCCTGCCTCGCTTTTGCTTTGTTGCCTCTACCAAGATGATTTCCCGTTTCTCTCTTCACTGGAGCAGGCAGACACAGCCAACGCACATCAAGTGTCAAGAGACACGCTCTGCTGAGCTCAACGCTTGTGCAGATGCACATGTGCGACGAAGTCAACACACGTGCTTGTGGAGAGAAAGAAAGGGACTCCCAGGCGTGTGGAGCGACGGGGAGAAAGAGCGGGCGCTGAGGAACACAGTTTCAAACAGACTGTCTCCACACAAACAGGCACCTGTCTGCAGGTATCCTAGATCTTGATTCTTGAACTTGAGGAAACACGCGTCTGAGCAAAACTCCCAAACGCTTCCAGGAAAGACACAGGCTCTCCCACAAGCACACAAGTGTTTGCCCTCAGCTATAGATCAGGGACAAGCCTGTGAAGAGCAACCAAAGAGCTCGTCCGTCTTTCCCTCAATAGATGGGAGTAGGCGCGCTTGCGGATGTGTGCGTGTGTGTGGCCACGCGTTTGCTTAGGCATCAGTGTGTGAAAAGGTAGGTGCTTTTCTCTAGCTGCGTGTGCGTGCACGTGGTGCTGGGTGCACATCCCTGGGTGCTCGTGGAAAGGTTTCTGCATGGTTTTCGCTGAGGAATCGTGTGTGTGCACATGGACAAAGAGAAGGCGCAGCAACCAGGTTCCAGCGCCGAAGAAGGCAAAAGGCGAGGTTTCCGGCGCTATCTCCTTCTCTCCCCAGAGCTAGTCGCGCAAAGCAAGCCGCTAAGCCGGCGACCGGCAAGAGAGCTACAACGAAGCATGCCGAACGGAGAAAATAGCAGCAGCTCATCTGTTCACACCTTGTTTCTGCCATGTGCTTGAACGCCAAGACGTTCGCGCTTCTGTGAGATGAAAGACGTCCTTCTGCATATGTGGTTGCTCACACCGGTGCACTTGTTAGTGTATCCATTCAGTCCTGGGCTGCGGGGCATTCAGAAGTGGCTCTGTGGAGACGTCTGCATAGAGGCAGCTGTCAGAACACGCACACTCGATTGTTCACCAAAACATATGCAGACGCGTCCTTAGCCTGTAGATTTGGATGCACAGAGTTCCCTGTGTTCGCAAGAGACAAGGGAATCGCGTCTGTGCGCACAGAAGCAATAGCGGACCGTTTCCCTCGGAGTGAACGCGAAAGAGCCGTCTATATACTCGCAGACACGCGAACGTGCCTCAATGCGGTCACAGAGGCAGCAGCTTTTGCACAGATGCTCCTGGTGATTCTGGCACTTTCCAGGCACACTCCTGAAAGTCGCGCACACTGCTGTTCACTCGCTAAACGACCTCTTGGGAAACACGTCTCCGGTCGACGGACCGCTCAGATTGCTTCTCGTGTAACTGTGAACTGTGTCAGCGCAGGGAATCCGTCTCTGTTGAGCAGATGTCAATCCTGCCTCGCTTTTGCTTTGTTGCCTCTACCAAGATGATTTCCCGTTTCTCTCTTCACTGGAGCAGGCAGACACAGCCAACGCACATCAAGTGTCAAGAGACACGCTCTGCTGAGCTCAACGCTTGTGCAGATGCACATGTGCGACGAAGTCAACACACGTGCTTGTGGAGAGAAAGAAAGGGACTCCCAGGCGTGTGGAGCGACGGGGAGAAAGAGCGGGCGCTGAGGAACACAGTTTCAAACAGACTGTCTCCACACAAACAGGCACCTGTCTGCAGGTATCCTAGATCTTGATTCTTGAACTTGAGGAAACACGCGTCTGAGCAAAACTCCCAAACGCTTCCAGGAAAGACACAGGCTCTCCCACAAGCACACAAGTGTTTGCCCTCAGCTATAGATCAGGGACAAGCCTGTGAAGAGCAACCAAAGAGCTCGTCCGTCTTTCCCTCAATAGATGGGAGTAGGCGCGCTTGCGGATGTGTGCGTGTGTGTGGCCACGCGTTTGCTTAGGCATCAGTGTGTGAAAAGGTAGGTGCTTTTCTCTAGCTGCGTGTGCGTGCACGTGGTGCTGGGTGCACATCCCTGGGTGCTCGTGGAAAGGTTTCTGCATGGTTTTCGCTGAGGAATCGTGTGTGTGCACATGGACAAAGAGAAGGCGCAGCAACCAGGTTCCAGCGCCGAAGAAGGCAAAAGGCGAGGTTTCCGGCGCTATCTCCTTCTCTCCCCAGAGCTAGTCGCGCAAAGCAAGCCGCTAAGCCGGCGACCGGCAAGAGAGCTACAACGAAGCATGCCGAACGGAGAAAATAGCAGCAGCTCATCTGTTCACACCTTGTTTCTGCCATGTGCTTGAACGCCAAGACGTTCGCGCTTCTGTGAGATGAAAGACGTCCTTCTGCATATGTGGTTGCTCACACCGGTGCACTTGTTAGTGTATCCATTCAGTCCTGGGCTGCGGGGCATTCAGAAGTGGCTCTGTGGAGACGTCTGCATAGAGGCAGCTGTCAGAACACGCACACTCGATTGTTCACCAAAACATATGCAGACGCGTCCTTAGCCTGTAGATTTGGATGCACAGAGTTCCCTGTGTTCGCAAGAGACAAGGGAATCGCGTCTGTGCGCACAGAAGCAATAGCGGACCGTTTCCCTCGGAGTGAACGCGAAAGAGCCGTCTATATACTCGCAGACACGCGAACGTGCCTCAATGCGGTCACAGAGGCAGCAGCTTTTGCACAGATGCTCCTGGTGATTCTGGCACTTTCCAGGCACACTCCTGAAAGTCGCGCACACTGCTGTTCACTCGCTAAACGACCTCTTGGGAAACACGTCTCCGGTCGACGGACCGCTCAGATTGCTTCTCGTGTAACTGTGAACTGTGTCAGCGCAGGGAATCCGTCTCTGTTGAGCAGATGTCAATCCTGCCTCGCTTTTGCTTTGTTGCCTCTACCAAGATGATTTCCCGTTTCTCTCTTCACTGGAGCAGGCAGACACAGCCAACGCACATCAAGTGTCAAGAGACACGCTCTGCTGAGCTCAACGCTTGTGCAGATGCACATGTGCGACGAAGTCAACACACGTGCTTGTGGAGAGAAAGAAAGGGACTCCCAGGCGTGTGGAGCGACGGGGAGAAAGAGCGGGCGCTGAGGAACACAGTTTCAAACAGACTGTCTCCACACAAACAGGCACCTGTCTGCAGGTATCCTAGATCTTGATTCTTGAACTTGAGGAAACACGCGTCTGAGCAAAACTCCCAAACGCTTCCAGGAAAGACACAGGCTCTCCCACAAGCACACAAGTGTTTGCCCTCAGCTATAGATCAGGGACAAGCCTGTGAAGAGCAACCAAAGAGCTCGTCCGTCTTTCCCTCAATAGATGGGAGTAGGCGCGCTTGCGGATGTGTGCGTGTGTGTGGCCACGCGTTTGCTTAGGCATCAGTGTGTGAAAAGGTAGGTGCTTTTCTCTAGCTGCGTGTGCGTGCACGTGGTGCTGGGTGCACATCCCTGGGTGCTCGTGGAAAGGTTTCTGCATGGTTTTCGCTGAGGAATCGTGTGTGTGCACATGGACAAAGAGAAGGCGCAGCAACCAGGTTCCAGCGCCGAAGAAGGCAAAAGGCGAGGTTTCCGGCGCTATCTCCTTCTCTCCCCAGAGCTAGTCGCGCAAAGCAAGCCGCTAAGCCGGCGACCGGCAAGAGAGCTACAACGAAGCATGCCGAACGGAGAAAATAGCAGCAGCTCATCTGTTCACACCTTGTTTCTGCCATGTGCTTGAACGCCAAGACGTTCGCGCTTCTGTGAGATGAAAGACGTCCTTCTGCATATGTGGTTGCTCACACCGGTGCACTTGTTAGTGTATCCATTCAGTCCTGGGCTGCGGGGCATTCAGAAGTGGCTCTGTGGAGACGTCTGCATAGAGGCAGCTGTCAGAACACGCACACTCGATTGTTCACCAAAACATATGCAGACGCGTCCTTAGCCTGTAGATTTGGATGCACAGAGTTCCCTGTGTTCGCAAGAGACAAGGGAATCGCGTCTGTGCGCACAGAAGCAATAGCGGACCGTTTCCCTCGGAGTGAACGCGAAAGAGCCGTCTATATACTCGCAGACACGCGAACGTGCCTCAATGCGGTCACAGAGGCAGCAGCTTTTGCACAGATGCTCCTGGTGATTCTGGCACTTTCCAGGCACACTCCTGAAAGTCGCGCACACTGCTGTTCACTCGCTAAACGACCTCTTGGGAAACACGTCTCCGGTCGACGGACCGCTCAGATTGCTTCTCGTGTAACTGTGAACTGTGTCAGCGCAGGGAATCCGTCTCTGTTGAGCAGATGTCAATCCTGCCTCGCTTTTGCTTTGTTGCCTCTACCAAGATGATTTCCCGTTTCTCTCTTCACTGGAGCAGGCAGACACAGCCAACGCACATCAAGTGTCAAGAGACACGCTCTGCTGAGCTCAACGCTTGTGCAGATGCACATGTGCGACGAAGTCAACACACGTGCTTGTGGAGAGAAAGAAAGGGACTCCCAGGCGTGTGGAGCGACGGGGAGAAAGAGCGGGCGCTGAGGAACACAGTTTCAAACAGACTGTCTCCACACAAACAGGCACCTGTCTGCAGGTATCCTAGATCTTGATTCTTGAACTTGAGGAAACACGCGTCTGAGCAAAACTCCCAAACGCTTCCAGGAAAGACACAGGCTCTCCCACAAGCACACAAGTGTTTGCCCTCAGCTATAGATCAGGGACAAGCCTGTGAAGAGCAACCAAAGAGCTCGTCCGTCTTTCCCTCAATAGATGGGAGTAGGCGCGCTTGCGGATGTGTGCGTGTGTGTGGCCACGCGTTTGCTTAGGCATCAGTGTGTGAAAAGGTAGGTGCTTTTCTCTAGCTGCGTGTGCGTGCACGTGGTGCTGGGTGCACATCCCTGGGTGCTCGTGGAAAGGTTTCTGCATGGTTTTCGCTGAGGAATCGTGTGTGTGCACATGGACAAAGAGAAGGCGCAGCAACCAGGTTCCAGCGCCGAAGAAGGCAAAAGGCGAGGTTTCCGGCGCTATCTCCTTCTCTCCCCAGAGCTAGTCGCGCAAAGCAAGCCGCTAAGCCGGCGACCGGCAAGAGAGCTACAACGAAGCATGCCGAACGGAGAAAATAGCAGCAGCTCATCTGTTCACACCTTGTTTCTGCCATGTGCTTGAACGCCAAGACGTTCGCGCTTCTGTGAGATGAAAGACGTCCTTCTGCATATGTGGTTGCTCACACCGGTGCACTTGTTAGTGTATCCATTCAGTCCTGGGCTGCGGGGCATTCAGAAGTGGCTCTGTGGAGACGTCTGCATAGAGGCAGCTGTCAGAACACGCACACTCGATTGTTCACCAAAACATATGCAGACGCGTCCTTAGCCTGTAGATTTGGATGCACAGAGTTCCCTGTGTTCGCAAGAGACAAGGGAATCGCGTCTGTGCGCACAGAAGCAATAGCGGACCGTTTCCCTCGGAGTGAACGCGAAAGAGCCGTCTATATACTCGCAGACACGCGAACGTGCCTCAATGCGGTCACAGAGGCAGCAGCTTTTGCACAGATGCTCCTGGTGATTCTGGCACTTTCCAGGCACACTCCTGAAAGTCGCGCACACTGCTGTTCACTCGCTAAACGACCTCTTGGGAAACACGTCTCCGGTCGACGGACCGCTCAGATTGCTTCTCGTGTAACTGTGAACTGTGTCAGCGCAGGGAATCCGTCTCTGTTGAGCAGATGTCAATCCTGCCTCGCTTTTGCTTTGTTGCCTCTACCAAGATGATTTCCCGTTTCTCTCTTCACTGGAGCAGGCAGACACAGCCAACGCACATCAAGTGTCAAGAGACACGCTCTGCTGAGCTCAACGCTTGTGCAGATGCACATGTGCGACGAAGTCAACACACGTGCTTGTGGAGAGAAAGAAAGGGACTCCCAGGCGTGTGGAGCGACGGGGAGAAAGAGCGGGCGCTGAGGAACACAGTTTCAAACAGACTGTCTCCACACAAACAGGCACCTGTCTGCAGGTATCCTAGATCTTGATTCTTGAACTTGAGGAAACACGCGTCTGAGCAAAACTCCCAAACGCTTCCAGGAAAGACACAGGCTCTCCCACAAGCACACAAGTGTTTGCCCTCAGCTATAGATCAGGGACAAGCCTGTGAAGAGCAACCAAAGAGCTCGTCCGTCTTTCCCTCAATAGATGGGAGTAGGCGCGCTTGCGGATGTGTGCGTGTGTGTGGCCACGCGTTTGCTTAGGCATCAGTGTGTGAAAAGGTAGGTGCTTTTCTCTAGCTGCGTGTGCGTGCACGTGGTGCTGGGTGCACATCCCTGGGTGCTCGTGGAAAGGTTTCTGCATGGTTTTCGCTGAGGAATCGTGTGTGTGCACATGGACAAAGAGAAGGCGCAGCAACCAGGTTCCAGCGCCGAAGAAGGCAAAAGGCGAGGTTTCCGGCGCTATCTCCTTCTCTCCCCAGAGCTAGTCGCGCAAAGCAAGCCGCTAAGCCGGCGACCGGCAAGAGAGCTACAACGAAGCATGCCGAACGGAGAAAATAGCAGCAGCTCATCTGTTCACACCTTGTTTCTGCCATGTGCTTGAACGCCAAGACGTTCGCGCTTCTGTGAGATGAAAGACGTCCTTCTGCATATGTGGTTGCTCACACCGGTGCACTTGTTAGTGTATCCATTCAGTCCTGGGCTGCGGGGCATTCAGAAGTGGCTCTGTGGAGACGTCTGCATAGAGGCAGCTGTCAGAACACGCACACTCGATTGTTCACCAAAACATATGCAGACGCGTCCTTAGCCTGTAGATTTGGATGCACAGAGTTCCCTGTGTTCGCAAGAGACAAGGGAATCGCGTCTGTGCGCACAGAAGCAATAGCGGACCGTTTCCCTCGGAGTGAACGCGAAAGAGCCGTCTATATACTCGCAGACACGCGAACGTGCCTCAATGCGGTCACAGAGGCAGCAGCTTTTGCACAGATGCTCCTGGTGATTCTGGCACTTTCCAGGCACACTCCTGAAAGTCGCGCACACTGCTGTTCACTCGCTAAACGACCTCTTGGGAAACACGTCTCCGGTCGACGGACCGCTCAGATTGCTTCTCGTGTAACTGTGAACTGTGTCAGCGCAGGGAATCCGTCTCTGTTGAGCAGATGTCAATCCTGCCTCGCTTTTGCTTTGTTGCCTCTACCAAGATGATTTCCCGTTTCTCTCTTCACTGGAGCAGGCAGACACAGCCAACGCACATCAAGTGTCAAGAGACACGCTCTGCTGAGCTCAACGCTTGTGCAGATGCACATGTGCGACGAAGTCAACACACGTGCTTGTGGAGAGAAAGAAAGGGACTCCCAGGCGTGTGGAGCGACGGGGAGAAAGAGCGGGCGCTGAGGAACACAGTTTCAAACAGACTGTCTCCACACAAACAGGCACCTGTCTGCAGGTATCCTAGATCTTGATTCTTGAACTTGAGGAAACACGCGTCTGAGCAAAACTCCCAAACGCTTCCAGGAAAGACACAGGCTCTCCCACAAGCACACAAGTGTTTGCCCTCAGCTATAGATCAGGGACAAGCCTGTGAAGAGCAACCAAAGAGCTCGTCCGTCTTTCTCTCAATAGATGGGAGTAGGCGCGCTTGCGGATGTGTGCGTGTGTGTGGCCACGCGTTTGCTTAGGCATCAGTGTGTGAAAAGGTAGGTGCTTTTCTCTAGCTGCGTGTGCGTGCACGTGGTGCTGGGTGCACATCCCTGGGTGCTCGTGGAAAGGTTTCTGCATGGTTTTCGCTGAGGAATCGTGTGTGTGCACATGGACAAAGAGAAGGCGCAGCAACCAGGTTCCAGCGCCGAAGAAGGCAAAAGGCGAGGTTTCCGGCGCTATCTCCTTCTCTCCCCAGAGCTAGTCGCGCAAAGCAAGCCGCTAAGCCGGCGACCGGCAAGAGAGCTACAACGAAGCATGCCGAACGGAGAAAATAGCAGCAGCTCATCTGTTCACACCTTGTTTCTGCCATGTGCTTGAACGCCAAGACGTTCGCGCTTCTGTGAGATGAAAGACGTCCTTCTGCATATGTGGTTGCTCACACCGGTGCACTTGTTAGTGTATCCATTCAGTCCTGGGCTGCGGGGCATTCAGAAGTGGCTCTGTGGAGACGTCTGCATAGAGGCAGCTGTCAGAACACGCACACTCGATTGTTCACCAAAACATATGCAGACGCGTCCTTAGCCTGTAGATTTGGATGCACAGAGTTCCCTGTGTTCGCAAGAGACAAGGGAATCGCGTCTGTGCGCACAGAAGCAATAGCGGACCGTTTCCCTCGGAGTGAACGCGAAAGAGCCGTCTATATACTCGCAGACACGCGAACGTGCCTCAATGCGGTCACAGAGGCAGCAGCTTTTGCACAGATGCTCCTGGTGATTCTGGCACTTTCCAGGCACACTCCTGAAAGTCGCGCACACTGCTGTTCACTCGCTAAACGACCTCTTGGGAAACACGTCTCCGGTCGACGGACCGCTCAGATTGCTTCTCGTGTAACTGTGAACTGTGTCAGCGCAGGGAATCCGTCTCTGTTGAGCAGATGTCAATCCTGCCTCGCTTTTGCTTTGTTGCCTCTACCAAGATGATTTCCCGTTTCTCTCTTCACTGGAGCAGGCAGACACAGCCAACGCACATCAAGTGTCAAGAGACACGCTCTGCTGAGCTCAACGCTTGTGCAGATGCACATGTGCGACGAAGTCAACACACGTGCTTGTGGAGAGAAAGAAAGGGACTCCCAGGCGTGTGGAGCGACGGGGAGAAAGAGCGGGCGCTGAGGAACACAGTTTCAAACAGACTGTCTCCACACAAACAGGCACCTGTCTGCAGGTATCCTAGATCTTGATTCTTGAACTTGAGGAAACACGCGTCTGAGCAAAACTCCCAAACGCTTCCAGGAAAGACACAGGCTCTCCCACAAGCACACAAGTGTTTGCCCTCAGCTATAGATCAGGGACAAGCCTGTGAAGAGCAACCAAAGAGCTCGTCCGTCTTTCCCTCAATAGATGGGAGTAGGCGCGCTTGCGGATGTGTGCGTGTGTGTGGCCACGCGTTTGCTTAGGCATCAGTGTGTGAAAAGGTAGGTGCTTTTCTCTAGCTGCGTGTGCGTGCACGTGGTGCTGGGTGCACATCCCTGGGTGCTCGTGGAAAGGTTTCTGCATGGTTTTCGCTGAGGAATCGTGTGTGTGCACATGGACAAAGAGAAGGCGCAGCAACCAGGTTCCAGCGCCGAAGAAGGCAAAAGGCGAGGTTTCCGGCGCTATCTCCTTCTCTCCCCAGAGCTAGTCGCGCAAAGCAAGCCGCTAAGCCGGCGACCGGCAAGAGAGCTACAACGAAGCATGCCGAACGGAGAAAATAGCAGCAGCTCATCTGTTCACACCTTGTTTCTGCCATGTGCTTGAACGCCAAGACGTTCGCGCTTCTGTGAGATGAAAGACGTCCTTCTGCATATGTGCTTGCTCACACCGGTGCACTTGTTAGTGTATCCATTCAGTCCTGGGCTGCGGGGCATTCAGAAGTGGCTCTGTGGAGACGTCTGCATAGAGGCAGCTGTCAGAACACGCACACTCGATTGTTCACCAAAACATATGCAGACGCGTCCTTAGCCTGTAGATTTGGATGCACAGAGTTCCCTGTGTTCGCAAGAGACAAGGGAATCGCGTCTGTGCGCACAGAAGCAATAGCGGACCGTTTCCCTCGGAGTGAACGCGAAAGAGCCGTCTATATACTCGCAGACACGCGAACGTGCCTCAATGCGGTCACAGAGGCAGCAGCTTTTGCACAGATGCTCCTGGTGATTCTGGCACTTTCCAGGCACACTCCTGAAAGTCGCGCACACTGCTGTTCACTCGCTAAACGACCTCTTGGGAAACACGTCTCCGGTCGACGGACCGCTCAGATTGCTTCTCGTGTAACTGTGAACTGTGTCAGCGCAGGGAATCCGTCTCTGTTGAGCAGATGTCAATCCTGCCTCGCTTTTGCTTTGTTGCCTCTACCAAGATGATTTCCCGTTTCTCTCTTCACTGGAGCAGGCAGACACAGCCAACGCACATCAAGTGTCAAGAGACACGCTCTGCTGAGCTCAACGCTTGTGCAGATGCACATGTGCGACGAAGTCAACACACGTGCTTGTGGAGAGAAAGAAAGGGACTCCCAGGCGTGTGGAGCGACGGGGAGAAAGAGCGGGCGCTGAGGAACACAGTTTCAAACAGACTGTCTCCACACAAACAGGCACCTGTCTGCAGGTATCCTAGATCTTGATTCTTGAACTTGAGGAAACACGCGTCTGAGCAAAACTCCCAAACGCTTCCAGGAAAGACACAGGCTCTCCCACAAGCACACAAGTGTTTGCCCTCAGCTATAGATCAGGGACAAGCCTGTGAAGAGCAACCAAAGAGCTCGTCCGTCTTTCCCTCAATAGATGGGAGTAGGCGCGCTTGCGGATGTGTGCGTGTGTGTGGCCACGCGTTTGCTTAGGCATCAGTGTGTGAAAAGGTAGGTGCTTTTCTCTAGCTGCGTGTGCGTGCACGTGGTGCTGGGTGCACATCCCTGGGTGCTCGTGGAAAGGTTTCTGCATGGTTTTCGCTGAGGAATCGTGTGTGTGCACATGGACAAAGAGAAGGCGCAGCAACCAGGTTCCAGCGCCGAAGAAGGCAAAAGGCGAGGTTTCCGGCGCTATCTCCTTCTCTCCCCAGAGCTAGTCGCGCAAAGCAAGCCGCTAAGCCGGCGACCGGCAAGAGAGCTACAACGAAGCATGCCGAACGGAGAAAATAGCAGCAGCTCATCTGTTCACACCTTGTTTCTGCCATGTGCTTGAACGCCAAGACGTTCGCGCTTCTGTGAGATGAAAGACGTCCTTCTGCATATGTGGTTGCTCACACCGGTGCACTTGTTAGTGTATCCATTCAGTCCTGGGCTGCGGGGCATTCAGAAGTGGCTCTGTGGAGACGTCTGCATAGAGGCAGCTGTCAGAACACGCACACTCGATTGTTCACCAAAACATATGCAGACGCGTCCTTAGCCTGTAGATTTGGATGCACAGAGTTCCCTGTGTTCGCAAGAGACAAGGGAATCGCGTCTGTGCGCACAGAAGCAATAGCGGACCGTTTCCCTCGGAGTGAACGCGAAAGAGCCGTCTATATACTCGCAGACACGCGAACGTGCCTCAATGCGGTCACAGAGGCAGCAGCTTTTGCACAGATGCTCCTGGTGATTCTGGCACTTTCCAGGCACACTCCTGAAAGTCGCGCACACTGCTGTTCACTCGCTAAACGACCTCTTGGGAAACACGTCTCCGGTCGACGGACCGCTCAGATTGCTTCTCGTGTAACTGTGAACTGTGTCAGCGCAGGGAATCCGTCTCTGTTGAGCAGATGTCAATCCTGCCTCGCTTTTGCTTTGTTGCCTCTACCAAGATGATTTCCCGTTTCTCTCTTCACTGGAGCAGGCAGACACAGCCAACGCACATCAAGTGTCAAGAGACACGCTCTGCTGAGCTCAACGCTTGTGCAGATGCACATGTGCGACGAAGTCAACACACGTGCTTGTGGAGAGAAAGAAAGGGACTCCCAGGCGTGTGGAGCGACGGGGAGAAAGAGCGGGCGCTGAGGAACACAGTTTCAAACAGACTGTCTCCACACAAACAGGCACCTGTCTGCAGGTATCCTAGATCTTGATTCTTGAACTTGAGGAAACACGCGTCTGAGCAAAACTCCCAAACGCTTCCAGGAAAGACACAGGCTCTCCCACAAGCACACAAGTGTTTGCCCTCAGCTATAGATCAGGGACAAGCCTGTGAAGAGCAACCAAAGAGCTCGTCCGTCTTTCCCTCAATAGATGGGAGTAGGCGCGCTTGCGGATGTGTGCGTGTGTGTGGCCACGCGTTTGCTTAGGCATCAGTGTGTGAAAAGGTAGGTGCTTTTCTCTAGCTGCGTGTGCGTGCACGTGGTGCTGGGTGCACATCCCTGGGTGCTCGTGGAAAGGTTTCTGCATGGTTTTCGCTGAGGAATCGTGTGTGTGCACATGGACAAAGAGAAGGCGCAGCAACCAGGTTCCAGCGCCGAAGAAGGCAAAAGGCGAGGTTTCCGGCGCTATCTCCTTCTCTCCCCAGAGCTAGTCGCGCAAAGCAAGCCGCTAAGCCGGCGACCGGCAAGAGAGCTACAACGAAGCATGCCGAACGGAGAAAATAGCAGCAGCTCATCTGTTCACACCTTGTTTCTGCCATGTGCTTGAACGCCAAGACGTTCGCGCTTCTGTGAGATGAAAGACGTCCTTCTGCATATGTGGTTGCTCACACCGGTGCACTTGTTAGTGTATCCATTCAGTCCTGGGCTGCGGGGCATTCAGAAGTGGCTCTGTGGAGACGTCTGCATAGAGGCAGCTGTCAGAACACGCACACTCGATTGTTCACCAAAACATATGCAGACGCGTCCTTAGCCTGTAGATTTGGATGCACAGAGTTCCCTGTGTTCGCAAGAGACAAGGGAATCGCGTCTGTGCGCACAGAAGCAATAGCGGACCGTTTCCCTCGGAGTGAACGCGAAAGAGCCGTCTATATACTCGCAGACACGCGAACGTGCCTCAATGCGGTCACAGAGGCAGCAGCTTTTGCACAGATGCTCCTGGTGATTCTGGCACTTTCCAGGCACACTCCTGAAAGTCGCGCACACTGCTGTTCACTCGCTAAACGACCTCTTGGGAAACACGTCTCCGGTCGACGGACCGCTCAGATTGCTTCTCGTGTAACTGTGAACTGTGTCAGCGCAGGGAATCCGTCTCTGTTGAGCAGATGTCAATCCTGCCTCGCTTTTGCTTTGTTGCCTCTACCAAGATGATTTCCCGTTTCTCTCTTCACTGGAGCAGGCAGACACAGCCAACGCACATCAAGTGTCAAGAGACACGCTCTGCTGAGCTCAACGCTTGTGCAGATGCACATGTGCGACGAAGTCAACACACGTGCTTGTGGAGAGAAAGAAAGGGACTCCCAGGCGTGTGGAGCGACGGGGAGAAAGAGCGGGCGCTGAGGAACACAGTTTCAAACAGACTGTCTCCACACAAACAGGCACCTGTCTGCAGGTATCCTAGATCTTGATTCTTGAACTTGAGGAAACACGCGTCTGAGCAAAACTCCCAAACGCTTCCAGGAAAGACACAGGCTCTCCCACAAGCACACAAGTGTTTGCCCTCAGCTATAGATCAGGGACAAGCCTGTGAAGAGCAACCAAAGAGCTCGTCCGTCTTTCCCTCAATAGATGGGAGTAGGCGCGCTTGCGGATGTGTGCGTGTGTGTGGCCACGCGTTTGCTTAGGCATCAGTGTGTGAAAAGGTAGGTGCTTTTCTCTAGCTGCGTGTGCGTGCACGTGGTGCTGGGTGCACATCCCTGGGTGCTCGTGGAAAGGTTTCTGCATGGTTTTCGCTGAGGAATCGTGTGTGTGCACATGGACAAAGAGAAGGCGCAGCAACCAGGTTCCAGCGCCGAAGAAGGCAAAAGGCGAGGTTTCCGGCGCTATCTCCTTCTCTCCCCAGAGCTAGTCGCGCAAAGCAAGCCGCTAAGCCGGCGACCGGCAAGAGAGCTACAACGAAGCATGCCGAACGGAGAAAATAGCAGCAGCTCATCTGTTCACACCTTGTTTCTGCCATGTGCTTGAACGCCAAGACGTTCGCGCTTCTGTGAGATGAAAGACGTCCTTCTGCATATGTGGTTGCTCACACCGGTGCACTTGTTAGTGTATCCATTCAGTCCTGGGCTGCGGGGCATTCAGAAGTGGCTCTGTGGAGACGTCTGCATAGAGGCAGCTGTCAGAACACGCACACTCGATTGTTCACCAAAACATATGCAGACGCGTCCTTAGCCTGTAGATTTGGATGCACAGAGTTCCCTGTGTTCGCAAGAGACAAGGGAATCGCGTCTGTGCGCACAGAAGCAATAGCGGACCGTTTCCCTCGGAGTGAACGCGAAAGAGCCGTCTATATACTCGCAGACACGCGAACGTGCCTCAATGCGGTCACAGAGGCAGCAGCTTTTGCACAGATGCTCCTGGTGATTCTGGCACTTTCCAGGCACACTCCTGAAAGTCGCGCACACTGCTGTTCACTCGCTAAACGACCTCTTGGGAAACACGTCTCCGGTCGACGGACCGCTCAGATTGCTTCTCGTGTAACTGTGAACTGTGTCAGCGCAGGGAATCCGTCTCTGTTGAGCAGATGTCAATCCTGCCTCGCTTTTGCTTTGTTGCCTCTACCAAGATGATTTCCCGTTTCTCTCTTCACTGGAGCAGGCAGACACAGCCAACGCACATCAAGTGTCAAGAGACACGCTCTGCTGAGCTCAACGCTTGTGCAGATGCACATGTGCGACGAAGTCAACACACGTGCTTGTGGAGAGAAAGAAAGGGACTCCCAGGCGTGTGGAGCGACGGGGAGAAAGAGCGGGCGCTGAGGAACACAGTTTCAAACAGACTGTCTCCACACAAACAGGCACCTGTCTGCAGGTATCCTAGATCTTGATTCTTGAACTTGAGGAAACACGCGTCTGAGCAAAACTCCCAAACGCTTCCAGGAAAGACACAGGCTCTCCCACAAGCACACAAGTGTTTGCCCTCAGCTATAGATCAGGGACAAGCCTGTGAAGAGCAACCAAAGAGCTCGTCCGTCTTTCTCTCAATAGATGGGAGTAGGCGCGCTTGCGGATGTGTGCGTGTGTGTGGCCACGCGTTTGCTTAGGCATCAGTGTGTGAAAAGGTAGGTGCTTTTCTCTAGCTGCGTGTGCGTGCACGTGGTGCTGGGTGCACATCCCTGGGTGCTCGTGGAAAGGTTTCTGCATGGTTTTCGCTGAGGAATCGTGTGTGTGCACATGGACAAAGAGAAGGCGCAGCAACCAGGTTCCAGCGCCGAAGAAGGCAAAAGGCGAGGTTTCCGGCGCTATCTCCTTCTCTCCCCAGAGCTAGTCGCGCAAAGCAAGCCGCTAAGCCGGCGACCGGCAAGAGAGCTACAACGAAGCATGCCGAACGGAGAAAATAGCAGCAGCTCATCTGTTCACACCTTGTTTCTGCCATGTGCTTGAACGCCAAGACGTTCGCGCTTCTGTGAGATGAAAGACGTCCTTCTGCATATGTGGTTGCTCACACCGGTGCACTTGTTAGTGTATCCATTCAGTCCTGGGCTGCGGGGCATTCAGAAGTGGCTCTGTGGAGACGTCTGCATAGAGGCAGCTGTCAGAACACGCACACTCGATTGTTCACCAAAACATATGCAGACGCGTCCTTAGCCTGTAGATTTGGATGCACAGAGTTCCCTGTGTTCGCAAGAGACAAGGGAATCGCGTCTGTGCGCACAGAAGCAATAGGGGACCGTTTCCCTCGGAGTGAACGCGAAAGAGCCGTCTATATACTCGCAGACACGCGAACGTGCCTCAATGCGGTCACAGAGGCAGCAGCTTTTGCACAGATGCTCCTGGTGATTCTGGCACTTTCCAGGCACACTCCTGAAAGTCGCGCACACTGCTGTTCACTCGCTAAACGACCTCTTGGGAAACACGTCTCCGGTCGACGGACCGCTCAGATTGCTTCTCGTGTAACTGTGAACTGTGTCAGCGCAGGGAATCCGTCTCTGTTGAGCAGATGTCAATCCTGCCTCGCTTTTGCTTTGTTGCCTCTACCAAGATGATTTCCCGTTTCTCTCTTCACTGGAGCAGGCAGACACAGCCAACGCACATCAAGTGTCAAGAGACACGCTCTGCTGAGCTCAACGCTTGTGCAGATGCACATGTGCGACGAAGTCAACACACGTGCTTGTGGAGAGAAAGAAAGGGACTCCCAGGCGTGTGGAGCGACGGGGAGAAAGAGCGGGCGCTGAGGAACACAGTTTCAAACAGACTGTCTCCACACAAACAGGCACCTGTCTGCAGGTATCCTAGATCTTGATTCTTGAACTTGAGGAAACACGCGTCTGAGCAAAACTCCCAAACGCTTCCAGGAAAGACACAGGCTCTCCCACAAGCACACAAGTGTTTGCCCTCAGCTATAGATCAGGGACAAGCCTGTGAAGAGCAACCAAAGAGCTCGTCCGTCTTTCCCTCAATAGATGGGAGTAGGCGCGCTTGCGGATGTGTGCGTGTGTGTGGCCACGCGTTTGCTTAGGCATCAGTGTGTGAAAAGGTAGGTGCTTTTCTCTAGCTGCGTGTGCGTGCACGTGGTGCTGGGTGCACATCCCTGGGTGCTCGTGGAAAGGTTTCTGCATGGTTTTCGCTGAGGAATCGTGTGTGTGCACATGGACAAAGAGAAGGCGCAGCAACCAGGTTCCAGCGCCGAAGAAGGCAAAAGGCGAGGTTTCCGGCGCTATCTCCTTCTCTCCCCAGAGCTAGTCGCGCAAAGCAAGCCGCTAAGCCGGCGACCGGCAAGAGAGCTACAACGAAGCATGCCGAACGGAGAAAATAGCAGCAGCTCATCTGTTCACACCTTGTTTCTGCCATGTGCTTGAACGCCAAGACGTTCGCGCTTCTGTGAGATGAAAGACGTCCTTCTGCATATGTGGTTGCTCACACCGGTGCACTTGTTAGTGTATCCATTCAGTCCTGGGCTGCGGGGCATTCAGAAGTGGCTCTGTGGAGACGTCTGCATAGAGGCAGCTGTCAGAACACGCACACTCGATTGTTCACCAAAACATATGCAGACGCGTCCTTAGCCTGTAGATTTGGATGCACAGAGTTCCCTGTGTTCGCAAGAGACAAGGGAATCGCGTCTGTGCGCACAGAAGCAATAGCGGACCGTTTCCCTCGGAGTGAACGCGAAAGAGCCGTCTATATACTCGCAGACACGCGAACGTGCCTCAATGCGGTCACAGAGGCAGCAGCTTTTGCACAGATGCTCCTGGTGATTCTGGCACTTTCCAGGCACACTCCTGAAAGTCGCGCACACTGCTGTTCACTCGCTAAACGACCTCTTGGGAAACACGTCTCCGGTCGACGGACCGCTCAGATTGCTTCTCGTGTAACTGTGAACTGTGTCAGCGCAGGGAATCCGTCTCTGTTGAGCAGATGTCAATCCTGCCTCGCTTTTGCTTTGTTGCCTCTACCAAGATGATTTCCCGTTTCTCTCTTCACTGGAGCAGGCAGACACAGCCAACGCACATCAAGTGTCAAGAGACACGCTCTGCTGAGCTCAACGCTTGTGCAGATGCACATGTGCGACGAAGTCAACACACGTGCTTGTGGAGAGAAAGAAAGGGACTCCCAGGCGTGTGGAGCGACGGGGAGAAAGAGCGGGCGCTGAGGAACACAGTTTCAAACAGACTGTCTCCACACAAACAGGCACCTGTCTGCAGGTATCCTAGATCTTGATTCTTGAACTTGAGGAAACACGCGTCTGAGCAAAACTCCCAAACGCTTCCAGGAAAGACACAGGCTCTCCCACAAGCACACAAGTGTTTGCCCTCAGCTATAGATCAGGGACAAGCCTGTGAAGAGCAACCAAAGAGCTCGTCCGTCTTTCCCTCAATAGATGGGAGTAGGCGCGCTTGCGGATGTGTGCGTGTGTGTGGCCACGCGTTTGCTTAGGCATCAGTGTGTGAAAAGGTAGGTGCTTTTCTCTAGCTGCGTGTGCGTGCACGTGGTGCTGGGTGCACATCCCTGGGTGCTCGTGGAAAGGTTTCTGCATGGTTTTCGCTGAGGAATCGTGTGTGTGCACATGGACAAAGAGAAGGCGCAGCAACCAGGTTCCAGCGCCGAAGAAGGCAAAAGGCGAGGTTTCCGGCGCTATCTCCTTCTCTCCCCAGAGCTAGTCGCGCAAAGCAAGCCGCTAAGCCGGCGACCGGCAAGAGAGCTACAACGAAGCATGCCGAACGGAGAAAATAGCAGCAGCTCATCTGTTCACACCTTGTTTCTGCCATGTGCTTGAACGCCAAGACGTTCGCGCTTCTGTGAGATGAAAGACGTCCTTCTGCATATGTGGTTGCTCACACCGGTGCACTTGTTAGTGTATCCATTCAGTCCTGGGCTGCGGGGCATTCAGAAGTGGCTCTGTGGAGACGTCTGCATAGAGGCAGCTGTCAGAACACGCACACTCGATTGTTCACCAAAACATATGCAGACGCGTCCTTAGCCTGTAGATTTGGATGCACAGAGTTCCCTGTGTTCGCAAGAGACAAGGGAATCGCGTCTGTGCGCACAGAAGCAATAGCGGACCGTTTCCCTCGGAGTGAACGCGAAAGAGCCGTCTATATACTCGCAGACACGCGAACGTGCCTCAATGCGGTCACAGAGGCAGCAGCTTTTGCACAGATGCTCCTGGTGATTCTGGCACTTTCCAGGCACACTCCTGAAAGTCGCGCACACTGCTGTTCACTCGCTAAACGACCTCTTGGGAAACACGTCTCCGGTCGACGGACCGCTCAGATTGCTTCTCGTGTAACTGTGAACTGTGTCAGCGCAGGGAATCCGTCTCTGTTGAGCAGATGTCAATCCTGCCTCGCTTTTGCTTTGTTGCCTCTACCAAGATGATTTC
This sequence comes from Patagioenas fasciata, assembly GCF_037038585.1. Taxonomy (NCBI): domain Eukaryota; kingdom Metazoa; phylum Chordata; class Aves; order Columbiformes; family Columbidae; genus Patagioenas; species Patagioenas fasciata. The sequence continues at coordinate 319,257 of NW_027288807.1, forward strand.
CCGTTTCTCTCTTCACTGGAGCAGGCAGACACAGCCAACGCACATCAAGTGTCAAGAGACACGCTCTGCTGAGCTCAACGCTTGTGCAGATGCACATGTGCGACGAAGTCAACACACGTGCTTGTGGAGAGAAAGAAAGGGACTCCCAGGCGTGTGGAGCGACGGGGAGAAAGAGCGGGCGCTGAGGAACACAGTTTCAAACAGACTGTCTCCACACAAACAGGCACCTGTCTGCAGGTATCCTAGATCTTGATTCTTGAACTTGAGGAAACACGCGTCTGAGCAAAACTCCCAAACGCTTCCAGGAAAGACACAGGCTCTCCCACAAGCACACAAGTGTTTGCCCTCAGCTATAGATCAGGGACAAGCCTGTGAAGAGCAACCAAAGAGCTCGTCCGTCTTTCCCTCAATAGATGGGAGTAGGCGCGCTTGCGGATGTGTGCGTGTGTGTGGCCACGCGTTTGCTTAGGCATCAGTGTGTGAAAAGGTAGGTGCTTTTCTCTAGCTGCGTGTGCGTGCACGTGGTGCTGGGTGCACATCCCTGGGTGCTCGTGGAAAGGTTTCTGCATGGTTTTCGCTGAGGAATCGTGTGTGTGCACATGGACAAAGAGAAGGCGCAGCAACCAGGTTCCAGCGCCGAAGAAGGCAAAAGGCGAGGTTTCCGGCGCTATCTCCTTCTCTCCCCAGAGCTAGTCGCGCAAAGCAAGCCGCTAAGCCGGCGACCGGCAAGAGAGCTACAACGAAGCATGCCGAACGGAGAAAATAGCAGCAGCTCATCTGTTCACACCTTGTTTCTGCCATGTGCTTGAACGCCAAGACGTTCGCGCTTCTGTGAGATGAAAGACGTCCTTCTGCATATGTGGTTGCTCACACCGGTGCACTTGTTAGTGTATCCATTCAGTCCTGGGCTGCGGGGCATTCAGAAGTGGCTCTGTGGAGACGTCTGCATAGAGGCAGCTGTCAGAACACGCACACTCGATTGTTCACCAAAACATATGCAGACGCGTCCTTAGCCTGTAGATTTGGATGCACAGAGTTCCCTGTGTTCGCAAGAGACAAGGGAATCGCGTCTGTGCGCACAGAAGCAATAGCGGACCGTTTCCCTCGGAGTGAACGCGAAAGAGCCGTCTATATACTCGCAGACACGCGAACGTGCCTCAATGCGGTCACAGAGGCAGCAGCTTTTGCACAGATGCTCCTGGTGATTCTGGCACTTTCCAGGCACACTCCTGAAAGTCGCGCACACTGCTGTTCACTCGCTAAACGACCTCTTGGGAAACACGTCTCCGGTCGACGGACCGCTCAGATTGCTTCTCGTGTAACTGTGAACTGTGTCAGCGCAGGGAATCCGTCTCTGTTGAGCAGATGTCAATCCTGCCTCGCTTTTGCTTTGTTGCCTCTACCAAGATGATTTCCCGTTTCTCTCTTCACTGGAGCAGGCAGACACAGCCAACGCACATCAAGTGTCAAGAGACACGCTCTGCTGAGCTCAACGCTTGTGCAGATGCACATGTGCGACGAAGTCAACACACGTGCTTGTGGAGAGAAAGAAAGGGACTCCCAGGCGTGTGGAGCGACGGGGAGAAAGAGCGGGCGCTGAGGAACACAGTTTCAAACAGACTGTCTCCACACAAACAGGCACCTGTCTGCAGGTATCCTAGATCTTGATTCTTGAACTTGAGGAAACACGCGTCTGAGCAAAACTCCCAAACGCTTCCAGGAAAGACACAGGCTCTCCCACAAGCACACAAGTGTTTGCCCTCAGCTATAGATCAGGGACAAGCCTGTGAAGAGCAACCAAAGAGCTCGTCCGTCTTTCCCTCAATAGATGGGAGTAGGCGCGCTTGCGGATGTGTGCGTGTGTGTGGCCACGCGTTTGCTTAGGCATCAGTGTGTGAAAAGGTAGGTGCTTTTCTCTAGCTGCGTGTGCGTGCACGTGGTGCTGGGTGCACATCCCTGGGTGCTCGTGGAAAGGTTTCTGCATGGTTTTCGCTGAGGAATCGTGTGTGTGCACATGGACAAAGAGAAGGCGCAGCAACCAGGTTCCAGCGCCGAAGAAGGCAAAAGGCGAGGTTTCCGGCGCTATCTCCTTCTCTCCCCAGAGCTAGTCGCGCAAAGCAAGCCGCTAAGCCGGCGACCGGCAAGAGAGCTACAACGAAGCATGCCGAACGGAGAAAATAGCAGCAGCTCATCTGTTCACACCTTGTTTCTGCCATGTGCTTGAACGCCAAGACGTTCGCGCTTCTGTGAGATGAAAGACGTCCTTCTGCATATGTGGTTGCTCACACCGGTGCACTTGTTAGTGTATCCATTCAGTCCTGGGCTGCGGGGCATTCAGAAGTGGCTCTGTGGAGACGTCTGCATAGAGGCAGCTGTCAGAACACGCACACTCGATTGTTCACCAAAACATATGCAGACGCGTCCTTAGCCTGTAGATTTGGATGCACAGAGTTCCCTGTGTTCGCAAGAGACAAGGGAATCGCGTCTGTGCGCACAGAAGCAATAGCGGACCGTTTCCCTCGGAGTGAACGCGAAAGAGCCGTCTATATACTCGCAGACACGCGAACGTGCCTCAATGCGGTCACAGAGGCAGCAGCTTTTGCACAGATGCTCCTGGTGATTCTGGCACTTTCCAGGCACACTCCTGAAAGTCGCGCACACTGCTGTTCACTCGCTAAACGACCTCTTGGGAAACACGTCTCCGGTCGACGGACCGCTCAGATTGCTTCTCGTGTAACTGTGAACTGTGTCAGCGCAGGGAATCCGTCTCTGTTGAGCAGATGTCAATCCTGCCTCGCTTTTGCTTTGTTGCCTCTACCAAGATGATTTCCCGTTTCTCTCTTCACTGGAGCAGGCAGACACAGCCAACGCACATCAAGTGTCAAGAGACACGCTCTGCTGAGCTCAACGCTTGTGCAGATGCACATGTGCGACGAAGTCAACACACGTGCTTGTGGAGAGAAAGAAAGGGACTCCCAGGCGTGTGGAGCGACGGGGAGAAAGAGCGGGCGCTGAGGAACACAGTTTCAAACAGACTGTCTCCACACAAACAGGCACCTGTCTGCAGGTATCCTAGATCTTGATTCTTGAACTTGAGGAAACACGCGTCTGAGCAAAACTCCCAAACGCTTCCAGGAAAGACACAGGCTCTCCCACAAGCACACAAGTGTTTGCCCTCAGCTATAGATCAGGGACAAGCCTGTGAAGAGCAACCAAAGAGCTCGTCCGTCTTTCCCTCAATAGATGGGAGTAGGCGCGCTTGCGGATGTGTGCGTGTGTGTGGCCACGCGTTTGCTTAGGCATCAGTGTGTGAAAAGGTAGGTGCTTTTCTCTAGCTGCGTGTGCGTGCACGTGGTGCTGGGTGCACATCCCTGGGTGCTCGTGGAAAGGTTTCTGCATGGTTTTCGCTGAGGAATCGTGTGTGTGCACATGGACAAAGAGAAGGCGCAGCAACCAGGTTCCAGCGCCGAAGAAGGCAAAAGGCGAGGTTTCCGGCGCTATCTCCTTCTCTCCCCAGAGCTAGTCGCGCAAAGCAAGCCGCTAAGCCGGCGACCGGCAAGAGAGCTACAACGAAGCATGCCGAACGGAGAAAATAGCAGCAGCTCATCTGTTCACACCTTGTTTCTGCCATGTGCTTGAACGCCAAGACGTTCGCGCTTCTGTGAGATGAAAGACGTCCTTCTGCATATGTGGTTGCTCACACCGGTGCACTTGTTAGTGTATCCATTCAGTCCTGGGCTGCGGGGCATTCAGAAGTGGCTCTGTGGAGACGTCTGCATAGAGGCAGCTGTCAGAACACGCACACTCGATTGTTCACCAAAACATATGCAGACGCGTCCTTAGCCTGTAGATTTGGATGCACAGAGTTCCCTGTGTTCGCAAGAGACAAGGGAATCGCGTCTGTGCGCACAGAAGCAATAGCGGACCGTTTCCCTCGGAGTGAACGCGAAAGAGCCGTCTATATACTCGCAGACACGCGAACGTGCCTCAATGCGGTCACAGAGGCAGCAGCTTTTGCACAGATGCTCCTGGTGATTCTGGCACTTTCCAGGCACACTCCTGAAAGTCGCGCACACTGCTGTTCACTCGCTAAACGACCTCTTGGGAAACACGTCTCCGGTCGACGGACCGCTCAGATTGCTTCTCGTGTAACTGTGAACTGTGTCAGCGCAGGGAATCCGTCTCTGTTGAGCAGATGTCAATCCTGCCTCGCTTTTGCTTTGTTGCCTCTACCAAGATGATTTCCCGTTTCTCTCTTCACTGGAGCAGGCAGACACAGCCAACGCACATCAAGTGTCAAGAGACACGCTCTGCTGAGCTCAACGCTTGTGCAGATGCACATGTGCGACGAAGTCAACACACGTGCTTGTGGAGAGAAAGAAAGGGACTCCCAGGCGTGTGGAGCGACGGGGAGAAAGAGCGGGCGCTGAGGAACACAGTTTCAAACAGACTGTCTCCACACAAACAGGCACCTGTCTGCAGGTATCCTAGATCTTGATTCTTGAACGTGAGGAAACACGCGTCTGAGCAAAACTCCCAAACGCTTCCAGGAAAGACACAGGCTCTCCCACAAGCACACAAGTGTTTGCCCTCAGCTATAGATCAGGGACAAGCCTGTGAAGAGCAACCAAAGAGCTCGTCCGTCTTTCCCTCAATAGATGGGAGTAGGCGCGCTTGCGGATGTGTGCGTGTGTGTGGCCACGCGTTTGCTTAGGCATCAGTGTGTGAAAAGGTAGGTGCTTTTCTCTAGCTGCGTGTGCGTGCACGTGGTGCTGGGTGCACATCCCTGGGTGCTCGTGGAAAGGTTTCTGCATGGTTTTCGCTGAGGAATCGTGTGTGTGCACATGGACAAAGAGAAGGCGCAGCAACCAGGTTCCAGCGCCGAAGAAGGCAAAAGGCGAGGTTTCCGGCGCTATCTCCTTCTCTCCCCAGAGCTAGTCGCGCAAAGCAAGCCGCTAAGCCGGCGACCGGCAAGAGAGCTACAACGAAGCATGCCGAACGGAGAAAATAGCAGCAGCTCATCTGTTCACACCTTGTTTCTGCCATGTGCTTGAACGCCAAGACGTTCGCGCTTCTGTGAGATGAAAGACGTCCTTCTGCATATGTGGTTGCTCACACCGGTGCACTTGTTAGTGTATCCATTCAGTCCTGGGCTGCGGGGCATTCAGAAGTGGCTCTGTGGAGACGTCTGCATAGAGGCAGCTGTCAGAACACGCACACTCGATTGTTCACCAAAACATATGCAGACGCGTCCTTAGCCTGTAGATTTGGATGCACAGAGTTCCCTGTGTTCGCAAGAGACAAGGGAATCGCGTCTGTGCGCACAGAAGCAATAGCGGACCGTTTCCCTCGGAGTGAACGCGAAAGAGCCGTCTATATACTCGCAGACACGCGAACGTGCCTCAATGCGGTCACAGAGGCAGCAGCTTTTGCACAGATGCTCCTGGTGATTCTGGCACTTTCCAGGCACACTCCTGAAAGTCGCGCACACTGCTGTTCACTCGCTAAACGACCTCTTGGGAAACACGTCTCCGGTCGACGGACCGCTCAGATTGCTTCTCGTGTAACTGTGAACTGTGTCAGCGCAGGGAATCCGTCTCTGTTGAGCAGATGTCAATCCTGCCTCGCTTTTGCTTTGTTGCCTCTACCAAGATGATTTCCCGTTTCTCTCTTCACTGGAGCAGGCAGACACAGCCAACGCACATCAAGTGTCAAGAGACACGCTCTGCTGAGCTCAACGCTTGTGCAGATGCACATGTGCGACGAAGTCAACACACGTGCTTGTGGAGAGAAAGAAAGGGACTCCCAGGCGTGTGGAGCGACGGGGAGAAAGAGCGGGCGCTGAGGAACACAGTTTCAAACAGACTGTCTCCACACAAACAGGCACCTGTCTGCAGGTATCCTAGATCTTGATTCTTGAACGTGAGGAAACACGCGTCTGAGCAAAACTCCCAAACGCTTCCAGGAAAGACACAGGCTCTCCCACAAGCACACAAGTGTTTGCCCTCAGCTATAGATCAGGGACAAGCCTGTGAAGAGCAACCAAAGAGCTCGTCCGTCTTTCCCTCAATAGATGGGAGTAGGCGCGCTTGCGGATGTGTGCGTGTGTGTGGCCACGCGTTTGCTTAGGCATCAGTGTGTGAAAAGGTAGGTGCTTTTCTCTAGCTGCGTGTGCGTGCACGTGGTGCTGGGTGCACATCCCTGGGTGCTCGTGGAAAGGTTTCTGCATGGTTTTCGCTGAGGAATCGTGTGTGTGCACATGGACAAAGAGAAGGCGCAGCAACCAGGTTCCAGCGCCGAAGAAGGCAAAAGGCGAGGTTTCCGGCGCTATCTCCTTCTCTCCCCAGAGCTAGTCGCGCAAAGCAAGCGCTAAGCCGGCGACCGGCAAGAGAGCTACAACGAAGCATGCCGAACGGAGAAAATAGCAGCAGCTCATCTGTTCACACCTTGTTTCTGCCATGTGCTTGAACGCCAAGACGTTCGCGCTTCTGTGAGATGAAAGACGTCCTTCTGCATATGTGGTTGCTCACACCGGTGCACTTGTTAGTGTATCCATTCAGTCCTGGGCTGCGGGGCATTCAGAAGTGGCTCTGTGGAGACGTCTGCATAGAGGCAGCTGTCAGAACACGCACACTCGATTGTTCACCAAAACATATGCAGACGCGTCCTTAGCCTGTAGATTTGGATGCACAGAGTTCCCTGTGTTCGCAAGAGACAAGGGAATCGCGTCTGTGCGCACAGAAGCAATAGCGGACCGTTTCCCTCGGAGTGAACGCGAAAGAGCCGTCTATATACTCGCAGACACGCGAACGTGCCTCAATGCGGTCACAGAGGCAGCAGCTTTTGCACAGATGCTCCTGGTGATTCTGGCACTTTCCAGGCACACTCCTGAAAGTCGCGCACACTGCTGTTCACTCGCTAAACGACCTCTTGGGAAACACGTCTCCGGTCGACGGACCGCTCAGATTGCTTCTCGTGTAACTGTGAACTGTGTCAGCGCAGGGAATCCGTCTCTGTTGAGCAGATGTCAATCCTGCCTCGCTTTTGCTTTGTTGCCTCTACCAAGATGATTTCCCGTTTCTCTCTTCACTGGAGCAGGCAGACACAGCCAACGCACATCAAGTGTCAAGAGACACGCTCTGCTGAGCTCAACGCTTGTGCAGATGCACATGTGCGACGAAGTCAACACACGTGCTTGTGGAGAGAAAGAAAGGGACTCCCAGGCGTGTGGAGCGACGGGGAGAAAGAGCGGGCGCTGAGGAACACAGTTTCAAACAGACTGTCTCCACACAAACAGGCACCTGTCTGCAGGTATCCTAGATCTTGATTCTTGAACGTGAGGAAACACGCGTCTGAGCAAAACTCCCAAACGCTTCCAGGAAAGACACAGGCTCTCCCACAAGCACACAAGTGTTTGCCCTCAGCTATAGATCAGGGGACAAGCCTGTGAAGAGCAACCAAAGAGCTCGTCCGTCTTTCCCTCAATAGATGGGAGTAGGCGCGCTTGCGGATGTGTGCGTGTGTGTGGCCACGCGTTTGCTTAGGCATCAGTGTGTGAAAAGGTAGGTGCTTTTCTCTAGCTGCGTGTGCGTGCACGTGGTGCTGGGTGCACATCCCTGGGTGCTCGTGGAAAGGTTTCTGCATGGTTTTCGCTGAGGAATCGTGTGTGTGCACATGGACAAAGAGAAGGCGCAGCAACCAGGTTCCAGCGCCGAAGAAGGCAAAAGGCGAGGTTTCCGGCGCTATCTCCTTCTCTCCCCAGAGCTAGTCGCGCAAAGCAAGCCGCTAAGCCGGCGACCGGCAAGAGAGCTACAACGAAGCATGCCGAACGGAGAAAATAGCAGCAGCTCATCTGTTCACACCTTGTTTCTGCCATGTGCTTGAACGCCAAGACGTTCGCGCTTCTGTGAGATGAAAGACGTCCTTCTGCATATGTGGTTGCTCACACCGGTGCACTTGTTAGTGTATCCATTCAGTCCTGGGCTGCGGGGCATTCAGAAGTGGCTCTGTGGAGACGTCTGCATAGAGGCAGCTGTCAGAACACGCACACTCGATTGTTCACCAAAACATATGCAGACGCGTCCTTAGCCTGTAGATTTGGATGCACAGAGTTCCCTGTGTTCGCAAGAGACAAGGGAATCGCGTCTGTGCGCACAGAAGCAATAGCGGACCGTTTCCCTCGGAAGTGAACGCGAAAGAGCCGTCTATATACTCGCAGACACGCGAACGTGCCTCAATGCGGTCACAGAGGCAGCAGCTTTTGCACAGATGCTCCTGGTGATTCTGGCACTTTCCAGGCACACTCCTGAAAGTCGCGCACACTGCTGTTCACTCGCTAAACGACCTCTTGGGAAACACGTCTCCGGTCGACGGACCGCTCAGATTGCTTCTCGTGTAACTGTGAACTGTGTCAGCGCAGGGAATCCGTCTCTGTTGAGCAGATGTCAATCCTGCCTCGCTTTTGCTTTGTTGCCTCTACCAAGATGATTTCCCGTTTCTCTCTTCACTGGAGCAGGCAGACACAGCCAACGCACATCAAGTGTCAAGAGACACGCTCTGCTGAGCTCAACGCTTGTGCAGATGCACATGTGCGACGAAGTCAACACACGTGCTTGTGGAGAGAAAGAAAGGGACTCCCAGGCGTGTGGAGCGACGGGGAGAAAGAGCGGGCGCTGAGGAACACAGTTTCAAACAGACTGTCTCCACACAAACAGGCACCTGTCTGCAGGTATCCTAGATCTTGATTCTTGAACGTGAGGAAACACGCGTCTGAGCAAAACTCCCAAACGCTTCCAGGAAAGACACAGGCTCTCCCACAAGCACACAAGTGTTTGCCCTCAGCTATAGATCAGGGACAAGCCTGTGAAGAGCAACCAAAGAGCTCGTCCGTCTTTCCCTCAATAGATGGGAGTAGGCGCGCTTGCGGATGTGTGCGTGTGTGTGGCCACGCGTTTGCTTAGGCATCAGTGTGTGAAAAGGTAGGTGCTTTTCTCTAGCTGCGTGTGCGTGCACGTGGTGCTGGGTGCACATCCCTGGGTGCTCGTGGAAAGGTTTCTGCATGGTTTTCGCTGAGGAATCGTGTGTGTGCACATGGACAAAGAGAAGGCGCAGCAACCAGGTTCCAGCGCCGAAGAAGGCAAAAGGCGAGGTTTCCGGCGCTATCTCCTTCTCTCCCCAGAGCTAGTCGCGCAAAGCAAGCCGCTAAGCCGGCGACCGGCAAGAGAGCTACAACGAAGCATGCCGAACGGAGAAAATAGCAGCAGCTCATCTGTTCACACCTTGTTTCTGCCATGTGCTTGAACGCCAAGACGTTCGCGCTTCTGTGAGATGAAAGACGTCCTTCTGCATATGTGGTTGCTCACACCGGTGCACTTGTTAGTGTATCCATTCAGTCCTGGGCTGCGGGGCATTCAGAAGTGGCTCTGTGGAGACGTCTGCATAGAGGCAGCTGTCAGAACACGCACACTCGATTGTTCACCAAAACATATGCAGACGCGTCCTTAGCCTGTAGATTTGGATGCACAGAGTTCCCTGTGTTCGCAAGAGACAAGGGAATCGCGTCTGTGCGCACAGAAGCAATAGCGGACCGTTTCCCTCGGAGTGAACGCGAAAGAGCCGTCTATATACTCGCAGACACGCGAACGTGCCTCAATGCGGTCACAGAGGCAGCAGCTTTTGCACAGATGCTCCTGGTGATTCTGGCACTTTCCAGGCACACTCCTGAAAGTCGCGCACACTGCTGTTCACTCGCTAAACGACCTCTTGGGAAACACGTCTCCGGTCGACGGACCGCTCAGATTGCTTCTCGTGTAACTGTGAACTGTGTCAGCGCAGGGAATCCGTCTCTGTTGAGCAGATGTCAATCCTGCCTCGCTTTTGCTTTGTTGCCTCTACCAAGATGATTTCCCGTTTCTCTCTTCACTGGAGCAGGCAGACACAGCCAACGCACATCAAGTGTCAAGAGACACGCTCTGCTGAGCTCAACGCTTGTGCAGATGCACATGTGCGACGAAGTCAACACACGTGCTTGTGGAGAGAAAGAAAGGGACTCCCAGGCGTGTGGAGCGACGGGGAGAAAGAGCGGGCGCTGAGGAACACAGTTTCAAACAGACTGTCTCCACACAAACAGGCACCTGTCTGCAGGTATCCTAGATCTTGATTCTTGAACGTGAGGAAACACGCGTCTGAGCAAAACTCCCAAACGCTTCCAGGAAAGACACAGGCTCTCCCACAAGCACACAAGTGTTTGCCCTCAGCTATAGATCAGGGACAAGCCTGTGAAGAGCAACCAAAGAGCTCGTCCGTCTTTCCCTCAATAGATGGGAGTAGGCGCGCTTGCGGATGTGTGCGTGTGTGTGGCCACGCGTTTGCTTAGGCATCAGTGTGTGAAAAGGTAGGTGCTTTTCTCTAGCTGCGTGTGCGTGCACGTGGTGCTGGGTGCACATCCCTGGGTGCTCGTGGAAAGGTTTCTGCATGGTTTTCGCTGAGGAATCGTGTGTGTGCACATGGACAAAGAGAAGGCGCAGCAACCAGGTTCCAGCGCCGAAGAAGGCAAAAGGCGAGGTTTCCGGCGCTATCTCCTTCTCTCCCCAGAGCTAGTCGCGCAAAGCAAGCCGCTAAGCCGGCGACCGGCAAGAGAGCTACAACGAAGCATGCCGAACGGAGAAAATAGCAGCAGCTCATCTGTTCACACCTTGTTTCTGCCATGTGCTTGAACGCCAAGACGTTCGCGCTTCTGTGAGATGAAAGACGTCCTTCTGCATATGTGGTTGCTCACACCGGTGCACTTGTTAGTGTATCCATTCAGTCCTGGGCTGCGGGGCATTCAGAAGTGGCTCTGTGGAGACGTCTGCATAGAGGCAGCTGTCAGAACACGCACACTCGATTGTTCACCAAAACATATGCAGACGCGTCCTTAGCCTGTAGATTTGGATGCACAGAGTTCCCTGTGTTCGCAAGAGACAAGGGAATCGCGTCTGTGCGCACAGAAGCAATAGCGGACCGTTTCCCTCGGAGTGAACGCGAAAGAGCCGTCTATATACTCGCAGACACGCGAACGTGCCTCAATGCGGTCACAGAGGCAGCAGCTTTTGCACAGATGCTCCTGGTGATTCTGGCACTTTCCAGGCACACTCCTGAAAGTCGCGCACACTGCTGTTCACTCGCTAAACGACCTCTTGGGAAACACGTCTCCGGTCGACGGGACCGCTCAGATTGCTTCTCGTGTAACTGTGAACTGTGTCAGCGCAGGGAATCCGTCTCTGTTGAGCAGATGTCAATCCTGCCTCGCTTTTGCTTTGTTGCCTCTACCAAGATGATTTCCCGTTTCTCTCTTCACTGGAGCAGGCAGACACAGCCAACGCACATCAAGTGTCAAGAGACACGCTCTGCTGAGCTCAACGCTTGTGCAGATGCACATGTGCGACGAAGTCAACACACGTGCTTGTGGAGAGAAAGAAAGGGACTCCCAGGCGTGTGGAGCGACGGGGAGAAAGAGCGGGCGCTGAGGAACACAGTTTCAAACAGACTGTCTCCACACAAACAGGCACCTGTCTGCAGGTATCCTAGATCTTGATTCTTGAACGTGAGGAAACACGCGTCTGAGCAAAACTCCCAAACGCTTCCAGGAAAGACACAGGCTCTCCCACAAGCACACAAGTGTTTGCCCTCAGCTATAGATCAGGGACAAGCCTGTGAAGAGCAACCAAAGAGCTCGTCCGTCTTTCCCTCAATAGATGGGAGTAGGCGCGCTTGCGGATGTGTGCGTGTGTGTGGCCACGCGTTTGCTTAGGCATCAGTGTGTGAAAAGGTAGGTGCTTTTCTCTAGCTGCGTGTGCGTGCACGTGGTGCTGGGTGCACATCCCTGGGTGCTCGTGGAAAGGTTTCTGCATGGTTTTCGCTGAGGAATCGTGTGTGTGCACATGGACAAAGAGAAGGCGCAGCAACCAGGTTCCAGCGCCGAAGAAGGCAAAAGGCGAGGTTTCCGGCGCTATCTCCTTCTCTCGCCCAGAGCTAGTCGCGCAAAGCAAGCCGCTAAGCCGGCGACCGGCAAGAGAGCTACAACGAAGCATGCCGAACGGAGAAAATAGCAGCAGCTCATCTGTTCACACCTTGTTTCTGCCATGTGCTTGAACGCCAAGACGTTCGCGCTTCTGTGAGATGAAAGACGTCCTTCTGCATATGTGGTTGCTCACACCGGTGCACTGTTAGTGTATCCATTCAGTCCTGGGCTGCGGGGCATTCAGAAGTGGCTCTGTGGGAGACGTCTGCATAGAGGCAGCTGTCAGAACACGCACACTCGATTGTTCACCAAAACATATGCAGACGCGTCCTTAGCCTGTAGATTTGGATGCACAGAGTTCCCTGTGTTCGCAAGAGACAAGGGAATCGCGTCTGTGCGCACAGAAGCAATAGCGGACCGTTTCCCTCGGAGTGAACGCGAAAGAGCCGTCTATACTCGCAGACACGCGAACGTGCCTCAATTCTGTCACAGAGGTCAAGTGCAGAGCTTTGCACAGATGCTCCTGGTGATTCTGGCACTTTCCAGGCACACTCCTGAAAGTCGCGCACACTGCTGTTCACTCGCTAAACGACCTCTTGGGAAACACGTCTCCGGTCGACGGATCCGCTCAGATTGCTTCTCGTGTAACTGTGAACTGTGTCAGGCGCAGGGAATCCGTCTCTGTTGAGCAGATGTCAATCCTGCCTCGCTTTTGCTTTGTTGCCTCTACCAAGATGATTTCCCGTTTCTCTCTTCACTGGAGCAGGCAGACACAGCCAACGCACATCAAGTGTCAAGAGACACGCTCTGCTGAGCTCAACGCTTGTGCAGAATGCACATGTGCGACGAAGTCAACACACGTGCTTGTGGAGAGAAAGAAAGGGACTCCCAGGCGTGTGGAGCGACGGGGAGAAAGAGCGGGCGCTGAGGAACACAGTTTCAAACAGACTGTCTCCACACAAACAGGCACCTGTCTGCAGGTATCCTAGATCTTGATTCTTGAACGTGAGGAAACACGCGTCTGAGCAAAACTCCCAAACGCTTCCAGGAAAGACACAGGCTCTCCCACAAGCACACAAGTGTTTGCCCTCAGCTATAGATCAGGGACAAGCCTGTGAAGAGCAACCAAAGAGCTCGTCCGTCTTTCCCTCAATAGATGGGAGTAGGCGCGCTTGCGGATGTGTGCGTGTGTGTGGCCACGCGTTTGCTTAGGCATCAGTGTGTGAAAAGGGTAGGTGCTTTTCTCTAGCTGCGTGTGCGTGCACGTTGGTGCTGGGTGCACATCCCTGGGTGCTCGTGGAAAGGTTTCTGCATGGTTTTCGCTGAGGAATCGTGTGTGTGCACATGGACAAAGAGAAGGCGCAGCAACCAGGTTCCAGCGCCGAAGAAGGCAAAAGGCGAGGTTTCCGGCGCTATCTCCTTCTCTCCCCAGAGCTAGTCGCGCAAAGCAAGCCGCTAAGCCGGCGACCGGCAAGAGAGCTACAACGAAGCATGCCGAACGGAGAAAATAGCAGCAGCTCATCTGTTCACACCTTGTTTCTGCCATGTGCTTGAACGCCAAGACGTTCGCGCTTCTGTGAGATGAAAGACGTCCTTCTGCATATGTGGTTGCTCACACCGGTGCACTTGTTAGTGTATCCATTCAGTCCTGGGCTGCGGGGCATTCAGAAGTGGCTCTGTGGAGACGTCTGCATAGAGGCAGCTGTCAGAACACGCACACTCGATTGTTCACCAAAACATATGCAGACGCGTCCTTAGCCTGTAGATTTGGATGCACAGAGTTCCCTGTGTTCGCAAGAGACAAGGGAATCGCGTCTGTGCGCACAGAAGCAATAGCGGACCGTTTCCCTCGGAGTGAACGCGAAAGAGCCGTCTATATACTCGCAGACACGCGAACGTGCCTCAATGCGGTCACAGAGGCAGCAGCTTTTGCACAGATGCTCCTGGTGATTCTGGCACTTTCCAGGCACACTCCTGAAAGTCGCGCACACTGCTGTTCACTCGCTAAACGACCTCTTGGGAAACACGTCTCCGGTCGACGGACCGCTCAGATTGCTTCTCGTGTAACTGTGAACTGTGTCAGCGCAGGGAATCCGTCTCTGTTGAGCAGATGTCAATCCTGCCTCGCTTTTGCTTTGTTGCCTCTACCAAGATGATTTCCCGTTTCTCTCTTCACTGGAGCAGGCAGACACAGCCAACGCACATCAAGTGTCAAGAGACACGCTCTGCTGAGCTCAACGCTTGTGCAGATGCACATGTGCGACGAAGTCAACACACGTGCTTGTGGAGAGAAAGAAAGGGACTCCCAGGCGTGTGGAGCGACGGGGAGAAAGAGCGGGCGCTGAGGAACACAGTTTCAAACAGACTGTCTCCACACAAACAGGCACCTGTCTGCAGGTATCCTAGATCTTGATTCTTGAACGTGAGGAAACACGCGTCTGAGCAAAACTCCCAAACGCTTCCAGGAAAGACACAGGCTCTCCCACAAGCACACAAGTGTTTGCCCTCAGCTATAGATCAGGGACAAGCCTGTGAAGAGCAACCAAAGAGCTCGTCCGTCTTTCCCTCAATAGATGGGAGTAGGCGCGCTTGCGGATGTGTGCGTGTGTGTGGCCACGCGTTTGCTTAGGCATCAGTGTGTGAAAAGGTAGGTGCTTTTCTCTAGCTGCGTGTGCGTGCACGTGGTGCTGGGTGCACATCCCTGGGTGCTCGTGGAAAGGTTTCTGCATGGTTTTCGCTGAGGAATCGTGTGTGTGCACATGGACAAAGAGAAGGCGCAGCAACCAGGTTCCAGCGCCGAAGAAGGCAAAAGGCGAGGTTTCCGGCGCTATCTCCTTCTCTCCCCAGAGCTAGTCGCGCAAAGCAAGCCGCTAAGCCGGCGACCGGCAAGAGAGCTACAACGAAGCATGCCGAACGGAGAAAATAGCAGCAGCTCATCTGTTCACACCTTGTTTCTGCCATGTGCTTGAACGCCAAGACGTTCGCGCTTCTGTGAGATGAAAGACGTCCTTCTGCATATGTGGTTGCTCACACCGGTGCACTTGTTAGTGTATCCATTCAGTCCTGGGCTGCGGGGCATTCAGAAGTGGCTCTGTGGAGACGTCTGCATAGAGGCAGCTGTCAGAACACGCACACTCGATTGTTCACCAAAACATATGCAGACGCGTCCTTAGCCTGTAGATTTGGATGCACAGAGTTCCCTGTGTTCGCAAGAGACAAGGGAATCGCGTCTGTGCGCACAGAAGCAATAGCGGACCGTTTCCCTCGGAGTGAACGCGAAAGAGCCGTCTATATACTCGCAGACACGCGAACGTGCCTCAATGCGGTCACAGAGGCAGCAGCTTTTGCACAGATGCTCCTGGTGATTCTGGCACTTTCCAGGCACACTCCTGAAAGTCGCGCACACTGCTGTTCACTCGCTAAACGACCTCTTGGGAAACACGTCTCCGGTCGACGGACCGCTCAGATTGCTTCTCGTGTAACTGTGAACTGTGTCAGCGCAGGGAATCCGTCTCTGTTGAGCAGATGTCAATCCTGCCTCGCTTTTGCTTTGTTGCCTCTACCAAGATGATTTCCCGTTTCTCTCTTCACTGGAGCAGGCAGACACAGCCAACGCACATCAAGTGTCAAGAGACACGCTCTGCTGAGCTCAACGCTTGTGCAGATGCACATGTGCGACGAAGTCAACACACGTGCTTGTGGAGAGAAAGAAAGGGACTCCCAGGCGTGTGGAGCGACGGGGAGAAAGAGCGGGGCGCTGAGGAACACAGTTTCAAACAGACTGTCTCCACACAAACAGGCACCTGTCTGCAGGTATCCTAGATCTTGATTCTTGAACGTGAGGAAACACGCGTCTGAGCAAAACTCCCAAACGCTTCCAGGAAAGACACAGGCTCTCCCACAAGCACACAAGTGTTTGCCCTCAGCTATAGATCAGGGACAAGCCTGTGAAGAGCAACCAAAGAGCTCGTCCGTCTTTCCCTCAATAGATGGGAGTAGGCGCGCTTGCGGATGTGTGCGTGTGTGTGGCCACGCGTTTGCTTAGGCATCAGTGTGTGAAAAGGTAGGTGCTTTTCTCTAGCTGCGTGTGCGTGCACGTGGTGCTGGGTGCACATCCCTGGGTGCTCGTGGAAAGGTTTCTGCATGGTTTTCGCTGAGGAATCGTGTGTGTGCACATGGACAAAGAGAAGGCGCAGCAACCAGGTTCCAGCGCCGAAGAAGGCAAAAGGCGAGGTTTCCGGCGCTATCTCCTTCTCTCCCCAGAGCTAGTCGCGCAAAGCAAGCCGCTAAGCCGGCGACCGGCAAGAGAGCTACAACGAAGCATGCCGAACGGAGAAAATAGCAGCAGCTCATCTGTTCACACCTTGTTTCTGCCATGTGCTTGAACGCCAAGACGTTCGCGCTTCTGTGAGATGAAAGACGTCCTTCTGCATATGTGGTTGCTCACACCGGTGCACTTGTTAGTGTATCCATTCAGTCCTGGGCTGCGGGGCATTCAGAAGTGGCTCTGTGGAGACGTCTGCATAGAGGCAGCTGTCAGAACACGCACACTCGATTGTTCACCAAAACATATGCAGACGCGTCCTTAGCCTGTAGATTTGGATGCACAGAGTTCCCTGTGTTCGCAAGAGACAAGGGAATCGCGTCTGTGCGCACAGAAGCAATAGCGGACCGTTTCCCTCGGAGTGAACGCGAAAGAGCCGTCTATATACTCGCAGACACGCGAACGTGCCTCAATGCGGTCACAGAGGCAGCAGCTTTTGCACAGATGCTCCTGGTGATTCTGGCACTTTCCAGGCACACTCCTGAAAGTCGCGCACACTGCTGTTCACTCGCTAAACGACCTCTTGGGAAACACGTCTCCGGTCGACGGACCGCTCAGATTGCTTCTCGTGTAACTGTGAACTGTGTCAGCGCAGGGAATCCGTCTCTGTTGAGCAGATGTCAATCCTGCCTCGCTTTTGCTTTGTTGCCTCTACCAAGATGATTTCCCGTTTCTCTCTTCACTGGAGCAGGCAGACACAGCCAACGCACATCAAGTGTCAAGAGACACGCTCTGCTGAGCTCAACGCTTGTGCAGATGCACATGTGCGACGAAGTCAACACACGTGCTTGTGGAGAGAAAGAAAGGGACTCCCAGGCGTGTGGAGCGACGGGGAGAAAGAGCGGGCGCTGAGGAACACAGTTTCAAACAGACTGTCTCCACACAAACAGGCACCTGTCTGCAGGTATCCTAGATCTTGATTCTTGAACGTGAGGAAACACGCGTCTGAGCAAAACTCCCAAACGCTTCCAGGAAAGACACAGGCTCTCCCACAAGCACACAAGTGTTTGCCCTCAGCTATAGATCAGGGACAAGCCTGTGAAGAGCAACCAAAGAGCTCGTCCGTCTTTCCCTCAATAGATGGGAGTAGGCGCGCTTGCGGATGTGTGCGTGTGTGTGGCCACGCGTTTGCTTAGGCATCAGTGTGTGAAAAGGTAGGTGCTTTTCTCTAGCTGCGGTGTGCGTGCACGTGGTGCTGGGTGCACATCCCTGGGTGCTCGTGGAAAGGTTTCTGCATGGTTTTCGCTGAGGAATCGTGTGTGTGCACATGGACAAAGAGAAGGCCGCAGCAACCAGGTTCCAGCGCCGAAGAAGGCAAAAGGCGAGGTTTCCGGCGCTATCTCCTTCTCTCCCCAGAGCTAGTCGCGCAAAGCAAGCCGCTAAGCCGGCGACCGGCAAGAGAGCTACAACGAAGCATGCCGAACGGAGAAAATAGCAGCAGCTCATCTGTTCACACCTTGTTTCTGCCATGTGCTTGAACGCCAAGACGTTCGCGCTTCTGTGAGATGAAAGACGTCCTTCTGCATATGTGGTTGCTCACACCGGTGCACTTGTTAGTGTATCCATTCAGTCCTGGGCTGCGGGGCATTCAGAAGTGGCTCTGTGGAGACGTCTGCATAGAGGCAGCTGTCAGAACACGCACACTCGATTGTTCACCAAAACATATGCAGACGCGTCCTTAGCCTGTAGATTTGGATGCACAGAGTTCCCTGTGTTCGCAAGAGACAAGGGAATCGCGTCTGTGCGCACAGAAGCAATAGCGGACCGTTTCCCTCGGAGTGAACGCGAAAGAGCCGTCTATATACTCGCAGACACGCGAACGTGCCTCAATGCGGTCACAGAGGCAGCAGCTTTTGCACAGATGCTCCTGGTGATTCTGGCACTTTCCAGGCACACTCCTGAAAGTCGCGCACACTGCTGTTCACTCGCTAAACGACCTCTTGGGAAACACGTCTCCGGTCGACGGACCGCTCAGATTGCTTCTCGTGTAACTGTGAACTGTGTCAGCGCAGGGAATCCGTCTCTGTTGAGCAGATGTCAATCCTGCCTCGCTTTTGCTTTGTTGCCTCTACCAAGATGATTTCCCGTTTCTCTCTTCACTGGAGCAGGCAGACACAGCCAACGCACATCAAGTGTCAAGAGACACGCTCTGCTGAGCTCAACGCTTGTGCAGATGCACATGTGCGACGAAGTCAACACACGTGCTTGTGGAGAGAAAGAAAGGGACTCCCAGGCGTGTGGAGCGACGGGGAGAAAGAGCGGGCGCTGAGGAACACAGTTTCAAACAGACTGTCTCCACACAAACAGGCACCTGTCTGCAGGTATCCTAGATCTTGATTCTTGAACTTGAGGAAACACGCGGTCTGAGCAAAACTCCCAAACGCTTCCAGGAAAGACACAGGCTCTCCCACAAGCACACAAGTGTTTGCCCTCAGCTATAGATCAGGGACAAGCCTGTGAAGAGCAACCAAAGAGCTCGTCCGTCTTTCCCTCAATAGATGGGAGTAGGCGCGCTTGCGGATGTGTGCGTGTGTGTGGCCACGCGTTTGCTTAGGCATCAGTGTGTGAAAAGGTAGGTGCTTTTCTCTAGCTGCGTGTGCGTGCACGTGGTGCTGGGTGCACATCCCTGGGTGCTCGTGGAAAGGTTTCTGCATGGTTTTCGCTGAGGAATCGTGTGTGTGCACATGGACAAAGAGAAGGCGCAGCAACCAGGTTCCAGCGCCGAAGAAGGCAAAAGGCGAGGTTTCCGGCGCTATCTCCTTCTCTCCCCAGAGCTAGTCGCGCAAAGCAAGCCGCTAAGCCGGCGACCGGCAAGAGAGCTACAACGAAGCATGCCGAACGGAGAAAATAGCAGCAGCTCATCTGTTCACACCTTGTTTCTGCCATGTGCTTGAACGCCAAGACGTTCGCGCTTCTGTGAGATGAAAGACGTCCTTCTGCATATGTGGTTGCTCACACCGGTGCACTTGTTAGTGTATCCATTCAGTCCTGGGCTGCGGGGCATTCAGAAGTGGCTCTGTGGAGACGTCTGCATAGAGGCAGCTGTCAGAACACGCACACTCGATTGTTCACCAAAACATATGCAGACGCGTCCTTAGCCTGTAGATTTGGATGCACAGAGTTCCCTGTGTTCGCAAGAGACAAGGGAATCGCGTCTGTGCGCACAGAAGCAATAGCGGACCGTTTCCCTCGGAGTGAACGCGAAAGAGCCGTCTATATACTCGCAGACACGCGAACGTGCCTCAATGCGGTCACAGAGGCAGCAGCTTTTGCACAGATGCTCCTGGTGATTCTGGCACTTTCCAGGCACACTCCTGAAAGTCGCGCACACTGCTGTTCACTCGCTAAACGACCTCTTGGGAAACACGTCTCCGGTCGACGGACCGCTCAGATTGCTTCTCGTGTAACTGTGAACTGTGTCAGCGCAGGGAATCCGTCTCTGTTGAGCAGATGTCAATCCTGCCTCGCTTTTGCTTTGTTGCCTCTACCAAGATGATTTCCCGTTTCTCTCTTCACTGGAGCAGGCAGACACAGCCAACGCACATCAAGTGTCAAGAGACACGCTCTGCTGAGCTCAACGCTTGTGCAGATGCACATGTGCGACGAAGTCAACACACGTGCTTGTGGAGAGAAAGAAAGGGACTCCCAGGCGTGTGGAGCGACGGGGAGAAAGAGCGGGCGCTGAGGAACACAGTTTCAAACAGACTGTCTCCACACAAACAGGCACCTGTCTGCAGGTATCCTAGATCTTGATTCTTGAACTTGAGGAAACACGCGTCTGAGCAAAACTCCCAAACGCTTCCAGGAAAGACACAGGCTCTCCCACAAGCACACAAGTGTTTGCCCTCAGCTATAGATCAGGGACAAGCCTGTGAAGAGCAACCAAAGAGCTCGTCCGTCTTTCCCTCAATAGATGGGAGTAGGCGCGCTTGCGGATGTGTGCGTGTGTGTGGCCACGCGTTTGCTTAGGCATCAGTGTGTGAAAAGGTAGGTGCTTTTCTCTAGCTGCGTGTGCGTGCACGTGGTGCTGGGTGCACATCCCTGGGTGCTCGTGGAAAGGTTTCTGCATGGTTTTCGCTGAGGAATCGTGTGTGTGCACATGGACAAAGAGAAGGCGCAGCAACCAGGTTCCAGCGCCGAAGAAGGCAAAAGGCGAGGTTTCCGGCGCTATCTCCTTCTCTCCCCAGAGCTAGTCGCGCAAAGCAAGCCGCTAAGCCGGCGACCGGCAAGAGAGCTACAACGAAGCATGCCGAACGGAGAAAATAGCAGCAGCTCATCTGTTCACACCTTGTTTCTGCCATGTGCTTGAACGCCAAGACGTTCGCGCTTCTGTGAGATGAAAGACGTCCTTCTGCATATGTGGTTGCTCACACCGGTGCACTTGTTAGTGTATCCATTCAGTCCTGGGCTGCGGGGCATTCAGAAGTGGCTCTGTGGAGACGTCTGCATAGAGGCAGCTGTCAGAACACGCACACTCGATTGTTCACCAAAACATATGCAGACGCGTCCTTAGCCTGTAGATTTGGATGCACAGAGTTCCCTGTGTTCGCAAGAGACAAGGGAATCGCGTCTGTGCGCACAGAAGCAATAGCGGACCGTTTCCCTCGGAGTGAACGCGAAAGAGCCGTCTATATACTCGCAGACACGCGAACGTGCCTCAATGCGGTCACAGAGGCAGCAGCTTTTGCACAGATGCTCCTGGTGATTCTGGCACTTTCCAGGCACACTCCTGAAAGTCGCGCACACTGCTGTTCACTCGCTAAACGACCTCTTGGGAAACACGTCTCCGGTCGACGGACCGCTCAGATTGCTTCTCGTGTAACTGTGAACTGTGTCAGCGCAGGGAATCCGTCTCTGTTGAGCAGATGTCAATCCTGCCTCGCTTTTGCTTTGTTGCCTCTACCAAGATGATTTCCCGTTTCTCTCTTCACTGGAGCAGGCAGACACAGCCAACGCACATCAAGTGTCAAGAGACACGCTCTGCTGAGCTCAACGCTTGTGCAGATGCACATGTGCGACGAAGTCAACACACGTGCTTGTGGAGAGAAAGAAAGGGACTCCCAGGCGTGTGGAGCGACGGGGAGAAAGAGCGGGCGCTGAGGAACACAGTTTCAAACAGACTGTCTCCACACAAACAGGCACCTGTCTGCAGGTATCCTAGATCTTGATTCTTGAACTTGAGGAAACACGCGTCTGAGCAAAACTCCCAAACGCTTCCAGGAAAGACACAGGCTCTCCCACAAGCACACAAGTGTTTGCCCTCAGCTATAGATCAGGGACAAGCCTGTGAAGAGCAACCAAAGAGCTCGTCCGTCTTTCCCTCAATAGATGGGAGTAGGCGCGCTTGCGGATGTGTGCGTGTGTGTGGCCACGCGTTTGCTTAGGCATCAGTGTGTGAAAAGGTAGGTGCTTTTCTCTAGCTGCGTGTGCGTGCACGTGGTGCTGGGTGCACATCCCTGGGTGCTCGTGGAAAGGTTTCTGCATGGTTTTCGCTGAGGAATCGTGTGTGTGCACATGGACAAAGAGAAGGCGCAGCAACCAGGTTCCAGCGCCGAAGAAGGCAAAAGGCGAGGTTTCCGGCGCTATCTCCTTCTCTCCCCAGAGCTAGTCGCGCAAAGCAAGCCGCTAAGCCGGCGACCGGCAAGAGAGCTACAACGAAGCATGCCGAACGGAGAAAATAGCAGCAGCTCATCTGTTCACACCTTGTTTCTGCCATGTGCTTGAACGCCAAGACGTTCGCGCTTCTGTGAGATGAAAGACGTCCTTCTGCATATGTGGTTGCTCACACCGGTGCACTTGTTAGTGTATCCATTCAGTCCTGGGCTGCGGGGCATTCAGAAGTGGCTCTGTGGAGACGTCTGCATAGAGGCAGCTGTCAGAACACGCACACTCGATTGTTCACCAAAACATATGCAGACGCGTCCTTAGCCTGTAGATTTGGATGCACAGAGTTCCCTGTGTTCGCAAGAGACAAGGGAATCGCGTCTGTGCGCACAGAAGCAATAGCGGACCGTTTCCCTCGGAGTGAACGCGAAAGAGCCGTCTATATACTCGCAGACACGCGAACGTGCCTCAATGCGGTCACAGAGGCAGCAGCTTTTGCACAGATGCTCCTGGTGATTCTGGCACTTTCCAGGCACACTCCTGAAAGTCGCGCACACTGCTGTTCACTCGCTAAACGACCTCTTGGGAAACACGTCTCCGGTCGACGGACCGCTCAGATTGCTTCTCGTGTAACTGTGAACTGTGTCAGCGCAGGGAATCCGTCTCTGTTGAGCAGATGTCAATCCTGCCTCGCTTTTGCTTTGTTGCCTCTACCAAGATGATTTCCCGTTTCTCTCTTCACTGGAGCAGGCAGACACAGCCAACGCACATCAAGTGTCAAGAGACACGCTCTGCTGAGCTCAACGCTTGTGCAGATGCACATGTGCGACGAAGTCAACACACGTGCTTGTGGAGAGAAAGAAAGGGACTCCCAGGCGTGTGGAGCGACGGGGAGAAAGAGCGGGCGCTGAGGAACACAGTTTCAAACAGACTGTCTCCACACAAACAGGCACCTGTCTGCAGGTATCCTAGATCTTGATTCTTGAACTTGAGGAAACACGCGTCTGAGCAAAACTCCCAAACGCTTCCAGGAAAGACACAGGCTCTCCCACAAGCACACAAGA